>NW_026713011.1:0-600000 GCF_030625045.1 Achroia grisella
TTTAGAGCTATTTTTGTAAAGATGAATGTAGATAGATTCATGACGTTATTTTACAATTATGTTGATTTTTTCTTGTGGCATTTTCATAATATAAGAACACTAATAACTCTAAATAGTTAAATATAAGTAGGTAACTGATCTGTATCTGGTTTTAAGTCCTGCGTACAAAATTATCGCTATGGGTAAGTAAATTAGGAAGTTATTAAAATGCTCTTTAAAATGCAGTTCTTTTGACCAAATTTATGGATTGCAAGAAGAAAATAAAGCTAATGTATTGTATTATACTATTTTACACTATTGTTATGTTTTATAAGAGCTTGAAACAAATAATGTTTATTTCTAAATATATACCTATATCCTAATAAATATAATATGTAGGTACTGTTACTATAAATAGTTACTTTTTTATAAAAAAAAACCAGTTAATTTAATTAGGCAAATAGGCAGCCAATTCATATTTTTAATTAATATTGCATTGCTTATATTTATAAACTTTGGAGCTCTATATTAAAAAACCGGATTGTATTTCGGAGCGGGCCACGAGTGCTCTGTGACCAATCAATACGGATTTAAAAGGATATTTGAAAATTGACACCGTATTACTAAAAAACGTTTGTGGTAAGTTTTTATGTATACAATGATATACGATGCTTGAATTGATAATATACAAAACACTCAGTTGATATACTCAAAGTCTATTTTAATAATATATAATAAATTGGAATGCAGTTATTACCATAATACTAGCTATGCCTCGCGGTTTCACTCGCGTGTATTTTATAGCCTATATGTTATTATGATACATGCGCTACATTTCTGTAAAGTTTCATCAAAATCCTTTCAGTAGTTTTTGCGTGAAGGAATAACAAACATCCATCCATACTCAGAAAATTATATATATAATATTAATAAGATATTGTCACAGTTTTTCGCCATCACTGCCCTATAACTCTTTCTATTTCTACCTGAAGGTTAACTGGTAGGGAATGCCATATATAGTGTATGTATGGCATTTCCTACCAGCTAACCTTACACTTGCACTGGCACTCGCCTATTCTTCACTTTTTATTATGCAATAAAGAATTTTAAAAATGGCTTCGTATATAAAAATAAGAAAATTAATTTATTACATTCATTAAATGTTCAAAACACTACTTCATAATAAAGCCTATAACAACATTAAAGAATATCTGGAAGATACAATGCTCTATCGTGGGTTGTCTACCTAGGGCTCTCAAAACATTGCAAATTGGTCAAACATGTGGCAAACCTAGGCCTGTGCACAAAAAAAACTACAGATTTTGCCCAACTGAAGAGAAAACCATACTACACATCCCACTCACGCATAAACGAAATATCTTCTTTGAAAAATTTATACTCTATCCTGAGGAGATAAAACCATCACTCCTAAGAATATCCTTCAATTCTTGACCCTGACGACCTAAATAGCTAACTCTGAGAAAGGGCGAGAACAATAGATATATATAGGTCCTAGTGCTACACGTCCAAGCACCTGACAATACCCCAAAACACAAAATAAAAGAAAAAAATGTACCTTTCTCGTTTACATTGCTATCCCTGAAAAGGTACATATGTAAGTTTTGTACTGTGTAATTGTGTATGTTATTAGTACATGGCATCTCTGGCCTTTTTAATTATCCAAGTTAATATATCAGTTTATTCGAAATAAAGAAATATGTTAACAAATATATCATTATTATTTTTAATATGTAACTCCACAAATATTATAATCGTAAACGCAATACAATCACTACGTTATATTATTAAACGTAGAGAGATTTGTAACGTACAGATTATATGAAAAATAGATATTTTGAAACAAATCTATTCACATTCTTCATATTTGCTATAATACTTTCATTTATTTTAAATAACTTTATTAATGAAATAAAATATGTACTAAAAATTCCTTTATCAAATAGGTATTTGATAAAGGAATTTTTAATACAAAATGTAGATTTTCTTTTTTATTACTCGTTCTATGTTTTTACGATAAAAAGTACAGACAACAAACTGGTCAGTAGGAATAAATATCCAGGTTTTTTATACTCTGTGGTTAACTGTTCCTTTTTTAAATGAGTAATAAGCTATGGTTTCAGAAACCCGACACATTTTTCGAGTATCTATAATTTAAAACACAAAAGAATCTAATATTCTTTTTTTAAACAAAAAGCTTTACGAGTTCACAATTTTACTTCTTGACATATTTTATGGTATTCGTATAGCTATAACTTAGCGAATAACCAAGTTACGTTTGCGTGTGACAAACTTGGGAAACACGATATATTCCATCAACGAGATAGGTAATGTACGACTAGTGGCGCCTTCATGAACTGCATTTCTAATATTGCCGTAGTACTCAGGCTATTATACAATCTTTTACGCCTGCGCCTACGCATCGTTTTTAAACCCTTTCCGTTTGTGTGTGTGCCCATTCAAAGGGAGATGTTATGACAATAATTTCATTCATGTTCAAGTTTATTATGTTAAAGTTAAACTAGTTTTTTAATATCTATAATGAATGTGAGTTCGATCCTTGCAGTATGCAAATTTAGTATTAATGGGTTGGTATGTCTGTATTATAAAAAATAGGGGTTGACTGTAGAAGGGTGAAAAATGTTAAGTTGAATTTCTAACCAACTGAATCTGAAAAATACAATATTTTTAATGCTGAATTTTTTTTATTAATTTTTGGCATATTTTTTATTAATATGCCAAAAATTAATAAAAAAAATAATTTGGGGTAAACCATTCTTATCACTTAGGGGTATAAAACATATATAACAACCCATTCTCAAACCCACCGTTAACATAAAATTTCACCAAAATCGGTTAAGTACTTTAGTATTCCATCGCGTACAAACAGCGTGACACGCAATTTTTGTACATATATTACGATTACAGATTATGCATTAATATGTAAGTTAAGTCAATAAAAATACACAAGTATTATATTAAGCTATCGTTCGAAAATAACAAAATTACACGACATTCCCCACACGATATTGTAGAGTCACGAATTTTAGTGGAGCGAGACGACCATATAAAATATGTTAATGCCAGAAAGAGTGAGACGAACAATATTTCTCTGCATATCAATGTTCCCACGGAGTACTTAGTCATTATAATAGTTATATTACACTTGTATGTTCGTTTTGTTAAGTACAATCAACTCGTGGAGTGATGAGATGAAATAATTACACGAGTACATATAGATTAAATCATTGCGTGTGTTGTTAATGAACAGATCATAGAACACAGGGTCTCAGGTTGTTGGTATACCAATAATCTGTTTATTATATATATAATTGACGGACTAGGTGGTCTATATCGGTCTGGATGTTTTCTATGTATATCTACGTATTTGTGTAGTTATATAGCACAGATAACATAATATTACATACAGATACCCCATCCCATACAAGAAAATGGTTCCTTCCTAACTCGGGCTATTCTTCGGGCTATTTTATTTCGCCACCGTAGCCGCTAGATGTCGCTAGATCTGAAGCAGTTCGGATTACTAGTGGGTGCTTAGTAACAAAGCATCAAAATAGATGGCAGTCAATTCAGTCTACATGACATCTGTTTTGCAAAGATATGTATATAATAGATATGTAGGTAACTGTATCGTGTACCTCATTAGGGACGATTCAAGATTCAATGTAAATGTGTAGGTATAATATCGTTAGCCGACACTCTGCAGATATGGCTTATGTGCCAATGTTTTTTGATATGTTGTAACGCGTCTGCGCTATACGTATAGCCTGATTTTGATACGTTTATACTCGTACGTATCAAAATCGGGCTATACGATTTTTTATTTCAATCGTTATATGTATGAGACTGATTTTAGCTACAATTAATTTACTGGTATATACCTCATGTTTTCTACGATGTACCCCTCTTTTACCTAATGAGAATTCCGCTATATCTTATATATAAATTTTGTATCACAGTGTTAGTTGCCATATTTCTCCCACATTTTGATGAAATTTGATATGTATACTTGCCAGGTCTGAGGTAGGGTTGTTATCTATTTTTTATACCCCTAAGTCATAGGGGTGGCCTACCCCGAAAAAATATTTTTTTGTATTATGGACAATTTTTTATTTATTTATAATGTTACATTGAAAATACATACACGCCTAAATTTTCACCCGTCTTTCACCAAACCCTATTTCTAATAGCGATATTCTTACAAATATTATAAATGCTAAAGTAACTCAGTCTGTCTGTTTGTCTCGCTTTCACGCCAAAACTACTGAACTGATTTAATTGAAATTTGGTAGACAAGGGGGAAATGAAAGGCTATATGAGGATATCGTAATTTTTAAAGTCAGATCTTGTAAGATTAAGTGAACAGGGTCGGTCTAGGTTTTTCATTATTAGAAATGTGTAACGGGGTAACACGTTCATTAGTGCGAAATTGTGTATATTACAATAAAATTTAACGAGAAAATATTATAATGATATCACTGGGACACTCATTGCCTTACTACAATATCGTCCGTTAGTCGCGAACTTTCTGGAAACACGAGAGGCGCGCTCCTATTGGTCGGTCGGCGCGGTTACCGCGCGTAGATGAGTAGATGAGGTACTTAGACGAGTCTCACGGCGCCGCAGCGTAAGTACTTACTATACATACGTAGTATACATATGGGTATTACAAATGTTTTTATTACTAGTAATATTACTCTGTTATCTAAGCAAGTAATGTGTGCTTATTTTGAACTTGATAATATTCTGAATTACTCGTATATCTTTCAATATCTTTAGCGGTATAAACCAGGTTATGTACTACTACTAGTATTGTTAGTGAGGGATAAAGTTGATGAACAAAAATAAAACAATATTCGTATTAAAAATATATTCATCTAATATTTTTAGCATTATTTTTAAGTTTCTTCCAAATATAAGGGGTCTGACATGGGGTGTTATGTACCTACATTAAAAAATACTTTTTGAAATGTATGAAAGAAACGTATTGTATGAAATTTTTGAAATGTGTGAAATGTATGCACCTACATTAAAAGATAATTTTTGAAATGTATGAAAGAAATGTATTGTATGAAATTTTTGAAATGTATGAAATGTAAGGACCTACATTAAAAGATAATTTTTGAAATGTATGAAATTTTTGGAATGTATGAAATGTATGAAAGAAATGTATGTACCTACATTAAAATATAATTTTTGAAATGTATGAGATGTATGAAAACAATGTATGTACCTACATAAAAAGTTCATTTTTGAAATGTATGAAATGTATGAAAGAAATGTATGTACCTACATTAAAAGATAATTTTTGACATGTATGAAATGTATGAAAGAAATGTATGTACCTACATTAAAAGATAATTTTTGACATGTATGAAATGTATGAAAGAAATGTATGTACCTACATTAAAATATAATTTTTGAAATGTATGACATGTATGAAAGAAATCTATGTACCTACATAAAAAGTTCATTTTTTAAATGTATGAAATGTATGAAAGAAATGTATGTACATTAAAATACAATTTTTGAAATGTATGAGATGTATGAAAACAATGTATGTACCTACATAAAAAGTTCATTTTTGAAATGTATGAAATGTATGAAAGAAATGTATGTACCTACATTAAAAGATATTTTTGACATGTATGAAATGTATGAAAGAAATGTATGTACCTACATTAAAAGATAATTTTTGACATGTGTGAAATGTATGAAAGAAATGTTTGTACCTACATTCAAATATAATTTTTGAAATGTATGCACCGTACAATAACAATACACGTTAAACATCATACCACAGAGTCATACGCAAGTTAAAAACAAACTGCTATGATATTAATGAGAAAGGAAAATAAACTTTATGGTATTCGAGTTAGGGTCGATTTCTCTCTTTTTTTAAAACTATTTTAATCTTACCAGTTGCCAGTATTCGAAGACAGCTACGATTCGTACTCGATATTTTAAATTATTATGTAATCGATTTTTCAGTACAAATGTAAATAACCAACGACACTAATAATGTACTACTATATTCCGTTCTTTGAAACGGAACACTGCTATACTTAATACAAAATAATGAAAATTTACTGTTCACAACGACTCATTAAAAGCATCATCGAATAATGCGCTGTTATAAAATCCTGTTATCGATTATTCAAAAAAATCGATAATACATGTATTTATTTTTAATATGACAACACTTCATACATAAGTATTATTGGAAATAGTATTACTTGCTTGTTCGGCTATTTTTAATTTACTTAAACTTTTTTTATATGTTTAATTTACAATAATAATATATTAGTGCTTATTATTGGAAAATATAAAAAAGACATTTAATTAGGCCGATACAAATGACAACAATGCCATCTATGAAAGCATTTTGAAAACATTGAGCCCCGTATTAGCACTGATTAAAGTGTAATTAAGTACTGGAAAATAACAAAATGAGCAAATATATGAAAATTACTTTTCTAAACGCATTATTTCATTTTAACATGTATATATAATTTTTTAAAAATGGATTAAACTATTTTGAAAACACAGTTTTGTTTTTTAAAACGTTTGCAAAACTATGAAGAATTCCATCGATACCAATCACGCCATCTATATGCAACTTTTAGCAATAATAATGGCTATTTCCTCATTGAGTGCCACTGTATATAGTATCCATAACACAAGCTTTAGCTAGCTTAACTTGGGTCTAGATGGCGCTGTGTGAATTGTCACGAGACAATATGGCACTATTAGAAAAAAAAACACTGCACTCTATTGTGCTATACTGTATTCTGTAGTTTCTTAAAAAGACATCTAGAAAAGTAATAAATACTCGTAACTTACCCTTTGCTTCGTTTCTGATAAAGTAAAATTTATTTTACTATATATGCAAAATTAGGGTTCCCAGAATCAAAATTACTCAATATCGTAGTTAATTTTTGTTTAACGCAATTTAAAAAAAATTGTTTATGTTTATATCACATATATCGACTTCACTAATTGCTAACACAAAATGAAGTCACACTTAACCCAAATTAACTTATCTATCGTTAAAATATTCAAATTTATACAATTTATTTAAATTGCAATCAGCATGATCGGTACACATTTCATATGTACATATAATAACAAATTGTGAAGAGTTTTGTCTGTCTGTCGTTAAATATACACAGTATAGGAACTTCTGGCTCGTCTAGCAATTTGTCTTTGAAATGGACATGTTGTCTATGTTTACAATGTACAAATCTAGGGATATGAATAAATAACAAAATAGTATTATTTTGCAAACATTTGTATTGATGAGTATGATTGTTTGTATTGGTCTGGTGTTTTCTATGGGTATTATGTATTTATTGTCCAGGCTTATTCATTCATCATTAGTTTTTAATCTCATAGAGCAAAACTAGCTATCTTCTAAAGGGCCATGGAGAGAAGTACGACAGGCATTCGACGACTGGACCTGGACCGGTCGAGGTTGATCCTGACAAAAACAGATTAAGGGACGGTGTGCCACATGATGCGTGATACAAGAGCAAAATGGAGTAGAAGAATAACAGAATGGTATCCTAGAAACGGAAAGAGAAAGAGGGGCAGGCAGTTAATGAAATGGGAAGAGTTGTAGTCAACAGTGGGCACAAAATAGAGAATAGTGGCGCATGATAGAAACCAAATGACACCGCTAGCGGAGGCCTATGCCAAAAGGCACAATGAGATTAGAGATCTATTGTAAAAATATATATTTTAGTTGAAAAGAATTGTAAATATCAGAATTTACAATTCTATTATTATTATTGTAAATAGTTTTTAGTAATCACACAATTTTTACCGATTATAGTAATTAATAGACTAAATAATTGAAAGACATATAATAATATAATTTTAATAGTAATAAAATTACGGTATATTAGCTAAAAATATCCATTTGCAGGTATTTGGTCCGGCGATGTGCAATTTCTAAATTTATTTATTATTTAACATATAAACTTTTTCATTATCGAACATTTAAAAAAATTACACAATAGTAGTCACTTCAGTTTCTACGGTACAGGCCTACGAGTCTAATGTGTGTTTTAATTATCGTTACATAATATAAAATGAAGTCACTTCCGCTGTATCTTCGCTTAGATCTTTTAAACTACGCCATGGATTTTAATGGACATTTTAGCAATACTCGTAGGTAGAGTGATTCAAGAGGAAGGTTTATATGTATAATACATGGATACCCGCACGAAGCCGGGGCGGGTAACTAGTGAAACAAAAATAACAGTTGGCATATATTTCTAAATCTACACTATATAAATAACAAAGATTTGTAATTTTGTGTATATGTATGTTTGTAATCAATAAACTCAAAAACTACTTTGCCGATTTCAAAAATTCTTTCACCATTAGAAAGCTACATTCACCCTGAGTAACATAGGCTATCTTTATTGCTAGGAAAGATTAGGAATTCTTACTAAAACTTTACGTAACTCAAGATGGAAAAAAATGCTATAAAATATCTTGCATCTTGCTAGAAACTATTGGTGATAGAACAAAAGTATGTTCTACAATATTGAAGAACATATCAATAACTAGGATCAGATGAAAATGTAAAATATTGTAAAAATATCCACCCGTGCGAAGCCGGGATGGGCCTCTAGTTGAGTATATTTCTCTTAGGACGCATCCCTTACTAAGTATAAGTGATTTAAGAAATTTTAAAATTGTTTCCTGGTAAGGAATAGAGTGCTTCTTAAATTCAAATTTGATAATAAAATTCTACGAGGGCTGTTTCATGACAGAATATCGTTCAATAAATAATAACAAAATCTTGAAAACCATAAAGTGTATAATGTATACGTACTTGAAATTTGGTAAATACACTCTTCATACAGAGTAAGCACTCATTAGGAAAGGAAATTACATTCTCATGGGAACGGGAGAAAACTGGTTCTGCGCGGGAAAAAGCTGCGGTCTAATCTTCTAATAACAAGGAGATTCTAAATTCAAATCAAGTAAAATTATTCTTTTTTATATATATAATTGAAATGGCAAAGATTTTTTTTATGGGTGATAATGAAATGGTGCATTCGCCTGCTATAACGGTTTAAGCTGGCGGGGCATCAGTGGAGTCAGTTAGCCCATCGTGACAAATTCACTAAGAATTTATCACGATGGTTCTGGTTTCCAGGGAGAACCACGTGGAGGTCAACCTGTCGTGGTACATTGTTAGCAATAAAATTATCAGTCAACATTACTAACAATTCCTGGCAAAGATGTAGCGTATATAAGCACTACGGACATCACTTATCATGTTACACCCGTGATACCACTTATGTTATTCCATAGGACTAAGGTGTCTCTTACCCTGTAATTTCACTGTCCAATCGCACCCTAGAAACACACGTTCGACTTCGTTTGAATTTATGAATCCTTCAGATCGCACCAGAATAAGGATATCCAAGGAGGCCAGTGACATATCTTTGTATATTTTATACAGTACTTGTATTTTGTTGTTCTTAAAAAAAAGACCTCGCTCCAAAATACGTTACTTAAATAACATACTAATTGGATGCTAACAATGTTTGATAACCAGTTTCAATAATTATGAAACGATATACAATACAGAACTGTTATTGGTACCAATTGTTATTTTTATTTAAACCTAATTTTGTACAAAGACGTTTCCGTTACTCTACCTCATCTAGATTAGGGTTCATTCCCGGGAATTCTCGGTTCGAGAATTCCCGGGAAATTCATGGGTTTTGTTCCCGGGAAATCAAGCTCGAGAAAAGTCGAGAACTCGAGAAATCATGTACCTATATAGAAATTAATTGTCCTTTGTTTTGTTGCGTGGCGGCGCAATAATATAAGATTTCTTTCTTTCTTCTTTCTATATTATCGTTTTTGTTTTCTTTCATGTTAAATTTTTATGTTGTAGAAACTATTTATGTTTACATTGTTTTTTTTTATTTCTAAATAAGCAGCCAAAAATGGTGCTATCATTATAAATATAAGTCTGAATAATTAGGTCCTAAAAAATTGAAATTGGCGTTTTGTAAGGGAATAACCTGAAGTATTTTTTTTTCAAAATATATCAAAATAAATAATATATAAAATATATTTATTTAATCAAAGTATGTACCATTTCTATTTATGCACTTTTGCCTTTTGTTTTTGCACTTTGGACTGCCCCATCGGAGTGTAATTTTTTCCCTTGCGAGAAGTTATCCAAATTTCGAAAAAAAATGGTAATCTGTTGGAGCAAGGTCCGGGAAGTACGGTGGTTGTCTTAGACATTCCAATTGAAGCTCTTCTAATTTGGTAACTGTCTGTTGTGCAGTATGTGGTCAAGCGTTCTTGGCGATTGACCGAGCCTCGGTTGTTTAGCAGGTAGCTTTTCCATCCTGGTTTCTCAATTGCTGACAATACACATTTGCCGTAATCGTCTGGCCAGATTTAAGAAAGCCGAAGTGAACAACACCGGAAATAGTCCACCAAACGTTCACAAGTAACATTTTTTGAGCCAATTTTCGCTTGGGGCAAGATTTGGTTGGTTCGCCAGGGTTTAGCCATTGCAATGAGCGTTTCCGATTATCGTACAAGAACCACTTTCCACCATAGGAAATGATTTGATTTAAAATCCCTTCATTATTATGCCGGTTGATTAATGTAACGCAGCAGGCTACGCGCGTTTGTCGATTTACTCCATTGAATTCATGAGGGACCCACTTTTCAAGCTTTTTCACCTTCCCAATTTGCTAAAGGATTAAAATAGTTTTGTCACTAACACCGCAGCCTGCAGCTAACTCGGACGAGTTTGCGATGGATCCGCTTCCACAATAGCCTTCAATTCTTCATTATCAACCTTGGATTCCGGCCGCCCACGGAGATTGCTTTGCAGGTCGAAATTTCCAGAACGAAAACGTTGGAACCAAAAATGCCGTACACATCATTAATACTTCGAGCCGTTTAGCACCGTGTAGCACTGGTGCCACAGCGGAACTCGTACTCGTAAATAACGCGATATTTTAAGTTTTTTCATTTTGTATCCAAATTTATACAGCTATTCACTTTGGGTCACAAAGTGAATAGCTGTATAAATTTGGAAATGGAATTCCTAACCAAAGAGGAGATATTTGAGATCAAAGTGACCAGTACGACAAAACGCCAATTTCATATGTAAGGATCTAATATTATTTTTCTATTTAAAAAAAAAATATTCATTATCCTTATGTTTTTAAATATACTCAATAAAAGTTTAATTTGATACTTTTATTTGAGAGGAAAACCACTGAATTTTTTGACGTTATTGGAACCAAATAATATGAGAAAACGTACGTAAATGTAAATTTCTCGACAACCCGAGAAGACCCGAGAAATTGACCTCGAGAATTCTCGAGACCCGAGAAATTGAAAAGCTCGAGAAATCATGAACCCTAATCTAGATGGTCTCGGTAGTCCAATGATTGCAGGTTCAACTCCTCGCACTATGAACTAATATGAATATTTGAATTCCTAAGTATGATTGTTTCTATATCTGAGTTTTCTATGAACAAAACATATGTATAGATTAAAAAAAATGTATATTATGTACGTATATTATGTTACATACATAATATACAAAAAAAATATATATGTATTTATATCAGTTGCCTAGTACCCATAACACAAGTTCTGCTTACCATGGGGCTGGATGTCGCAGTGTTAATTGTCCGCACGTTTATTTATTTATTATTTATTGGTTACATACGTTTTATTGTGATTTGTTTCAACGTACAAAGCAAGAAAGTTTATTTGGTAAATTCATAATTGTGTATACCTTAATGCATCGCTTATAAAATGGTTGGATCTCATAAAATGTCATTGTGGTTAGAGAGTTAAAATTCTCACATTTATAAATGTAAATGTGGAGAAGGGCTGACAAATTGTTGTAGTTGGAAACCAACACAAATGTTGTGGTAACTGCCATTTTGATGGACCATGGAGAAAGTTATTGCTGTTGCT
Source organism: Achroia grisella (assembly GCF_030625045.1). NCBI lineage: Eukaryota > Metazoa > Arthropoda > Insecta > Lepidoptera > Pyralidae > Achroia > Achroia grisella. The sequence goes on from NW_026713011.1 coordinate 12,007, forward strand.
CGAGTCGAGCAAGGACCTCAGAAGAAACATACACATAATATATATGTGAATGTTTCTTCTGAGGTCCTTGCTCGACTCGAGTATTAACCATTAAACAGTACAATTTTCATAAATTAATACTGACTCCAATAACTCAAAAAAAAAATAGGAGCAATTTGAATATATACTCATTCAAATAAAAAAAAGTTTTTTCATATCTGTTATCGGTTTATTATCGGTATAAATGACAGAGTTTTGTTTTAATTTGTTACTTCTTGTAAGAAACATTAAAAAACAAACAGCCGAATTGAGAATCTCCTTCTCTTTTTTTGGAGTGGATTAAAAATACAATTTCTTATTAATTTGACGATCCACTTGGTAGCAAAATGGGAGCGAAGAACAGAAAAGGTAGTATTGCCACAATATTTTATGTTGGTTTCCAGCTGTTATTTCGAGATTGTGAAGTTTATTTATTTTTTATTTATTACGAATCCATGTTATCCTATTGCTAAACAAAGAGATCTCCCATTTCTTTCTCCTTTCCCATTTTTTTGTTTCTTGCGCCACCTCGAACTAGGCCTTGTTGTATGTGTTTAGGTCTTCGCACCATCGGTTCCTGTGAAGTTAGTTAGTTAGTTAAGCAATGTAATCATGAGGATAATTAAATTATATATATATATATACTAGCTGTCCCGGCAAACGTTGTTGCCATATAAATTAATATATAAAAAAATAGGGGTTGATGATAGAAGGGTGAAAATTTAGGCTTGTATGTATTTTTGTATGTTGTATCATAAAAAAATAGAAACTAAAAATTTTGTCTAAAAAATAAATAATATATGTATTTAAATAATGATCGCTTACCGACACGTTAAGATACGTCGTAATGTTTAGTCTTTAAAGATAACAGACAGACAGTCACTCGCATTAATATCAATAATAATATTACGAATAACAATAAGACTAAAGAATTAGACGGTTCTTAATTAAATGTAACGTGAAGGCATGGATTGTATCATAAAAATGTACATATGCGTGTATATATAAATACAAAGCTGAAAAACAAATCAGTTTGCTAAGCAATTTTATTTAACAAATACATAAATATAATTCCGATACAGCCCTATATAATGTATTTATATGTATATGTTGAGTGTTTTTGTTATTACTAACACATATCAATAAACACAGTACAATAAGAGAATTTCTCCTAAAACTAACATTAGACCGGAACTAAATATCGTGGGTACAAGACAACAATTTCTCTAACACATTACACGGTCCATCGTATGTTATTTCTAATATTACCTGCAATACACCATCAAAACAATGATTCCACCACGGACAATTCAGTTACGCTATAAATTTAATGATAACAAAAAATCAACACCAAACCGTTCTTCCACGGAAATACATACCCAAAATATTAGATAATAAAGTCAAAATTCTTTTAAAACGATGATACAAACTGGTTTGATTAGGTGTATTGTCTAAATTAAGGTAACATATGGCGTAAAGATAATGCAAATGTAGAATAGAGGTAGTAGTTATTTATTAGACGTGTACGTACCTTCTATCACGATGTCTCTCAGAGGCTGATGGAAATTGGTATATATTTATCAAGTCTCATATTATTCTTGTCTTATTAATGTTATAAACGAGAAATATGTTTAAATATTTCTTATTTGATCTAACTGTTCAGTGTTGTAGCCTTTGTTTATTTTTATACTAATATTTAGTTCTTTTCTAAATAATAAATAATGATTACTATGCTTAATACGATTACTACTACTTATTATTTCTTAGTTGAGGCTGATTTACGAATCATATTCGTATTATTTTTTTATTATACGGCAATATATTGTCTTGAAGTAATATTGTAATTTAACTGGCTCGCTGTATAATCTAAAAGAATTCTGTATACTGGAAAGAAATTGTATAGCGTATTATTTATTTCTTATACTTTACTGCACCTACATATAAAGGACTTGAATAACACTAAAAGATTGAAATTAAAATAAAATACAATAGTCGGTGTTATTGGTAGTAAGGGCATTACATAGTGAACGTATAAAACTATTATTACTATAGTCGAATGACGAAAATATACTGTTCTACTCTATAGTTTTTTGCCTATCTATATTATGAATGAACCGTCTGCTCTATTACAGTCTTTATAACATTGTGTGTGTTCGAGCACTTGGAGCATTTTAATGATTGGCCGGGTCCTATGATCTTTGCGGTCATTAGAGAAATTGCTCCAGATTGTAGTAATTTATTTTATAATTCACTTGGAATCTATCCACTGAATATTTTTTTTAAAATGCCCATATTTTTATCATCCCAGTTCAAAAAGGAGCAATTTCTTAATTTAATTATTGTTATCTTTACGTAGTATAAAATAAAGTCGCTTCCGCTGTCTATCTGCTTAGATCTATTAAACTACTCAACTGATTTTAATGCAGTTTTTCGCAATAATTTTTCGCTATTGCTAAAACTGCATTAAAATCCGGGAAGTGAAAGTGATTTAAGAGGAAGGTTTATATGAATAATACATGTACACCCGTACGAAGCCGGGGCGGATAGCTAGTTAATAATAATATGAACACCACCACGGCTATTACGTCAACTTGACCACTTATGCGTTTCTATTCTGGAGAACACACCACTTTGTATCCTGCAATTTCCTAATGTAACTTATAACAATATTAATAATAATTTATGCAGCCTAGCATAGCAAAACTCATTTAACGCTATAACCTACTACTAATACATAGCTGGTGCCGCAACTTGCAGCACAGAACAGCACCGAATTTTAGTGGAGCCACCACTTGAAAGAAACTACTGAAATAATTTAAATATATATATTGTTATATCACAATAATGTGTATTTCAGAGGGAGAGTATAGTTTTGGGCCGTGGGTAAAACATTAATTTGTAACATCAAACATCTTTTATGAAATATCGCATGTTAGTTTGGCTCAGAAATTACAAGCGCAAGCGCACTTTCCCACGGTGCTCTGCGTGTCTTATGCCTGCGATTATTATCTGTCTGCGCGTACGCAGACGCTGCCCACACGAGACTCCTCGCAGGGTTGCCACCATTAAAATATTAGGTCCTTACATATGGAATTGGCGTTTTGTCGTACTGGCCACTTTAATCTTAAATATCTTCTCTTTGGTTAGGAATTCCAATTTCAAATTTACTCATTAATTTGTTTTTCGAAAACCGTAATCCATTTGTTTTTTCCATCTTTGGTTTTTCTTCGCGTCACTCAGATGGACTAACTGACCTAACCTCATACTTATCTCATCATCCTGCATTAGTGTCTCGCCAGCGTATACCCTTGGCACAGGCGAGTGCACCATTCCATTGTCATCCCTTAAAAAATACCTTAAAATATAAGAAGAATAAAAAAATTCTCGTATAATTACTACACAAATTTATTAGATACACTATTGTGTTGTATATTTTGTTCTGTATATAAATAAAAATAAAAAAAGTATTGGTTCTCTAACCTTGTACATCATAATATTATGACCGATTTCCATAGGTCATAATCTCGTACACACTTGTACGAAATGAAAATATCCACGTACCAAAACTAAAACTAAAATTGTGGTACATGTACGAGAATTTTCGTACGGCTGGCATCCCTGTACTCAAGTTGACGAAACATTGTAATCCATCTGGAAGACATCTGTAGAAATATTTTACGTTGACTGACTTTGTAGGTTATTTTCTTTTTACGTTTTGTACAAGTATAATACGTATATTGCTACATCTAAGAAATGGATAGGTGGAACAAAAACAATCAATAATCACTACATTGGTAGTATTAGAGATACAGAGTCACTACTAGTATGTAATATTATCTTATCTGTGCTACTTTTTTTTAGTGGATGACAATGGAGGGATGTACCCGGCTGCGCTAACGGTTTACGCTGGCGGGACACTACTGGAGAATGATAAGATTAACATGAAATCAGGTCAGTTAGCCCATCCTGATAAATTCACCTGGAATTTATCCAGTTTCCAGGGGGAACCTCGTGGAGGTCAACCAGTATCATCAGTCCACATTCTTAACAATCCCCGTCCCCCTAACTGTGCTAATTGCATACGTATGCTTTACTCGCTTTTCTTATCGGGAAAGTATTATTAGTAATATGGATTATTTATTCTTTATTGCCCTTTTAACAATTGTACAATTTGGCGAGCTTAATGCCATATGGAATTCTCTACCAGCTTACCATTAGGTAAGAACAGAAAGCGGTTGATGGACAGTTGTGGGAAAGGACTAACTTATAATTCTAACTAACATAGGTAAATAGGTTTTTTTAAAAATACTTACAAATATACATACATAAATATAAATATATACCTACTATGATACAGATAATACATAATAATAAGGCGTGTGCATGTGGCAGAAATGCGAATGTTAAGATGGATGTGTGGGGTTACCAGGAATGACAGAATAAGGAATGAGTATACATATACGAGGAAGTTTGAAAGTTGCGCCGGTTATAGAAAAGTTGCGAGGTAACAGATTGAGCTGGTATGGGCATGTTATGCGGAGGAATGAGGACCATGTCTTATGGAAAGTGTATAATATGAATACAGATGGATGCAAAGGGAGGGGACGCCCTAAGAAAAGATGGATGGATTGTGTGAAAGATGATATGAATAAAAGAAGAGTATGTTTAGATATGACGATTGATAGAGATCAGTGGAAGAGAATGACATACTGCGCCGACCCCAAATAATGGGATAAAGGCAAGGCAATGATGATGATATATTATTCATGTTGTTCAATTCATCACGATTTGCAAACTTAGGTACTTCACCCTATGATACTTTACTCATACTGGTGCCCCACTAGCGTGGGTAGACTATTAACGTAGGTATATTAAAAAAACACGCAATGGATTTTTATATTGTTATATATATATATATATATATTATAGATACTTTTTACTGTAGGATTATGTCACGTTTAAATACAATTTCCATATATATTTGTCTCGACTAAAAACAAAGAAATAAATATCATTACCATCAATCAATATTTTTGAATATAAGCGATTTTCTATGACAACATTGATCACAAAACATAGCTATGTAAAAATAAACGCTGAAATAGGTGAGACAGTGGACAATGCTGACCAAGGAACTGATTCTTTTTTTACAATAAATTCTTAAAAATAACAAAGATGATGTATATTATAACAGTGTTCCAATGCTTGATTTCACGTTCATTGCTATACGTGACATCTATGATTTGTGCATGTAAACTAGATACTTAATAAATACTCTGTGTAAATCCTTATAGTCCCCCACTTTTCCTATTTAGCGCCATCTAGCCAAAATAATGATAACTATGTGCGTGCTTTTGCATAGTGACATCTATAACTTTTGTCTGTAAACATTTGCAATGAATATAAGCGTCCGCTGCTTTCTATTTAGCGCCATCTAGTGACGTATGAATGTACTACATAGAACTTGAATTTGAATTTGAAGTTTCATGTTACATATAAAGAAATAGACGTGCTTTGTAGAAAATATTTATAATTTCATTAGATTAGACTTATATTGTGAATTTTACTGAAGTTTACAATTATAAATCGAGCAGGGTTAGCATCAGAATATATGCGGACGACGTGCTTAACCAAATTGTTAGTTAGTTCTGCTGGATAATAATAGATGTCTAATGTGTATTACCTAATGGACCACTACTTTTGTTTCCTAGTTTTTTAAATCTTGAAAAAAAAAATAATGTTGAATTTATCACTAAATAGTTTTAATTGAGTAAACTTATTCCCATTTGAATTGTCTGTAATCTCGTCAGTGGAAAAATAATAAATAAAATTTAGCAATCTTATTTAATTGATAATAAAAAATAACTCTTCTCACAATAAAAATATATTCGACATCTTCGTCAATTTTAAAATATATATATTTTTAGTGGTTTTTTTACACGAAACCAAAAAGCCACAGAGATACGTAGAAAGCCAGGTTACATATAGTATATTGTCCTTAGATCGAAAACAAAGTTGACTGATATCCTGACACAAACTAAATCGGCAGAAAATAAAGAAAAAAGGTTGTAATTGAAAAGGAATTCCATGTATGATAAATGCCAATTTCAGAAAAAAACTATACTATTACCACACATATGTTAATATTACATAGAGGCCGTCCAAGTATTACGTAAGCAGATTTAATACAACCCCCCCCCCCCATCCCCCTTGTCAGCAAAAATAAGCAAACCTCTTACCCCCTATCCTTTTCAATTAATGTATTGCTTTTTTAGCAAAGACACTGTGAGAGTTGCCATTCGAAAAAGTAAATAGCTACCGATGACACAATCATCATCTAGACTCTCCCATCCCCCGTACTTACGTAACGTCCCTTACGTAATACTTGAACGGCCCCTAGGATAATATTACATACAATTGCTTACATTTATGCTATTTGTTTACTTTTTATTTACATAGTATGTTATCTATAATATTAGGTAGATATACCTAACCCTAAATAATTTTACAACCCTTTTTTACTCCCTATAATAGTTGATAACAAATATTTGCCAAACGTTTGACTTTCCCGCTATTACGGATTTAACTTTAATCCATACATATCAATATACCCTCCGTTTTATTAAAAAAAGTGCATTCTAATCTTTGTTTATTGGCATATTCTATAACAGATAAAACTCTTTGCATTGTTGAGAGATAATGACCGAATTTCGCTTATGAACGCATAGATTTATTTTTCTATGCGTGACTAAGCATAGGGGGGTATAAAATGACGATTATTGAACAATGGTGACGTCATGTCCGTTTAATGTTAGGATGACGAGGGTATCTGTTATTTTTGGGGATAATTGCCGCTAAACGGGAGTAGAGAATGACCATCTATATAAATAAATGAAATTAAAATATCAGTTTGCAATTTCAAATTAACAGTTTTTTTAAATTAACACTAAATAAGTATCTACGACACTTGCCCGAAAAATTTAATTAATTAAAAAAAAATCTATCTGTCTGTCTGTCTGTCTGGTCCTCCATTCCGTAACTTCTAACCTCTTCTTCTTCCCCATTCTTCTAACCTCTGCAATGGCTGGACTGATGTCGGACTTTCGCACTTAAGTAGCTAATGTAATAAGAACTTCTAAATGCTAAGAAATTTCAAATTTATAATCCACATATTTGGGAGATGTATCCAGAACGTCTATAAAATGAAGGTACGCACACCCTTGAAAGCGTAGGCTCCTAAAACATTCTCCATAATACCCTGTTTATGGGGATTCCAAAGTACGACAATAGCCCATTTTACCCCGGGAATAATCCGCAACCCTCTCGTGGTGAGTTGGCGTTTGTTTTGTTCAAACAAAAATTTATGTTTATAATCTTTAGAATGTAATAAATAAAGGACTAGATTATTCAAAACACATGATTAACGATTTTTTTAACAACTCAATGTAGGTACGTTATGTTTAGAATAGTTGGAGTAGGGTATCAAAAAAACAACGATACCAGTGCAAATCTATAGTAAAAGTAGCCTAAGTTACTTCTTATAATATGAGGTATCTGTGAGTGAAAGTCCCGTCAAAATCGGTCCAGCGGTTTCAGAGATTAGCAAGAACAAACATACAGCAATTTTCATTTTAATTAACTTCTTGTTGGAAGTATCCTATAGACTTTCATAGGCGTTAGGTGAAAACCTGTTGATTTGATATTACATACAGACAGTTTAATTTTATTTATTTGTAGAGAATATACACAATACACCATTAATTAATAACCATAGGTATAATATTTTTGCCGGCTTTGGTGGTCTAGTCATTTAGCACAACGCCTTACTTCCGATGGTCGCGAGTTCGATTCTTCGCACGGCACAAACATTTGTATTCATGATTGTGTTTGTTTGTATCTGTTTTCTATGTATAATATATATATATATATGAAAAAAAAATGTGTTTGTATAAGTTACCTAGTACCCATAGGTTTAGCTAGCTTAACGGCGCTGTGTGAATTGTCCTGAGATTATTATTATTACTAAAAAAAAACATTATAAATTGTTGTAATAGTTTCATTAATGCTCAAAATCAAAATGAGCAAGCAAGTACCCAGAACCGTATTTATACGATGTATATGGATTTTATAATAAAAAATATATCGTCAGCTATTTGTTTGTAAGGTATTTATTGTGCATTCAGAAAGCTTATTGGAATTTCAGCGTTCCGTTATGAGGATTCCAATACCTGCCTGCCCTACAACTGAAAAGAAGTATATTTTATTTTATTCAGAGCTAAATTCACAAATATATATCTTTCAGACACAAGTTTCTTCGTTCTTCTTGTGATGAGAAAGTTATCCGACTGAGCGTCAGATTAAAAAAAAATTGTTGTGACCGTTCAAAAGTGCTTAAATTAAGTTTATTTGAATAAATTATTTTCTATTTTATTCTATTCTAAGGAATCAGGATAAAGATACAGAATAAGTTATTAGGGCGAGGTGAGTGAACACAGAATATTCAATCTTAATTTTAAGGCCAATAATTTGTTATTAATCAATTATTGTTGTTTATACAATTCATTATTTTTCCGTTATTCTTAAGTTTTCCTAACTCCTTCACTCAATCCGGGATTGCTCCTTAAATAGGGGTATGATTTTAATGAATTTTGTATCAATTTAAAGTAAACGGTTTAACCTTTCAAATGGTATTAATAATAATATATAATAATATAAATTTATTATTCTTAACTATGTATTAAGTACTCAATATCGCACGGAATCAATTCCAAGTAAGTGATTCCATATTTTTGCTCGCTATTGTATTAATAGAATCAGAGTATCAATGAAAAAATTTTTAAAACGAGAAAATCTATCGCATACAAAATTGCGCAAGTCAGCAAATAGTTAATAAAAGAGTAGTATAATATCAAACAACAATAACAACATGACTATAAAATATCAGTTACGTACTCAAATGATTTCTTCCCCTAATAATTTCTCAAGCATATCAGCATTAACTAATATTTCATAGCGGTTGCCCTCAAAGGGGTGGCCACACCCCGGTCACTGTGATACCGTAATTTATATTAAAACGATCTTTTAAAAAGTAAATAAATACTTATGCCTAAATATACATATTTGTAAATTTACACTTAAAATATGTTACGGACTGAGGATAAAATATAATAACAATAAATTTGTGTAAAGCAATAAATTTACTTTAATATACACATAGATCTTATTACCTTATTCTTACATTCTACTAATATTATAAAAATCCATCCATACATAATGTTTGCTTTTAAATTTACTAGAGTTTGTGAATTATTGTTGTAAACTCTCTGTGAGGTAGATAAAAAAATTTTGTTTAAATCGGGCGAACTCGATGGTCTCGATTTACAACATACAATAATAATTCCTTTTATTCTATAACTAGGTGTGCCCGCGACTTCGTCAGCATATTATAGTGACCAAATGAAGAAATAATAAATTCAAATAAATTCAATAATCTAACCAAAAATAGTAGGGAAAGTTTCATCGTTCTAGCTTTAAAAACGATTTATTGATTTTCCATACAAACTTTCATCCCTATTTATCCATACCTTATTTTACCCCCTTAAGGGTAAAATTAGTACAAACTCATACGCATACTTATTTATATTTAATTAGCAGCCTCAAAAAAAAGTTTCGAGCTTCTAGCTTCAAAAATGAAAAAGCTTTAGATTCTTCCATACAATCTTTCATCCCCAATTTCAACCCCTTACAACACTTTATTCGCATTAAAAAGTAGCCTATGTCCTTTCTCAGGGTCTAGACTACCTGTGTACCAAGTTTTATTTAAATCGGATCAGTAGTTTTGGCGTGAAAGAGAGACAGACAGACTTACTTTCGCATTAATAATATTAGTAAGGATTCTAGCTAGATTCTACTTTCGTGTACGTAATTCGCATTAAATTTCCAACGTAGCCCATTAGATAAATTTTAAAAGGGCCCGTGGTGTCTATATAATTTCTTCAAGGGGCACAGCGAGATATTAAACAGTGGCCGAACTCCCTAATTGAAATTAGTAAGCCGTTGTATACAAAGATGTGTATAACATATAACTGGAAGTGAATTATGTATTAGGTAGAATTTATACATTTAAATTAAATAAATATAGAATTATTATGAATATGAATAATGATTATAAATTATTATTAAACGCTTCTGACTGACTCATCTGTCATAATAGTCGTAAAATATACTATAAAATAATAATATTAACCATAGTTTCCTGCGAGTTTTGAATTGAGGTCTCCTTGTATTTGTGCTGCATTAGGAATAAATCGTCTGTAGTAATTCAGCATTCCTAGGAATCTCCTCAATTCCTTGGCGGTTTTAGGTAGTGGATAACTTTGAATTGCTGTGATCTTCTCTGGAAGTGGGCGAGTACCGTGTACGGAAACGTGGTATCCTAAAAATGTTAGCTCACTAACGCCCCAGACGCACTTTCCTGTATTGATTAGTACGCCATAAGCTTTGAATCTTTCGAACAGGATTCTAAGGTGTTGAAGATGCTCTTCCTGACTTCTGGAGAAGATAAGTATGTCGTCCAAATATCCGAATACAAATTCGAGTCCCTGTAGCACTTCATCGATAAATCGTTGAAATGTTTGGGCTGCATTTCTTAAGCCGAAAGTCATAAACGGGAATTCGAATAACCCGAAGGGTGTGGTGATGGCGGTCTTTGGAATATCGGCTTCATTTACGGGAATTTGGCTAAGACGATTTCTTAAAACTTTTCATATCAATTTATACTTCTGACTTATTCTCTGGTGATGTAATCACCGCTAACAAACTAAATTGTTTTTTTATATAGCATAGGGGACAAACAAGTAAATCCAGACACGGCGGTAAGTAAGACAACATGTATTCAAATATATACAGTGAAATAAGTTAGGTGCATCATGATGCCGACAATTTAGAACACCTCTGTCTACTTTATCCAGGACGAGGATAGGGATTGTTAGTAATGAGGATAGTAGCCCCATTGCTAGCAACATACCATGTCGACCTCCACGAGGATCTACTGGAAACCACCGGCAAACTGATCTGAATTCACGCTCACCCTATCATCCTTCACTGCTGCCCCACTAGCGTATACCATTAGCGCTGGCGGGTGCACTGTTCCACTATCAATATCAAAGTCTGACAAAAAAACCCTATCCAAGATAAAGGTTACTTTATTATGACCACATTTTGTGAAATAATTTTAATTTTATTTAACTGACATATTTCTTTAGAATCGATTCCATTAAACTCTACCTCTGAGTAATATCCCAAATGTGTCTCCATATGGTTCGCTCCTAAATTATTAATCGTGTTAGATGTCCATAGATAAGATAGAGTCATCAACGTTGTCATGTAATTGCCTCGAGTCTATGGTTCGCTAGATTGATGGAGTAGTTCAGGTGTGGTTCTTCTTTAATTACTCTTGTTTCGGTTGGTTGCGGTAAGTTTAACGTTAGGTTATTGATAAATTACACACAAGGTAGTTAAGAAACTATAAAAGAATTGAATAGAAAATAGATGTTACAAATAAATGTAAATATTTACATAGTTCTTTTTTGTTTCTCATTTATATGCGAGAGATTAGAGCGAGAGGTATACAAGTGACGTAATAATAAATAACCCTGGACAATTAACACAGCGCCATCTAGTCCCACGGTAAGTAGAGCTTATGTTATAGGTACTAGATACTTGTACATATAAATTAAACATGTACAAAATTTATTTGAAAAGAATACGAGCTGAGTTCCTTGTCAGTTCTTCTCATCTCGAAATCATTCCGAACTGACGGTAGATTTGACATATCATAAGAGTCTGAAATAGACCTATATGAACAAAGATATTTTGAATTTGAATTGTAAATCTGTCAAATCAAAACAGAGTCATGCCATCATTGCTATTTAACAATAATGCCATTGATGACAATCGTGCGAAGATCCTCAAACAAATATAATATTTTTCTCTTTAGAACTGTGATATTTTCACTCTCATAAAAATTTTTTTTTTTAATTGAAATATAAATATTTTTAATCATGTAGGTATATTACAGACTCTTATAATACGTCAAATATACCGTCAGTTCGGAATGATTTCGAGATGAGAAGAACTGACGAGAAACTCAGCTCGTATTCTTTACAAATTAATATTATACATGTTTACAATAATATAGATTACTTTTTAAATTCAAACTTGGGAGAATAGAGTGACCACCAGCATATGCTATTGCAAAAGCAAATAGTCTAATCAGTGTTCGCAACCCAAACAGACTAGTCCCCACAAGCGGCACCATTTTAACAGTATGACGGATGAGCCAGCTATCTTTGCACTCAACCATATTTGAGGGACATCGACCATAAAAGCTTGTACAATGTTTTAACCTACGAATATCGATAATATTATCTCTGATATATGAGGTCTCTTACCTCAAGCCAAACTAATCTAAGTTTTGACGGCTCGTTGGTACCGATAGTTTAATTTCTTACCATGCATATAAACATTATAAATATTCATGAGAATGATTATTTGTATTGTGTTTATTTGTATATCTTGTTAAAATTATAAAAGCGAAAGTGTGTGAGTATGGATGGATGTTTGTGACTCTTTCGCGTAAAAACTACTGAACGGATTTTGATGAAATATACTAAGATTAAGAAAGAAGAAGATGAAAAGTAATATACTATAGCTATACATCAGAATTACATATAGGATATAAACTTAACGCGAATGAAACAGCGGGCATAACTTTTATATATTTATTTATTTAATTAAGACAATATAAGCTTACAACTAATTGCCAAATAAAACTATTTATACACATATTTAAAACTATATATATATATCAGTTGTACCTAGTATCCAAGCTCTGCTTATTTTGGGCCTAGATGGCGCTGTGTAAATTGTCTTAACATATTAAATTTTAGTACTTCTTACGAGGATTTCTTACAAAGTTAGGAACTACGATAGACGACGAGTGAACCAAAGTACAAATATAGACAATTTTGTCCAAAACGACCCTCGTAAGCCGTAGCATCAAATCCACTGCACAATACATTCCATTCTGTACTGTGGGCACATTGAATCGTTGGAAACAGATGCGAAACATCGACGTTCCTACCAAATGAACCGTGAAACATATACGTGATAGCCCTATACACTGCCTGCATATTTGTTGATAATTTATAGCAAACACAATACTTTTGTATTCGTAGAAGCATAGAAAAAATACTACAGTAGTTATTTTATTACTTTTAAAAGACCCATCGAAGTTGCCTTGGCAAGAATGTCTCGTTCACAAATTATAATGAACTAGCTGTGCTCGCGGTTCCGTGTGAAATTGATAGCCTATGTGTGATTCTGAAGAATGGAAAGAATTAGCTGGAAAGATAAAATAAGGAATGAAAAAGTGCCTGAGAGGATTAAAGAAAAGAGACAGATCATAGATATTATTGAGAATAGCCGGGGAAAATGTTGGTGCACTTGATACGACACGACGAACTAATTAACAACATTATTGAAGGAAAAATAGATGGAAAGAGAGGAAGGGGAAGACCGAGACACAGCTATATCAAGCAAGTTAAAGAAAAAGTTGGAGTCGTGTCGTATCAACTGCTAAAAGGACTGATGGAAGATCGTGGAAGGTGGCGGGAGCTCCACCGCCAAGAGCACAGCTCTTAAATTATGAATGAAATGAAGTGTGATTCTGATATATAAGTATTGTAAAGTTCCATCAAAATTCATCCGTCTATCTATTTCACGTAAATTGAATGAGTAACAAATATCTTTACATCGACACATACTCACAAAGTTACGGTTTATAAAATTAGTAAGATTAATAGTAATAATGATATCTCAGGACAACTCACACAGCGCCATCTAGTCGCAAGCTAAGCAGAGCTTATATTATGGGTACTAAATAACTGGTATATATTTTGTAAATACATATTATATATATGATGATACAAACAATCACACAACATTGTACCAAGCGAGGAATCGAACCAGTGACCATTGGAAGTAAGACGGTGTATTAAACCGCTACACTACCGACGCCGTCAATTTCCTAAGTCATTTACATAGAATCAAGCAAATACAATTTTGTGAAACTCGTATATATTTTGTTCATTCTGTACGGAGCAGAAAGCTCAAAGTCGAAAGCTTGGAAAGCTGTCACTCGCGCACATGTAGCTTAGTGTTTAGTGACTGGCAACCCCTTACCTTTACTACATTAATATTAGCCGGTATATTATAACATCTGTTCGTTTGTACAATTTACGATCAAATAATATAATTAAAATTTTTATAAGTTGAGAAATTAAAAAGTTTAATTTATTATATATTTAGTCTCAATTTCATTTTTATAATATTCTATTGTACTTTTTTTAATTACTGTTAAAATATCAAAGCCCTAAATCAAATTCGATTTTTTCTAATAACTTCATAAAAAAATAAACTATTTTAATTCCAATTTTAAGAGGGAAGATGGTCTAAAGTCTACTATCTGCAATGTAGCATCAGTTAATAAATGTACAAACCACAGAATTATAAACATGTCGGACATAAGCGGCAAAATATCCGACATGAATAAATTATTTTTGATTCCATATGATTTGAAATAAACAATTGTTTTCCTTCTCCTCGGAAATCCTCGGACCGGTGAGGTCTAAGGTTGTGAAGCCTGTGAAGACACCAAGAGAGTTCTGAGCTTTTGGAAGGAGCTTAGCTGTTTACTTTAGCAGTCTCAGTTCTACACGTGCAACGGCCCAGATAAAGGGCTGATTACGGAAAATGGAGTCCGACTTACTTTACATTAATAATAAAAATATTTTTTATTCATTTTTACAGAATATTATTAATTTATAGGCCGTAACATCTGTGCTAGGGAATCCCTGTGTTAGAGATGTTATTTCCTTCCACAGTGGATGATTCAATTAAATAATTTTTATTTGTATTTTAATTTTATATCATCTGATGAATTTGTGTATACTGGTGTGTGTGTGTGATATTTAACATTATAATCACTTTTAAAGACAACAGCCTTACTAACTGTGTTCGGCGCACGCGACCGTTTCGATCTCACTTAAGATATTCTTCATTTGCATACAAAATTGTCGTTCGTTTCGATTCAACGTACGCTATTGGTTTCGCGGTTACACGCCCCGACACTAAATGTACGCTCGATTAATTTTATTTTACGAGCGGTTTTGGCTTTTTTTACTTAAATTTATGACTTTCATTCGATATAAAGTATGTACTTAATAGATGAAAGAATTATGTCAGGTAAGAAATATTATTATATATTAGAATAATGTGCTCAATAAAATTCATATTATTGTATTGCTATAACATTTTTGCGTGCTTTTTATACTTACTTTATACATGATAGGGAGTTTTGTGGACTTAAAAATGAATCTGTATTATTGTAAAAATGTACCATTATTTAAAAGAATACGAGCTGAGTTTTTAATAGTTATTCTCATCTCGAAATCATTGCGAACTGACGGTAGATTTGATATATATCATAAGAGTCTGTAATAGACCTACATGAATAAACATATTTTGATATTTTGAATTTGAAGTGATTACTACCCTAACATACGTAGAAATGGGTTCGAATCTAACTTACACCGAAAAAAAATTGTTTTATAGTGTAGGAGACAAACTATGTAGCTTGCGGCACACTCGATGATAAGTGATTACTGCCGCCCAGCGCAACACTAAGAGAATTGCAAGTGCTTTGTCGGCCTTTTAAGAAGCAATAAACTCTTTTCTTGAATGTTTTATTATTTTATCATTTAATTTAATTGTTGATATTCTTCTTCTTTCGTTTCAACGGTAACTAAATGGACCTTCCCTAGTACGTTGCGACGACTTTTGGGCATTCTGTCGCAGTTTTTAAATCTTCCTTTAATGGATGGGTCGGATAATGAGCACAAAAGACAGGACAATAGGTGACCTATAGTCTGTGATGGCGCTCCGCAGTAAGCGCAGGACTTCATTTTAGATGGATTGGGTCTGAGGGAATTGTTGGGAATCACTCTATCTAATCCTGAAAACCGCATTAAAATTCGTCGAGTAATTTAAAAGATATAAGCGAACAGACAGCGGCTACGACTTTGTTTTATACTATGTAAAGATTATTTAAAACGTACTCATTAAAACAGCACAATAATACACCAATAACTACTTCAGATTAATACTTTGTTATTCTTTCTAAAAAAACACTATTTACACATGTAAATGTAATATAATATGGATACTCTATTTGCACAATAAACAGATGCACAATAAACAGAAGATTTATGAATAGTTTTGTTTGCAATTAAACAGAAAACGGGATTCCTGTTTGAAAGGACTGTTCAAAAATATCAAATAGTTGTACTTACAGCTTCTAATGTTTAGTAACATTCAATGTATATTACATTTGTCACTAAACTGTAGCCTCGAGGCAGCTTACCTCAACCCTATTGGACGGATATACTCAATTTATAATGCACAACGAAATCAAAACACCCCTCCAATGAAATAACAATGGATTGACCATAATTATGCCACAAAATTTTACATCACGACTTTCATTGTTGTTACTATACGCATATATCATTATTTTAACGAAATAATTAGGTTGTACTAAATGCGAACACGGTCAAGCATTATTTATTAAAAAAAAGGTATTGTTATCAAAAGTAATAATTTAAATGTTTAATAAAAGGCACGCGCTACTAAAAATGCGTTTGGGATGAAAGTGGCCGGTCGTTGTTTGAGGGTTAAACATCTGCTTAACTCGTATTTAGTATATTTACTGTACGGCAGAAATATACTGTAAAAAATTGGTATATCTGTATTTATTTAGCATATTTTTTTCGATAGACAAATTTGGAATGAGGCACTCGCTTGCGCCATCGTTATATCAATGGAAGATGACTGGATGGACTTCTCTGTTTAAATTCTATACCTAAGAAAGAAAAAGTAACGGAAAGTTACAAAGCAGAATATTAGAAATTCCTTTGCTAACTATAAATATAAAAAAATGCCCTACTTTTTAATTTGTACCATCAAAATAGTTTACAATCACGCTAGGAACGTTTTTTTATCAGAAATTGCCAGTTATATGTAGACAAATAGTAGTTTCATCAAATGGGAATATCCGGGTCATGGGCCAGTGGTTCACTAGGGTTGTCCCTGGGTGCTCATAATATATTCGGCCGTATTCACACGTAGGCATTGCATCGAACAGTTTGAGTATTGAATTTTTTTTATAACAAACAAAGTGACAGCCCAACTGATATAATATTCTTTATTACACAAATAATACAATGATACCATAATTTAGAGACAATGTGAGCAAAAGTGGATTTATCCCTGGAAGTGGATAATAAAAAAATTGGGGCAAAAAAAATGTCAAACACTACTATAAAATACAAATACTAAATTGTATAATTTAATACAAAAGTAATATACATAAACATAAAGAAGTATGGATGTTTGTTACTCTTTCACGCAAAAACTACTAAACGGATTTTGATAACACTTTACAGTAATATAGCTTATGTATCAGAATGATAGACTAAATTTTATATTGAAATCTAACGTGGGTGAAACCGCAGGCACAGCAAGTATATCATAAAAAGAAAATGTAAACATACATAAATACATTACGACAATTTTTTTTCGGGGTCCACCAGATTCGACCTGATGGTCGTGAATTTAAGACTCTTACAAAAAATGCTTTAATTATTATGTATTATTGCATATATCTATTTGTTTATTGAATTTGTATTACAGAGTCATGATCGTTTTTTTTTTTTTGTAAAAAGGTATGAAAATTCAGGTTTTTGTTTTCGTAAAGTAAATGTGATACTTGTAATGGTTTTAAAGATAAACTTCTAAGCATGTTTGATCAATTATTCCACCGTATGTATACATCCCGTAAATGCCAACAGAGACACATACCGTTTCATGAATTATTTATTCGCAGCGGTTTGAAGCAGAGAGAAATAAAAAGATATCCTACCCTGGGCCTCTTCACTGCTTCCTCTTTATTTTCACATAATTGTTACAGACAAATGGAATTAGAATTAATTTTTGCATAGTCAGAGCTGACAAATTTAATGACGTCATTTTCTTTTGTTTTATGAAACTTGGATATGAAAAAGCTGTTAATTCACATGATAAAAAGTGGTAGGCATGCTCTGAAGGTATATAGAATTGTAAAGGCCGGGGTACTCCCTCATACATTGTCATGAACTTTGTTTTAGTGCTGTCTCCATTCGCTGCTAATTTTAAAAACTATATCACTTGCCCTTATATATATATTTATATATATATCAAAGTAGAATGGTATATAATCATTCTAAAAACAAAGAACAACAATTAAATACCTTTTCCAAGATACTTAGAACTACAAACACGAAGATTTGTTAATAAAAAATTATTATTAAAATCCTTACTTAATATTATAAATACAAAAGTGACTCTCTGTTTGTCGCGCTTTCCTACCAAAACTAATAAATCGATTTAAATAAAATTTGGTACACTAATAGTCTAGACCCTGAGAAAGGACATAGGCTACATTTTAATCCGGAAAAAGGGTTGTAAGGGGTTGATTGGGGAGATGACATGTTGTATGGAAATATACATATTTTGAAGTTAGAAGCACGAAATTTTTTAGACTGCGATTAAGTAAATAAATATGACATTCAAAGCTTTGGAAATATTTTATTCTTTTAAATTTAATATCTATATTATGATTTTTAAATGCGTATTAATTTAAAGTTAGCTGTGCCAACCCTGGCAGTTTTGTGACACCCGAAATTGTCTTCGGCTCAGGACACTTGCACGTTAGTGTTCCCACGGCTCCTTATCAAGGGACAAACTATCAACCGAAACAGTAATTAAAGTAAGATTATTAATTCCAGTCAGTAAAATGACATTTCCAGTGTTGCAGGTTTTTAGTCCCAAATAAATAGTGATGTGGTAGAATCGAGTTTTTACAATTAAAAGTTAGTCGAGATTACATTTTTTTTATTCAATATCAAATTGCCTTTATACAAATAAAAATTCTAGTATTAATTCCTATGAATCTCTTTTTACATTTTTTCCCAGCTTTTGTAATAATGTTATAGTGAGAAATTTTAATATGCTGGTAAGGTCCATATTTCTAAAATCGTATTGTTTAATACGATATGTAATACATATCGTATTAAACAATATTTGAAATTAAAAAATGTTTTTGATACCTAATAAAATAAAGCATGACTTAATGTCTAAGTCTATTGATTGCTGAACATCACTATTGTAGCGGGTCACCCTTTTTTGTATCAGTGACAGTTGCACTTGTCATTTTACTGACTGGAATTAATAATCGTACTTTAGACGGAATCAGTCCGGATTGTTATAATTATTACGTTATTACTTTTTAAGTGTTTTAAGGTTACGTGTCCCTTAGCACTCTCCTTACAAAACGTGCTACTATGAAAATTTCTTCAATAACTAATTAAACTGCATTGAGTGAATATTGTTAAGGCAATACAATATTACTTTTTAAATGTTTTAAGGCTGTCCCATGCCTTTTTGTATAAAAAAAAGTGCAACTATGAAAATTTTCTACAATAATGAAACATGATGAAGTTTTGTTCACAGGATATGGCAACTAATCGTACGGTCATATGATCATTTTTAATTATATTAAATACATTTCTACAATAAAAATAGTTCATGTTACTCCTAGTTAATGTCATAACATTAGCTATCTGCGACTTAAAGTTCCATCAAAATCGGTCCAGCCGTCTCAGAGATTAGCAGGAACAGACAGTCACTTATCATATTTTTTATGTAATTACCATATATACTTATGCATTTAGTGAAAATGACCTAGACGAAGTTACGCGAATTAGCTAGTATTTTTTTTATTGGGTTGTTTGGACTATTGTCAGATGTTTGTAGCACCTGTAGCACTGCGATCTACACAGATCTATTGTGCTCGCCCTTTTTCAAAGTTCGCTGCCTAGACAAGAATTGAAGGATATTCTTAGGAGCGATGGTTTTTATCTCCTCGGGAAAGAGTGTAAACTTTCCATAGGAGATATTTCGTTTATGCATGAGTGGGCTACAACCACATAGGATGTGTAGTGGCGTTTCCTCTTCAGTTTGGCAGAATCTGCAGATTTTTGTCGTGCATAGGCCTAGTTTATCAGCTAGTAAGTAGTAACATTTTTCTTTTATTTGTGTATACTTTAATGCTGTTATACATAAGTACATACATATGGCGGAGTTAACACCTAGTGACATTTTCTACCAGGTAACCATGAGTTGTGTAGAGATAAATTGTTGGCATTTATATCTATGTACAAAACGGTTAGAAACACAATGTAATGTAATACTATAATTGAATTATACAAACACGTTGACCATCGCTCGGTAACAATGGGCCCCCAATCGATCGGCGTTACCATGTTCATACTATACACCGTGAAGCATCCGTCGCTCCCCCTAGTCTATACACGATTTTAGTACCAATTAACGATACATTGCTTGCTACAATGTCTATTTGTCTTGTCTTAATGATTTTTCTATGTATCTATTAATATATTATATAAGTGGGAAGGGGATTGTTAGTAATATGTGCAAACCCCATTGTTAGCATTGCTATCTCAATTTTATCTCCACGCGGTTCTCCCTTCCCCCTGGAAACCATCATGGTAAATTTCTATTTGACAAGATCTGACCCGACATCATGCTCATTTTATCATCCTCCACTGGTGCCCCGCTAACTTAAACACTCGCAATCTCACACTCTACAGATAAAATGTATCTACATATATATTGAAGGAAGCGATTATTAGTAATCGTAGTTTATTCCTTGTGACTTCATACCCATCATCTACACTGGTGACCCACCAGCGTACACTATGTCATCGTTGAGAGCCTCTAGCGGTTTAGCACATCATTTTACATCCTATAAGGTCCCGGGTTTAATTACGTTTCTTATCGGTCTACATGGTTACTTTGTATAATGTATGAATAAAAAAATCTAGGTTTAATTTTTATCAGTTGTCTAGTAACAAGTTCTGGTTAGCTTGAGACTAGATGAATTGGACTTAATTATTATTATCCTTATCCTTTCTATTTCTATAAATGCGAAAGTACCTCTGTATATCTGTTTCGCTTTCAAGCCAAAACTTTTGAACCGATTTAAATGAAATTTGGTACACAGATAGTCTAAACCTTGAGAAAGGACATAGATTACTTTTTAATGCGAAAAAGGGTTGTAAGGGGTTGATTGAGTTGGGGTATTATCATTTTTAAAGCTAATTATAAAATAACTAGCTACTCGCCCCGGCTTCGCCCGGGTGTACATGTATAATATATATAAATATTTCTCTAGAATCACTCTATCTATTAAAGAAAACCGCTTCAAAATCCGTTGCGTAGTTTTAAAGATTGAAGCATACATAGGGATGGATAGACAGCGACAGCGACTTTATTTTATACTATGTAATGGTAATGAAGTAGCAATGTATCGCGTACAACAAATACAACCATATCAGTACTAGTGATAGATTGGTCGCACGTATTCATTATAACACATTTATTGGGTGTATTGAGTGCTTATTATAATTTTATTGAGTGTGCGCACCACGGGCGAGTTGTGGAAGTGAATGTGAGAGTGGTACGATGCGGGCGGCAGATGTCTCTTATTGGACATACAATTTTTAGAGAGTTTTAGTCTGACGGCCTCGGTGGTCTAGCGGTTTAGCACACCGCTTTACTTCCCATGGTCACGGGTTCGATTCCTCGCACGGTACAAACAAATTATGAGTATGATTGTTTGTATCGCTCTGGGTGTTTTCTATGTATAATATGTATGTATTTACGACAAAATATATATCTATGTACTTGTATCAGGTGTCTAGTACCCATAACACAAGCTAGCTAGCTTAACTTGGGTCTAGATGGCGCTGTGTGAATTGTCCTGAGATTATTATACTATTATTATTTAGTTGTCATTATTGATTTTTTCATATTTTCAACTATGCAATAGTAGAGTTTTTCGTGTGGTTTTGGTTAGATTATATAAGATTATTAAAATACGGGGTTATGGTTATAGGACTATGCACATATCATCGTAAGATGGAAATAAAAAAAAATTGTAATATGTTAGACTTGAAATGTCCCTTTTTACTTTACTTTATTTCTATTTGACTTTTTATTTTTATTTTATTTAATCTACAATGGATCTGGAATGTTTTTATGAAATTAAACTAAAATAGTTACACAGTTTTAATACTCGCTTAATATATATAACATATATATAACATTATATATATATAATCTTTATTCTTATGGAAAATATTACAAACAAATTGCTATAAACAAGTCTTATAAACAATTTAGTCAATACAAGTTTCTTTTTTTTTATTTGTTACATAGTATAATTTTGAAATGTTTGTATATTAATTTCTCAATATTCAACTAAATGTCTAATATAAAAAAAAATTGTTTTTTATGACTCTACTATGTATGGATAGTGTTGCCAAAAGCGACCTTTTTGATAGTTTTTTGTTATATATTTTCATTGTATTTTAAATTTTGACATCATGTTCCTTTTCTTTATACCATTTTTTTAATGCCATATGTTTTATTATTATGTTTTCTTTAGTAGTAAATTATACACATTTTACCTCATCAAGGAATCCTCAGGAACATATCGAATTTTAAAATAACTAACATTTTTTTTTTCAATTACCGCTTCTGTGTCACTTATCCATTACAACGTTTAATAATAGACAGTGTCATATTTAATAGAAAATAGATATTTTTCAAAAACCTATTGTCACATAAAGTGGGTTAAACTGAAACCGCGCAAAATTCATAACGGGTTTTTTAACAAAGTACTTCATTGAATTTGGACAATGGATGAATTAGAAATTAAACGTAGAGATTGTAGAGTCGTTTTACACGACGGCAGATTTTAAAATGATTTTCATTTGTTCACGGTCATTTTAACAATGAATTGTGAAGTGATATTGTACAAAACTGTCTTTCTGATGGACAGTTTATTTATTAAAGCTTTAATACATATATAAAAGAATAAGGTGCATATGGGGATTTGACACCTTAAGGAATTTTCTCTCAGTCAATCATATGGCATACAGAGATTAGTGGGCGGTGTATTTAAGTAAAACACATGAAATAGAAATAATAAAAGAAAATAGGCATAAATATTAACAAATTAAAAATATATATTAAATACATCTATACATATGAATAAAATTGGAGTATCAGTTTGTAATATTGAAATTATCGTTTTTTACTACATGCATATGAATATAAATATGGTACATATACCAAAATAACATTTATACAATTTGTCTGTCTGTCTGTTCCGGCTAATCTCAGAAATGGTTGGACCGATTTTGACAGGATATTGACAGGTAGCTAATGTAATAAGGAGTAACTTAGGCTACTTTTATTTTAGAAATTTTGTAAACTATATGTCTATGGAATCGACATCTTTAGCTATTTATTCATAAAAAAACTTTAAATGTATAAAATTCCTTTATCTCTTTCTATTATATTACTATCGTAATTATGAATAATTTGTCAGACTGACTATGTATTTTCTGTATATATTATGTATGTATTTAAAAAAAATGTATCTATTTATATCTATCAATTGTCCAGTACCCATAACATAAGATATGAGAGAGAAAAGCTGAGTTTCTTATTACTTCGAAAGCACTCCGAACTGACTTTTATAATATGTTAAATATCATAAAAGTCTGTAATGGACCTACCTGAATAAAGATATTTTGATTTAGTCTATTCTATTTTATATTCTGATTTTCTATTTTATGCTTAGTTTAAGACTTGCAGATAATGTTTGAATAGTCCTGAGATATTATTTACATCTTATATATAAAATTTTCGTGTCACAAAGTTATTTACGATACTCCACCGAAACGACTTGACAGATTTCTATGAAAATTGGTATGCATATTCAGTAGGTCTGAGAATAGACTAATATCTATTTTACATACTCCTAAGTGATAAGGGTTGTCCACCCCTAACATGATAATAGTTGTTTTTTATTTTTTGGTAAAAAAAATAATTTATTTTTTTATAATGTGGCATTAAAAAATTCATACAACCATAAATTCCTAACTCTTCTATCATCAGCGCCTATTTTTTAATAGCGATTTTAATTTATATTGCAAATCAGCGTTTGCGGGGTCAGATAATTATTATGAATTTCTATGTATTTGCGACCGTCAGAAATGAAGCTGCGTTGTAAACCGCTAAACCACCGAGGGTTCATTAATCGGGTAATCCCTTTCTACGCAGTAAGCCAGTGCTTCGGGGAGCTGGTCCAATTTCCAGACGCTTCATGTTTCTCCAAACACTCCCATAACTCTGTATGTGTTCATGTTTCATTATTAGATTGCATCAATTAGAATGCGTAGATGAAACAAACCACGTTACACGCTCCCCAATAAAGCACGCGTCATATGTCGTGACTATAATGACTGACGCATGCCCGTGATGGACTTTTAAACGTACATTGAGTAAATTATTTAATTTGTAACTACAATTACTGATCAATTGAACATATGTCGCATTGTTTTATAATTGTTTATGCATTATAATATTATTTATTATAGGGCTAATGTTTATCTTCTAAATCGACTCTCATAGAACTGAAATAATGGTCGTGAACATCATTTTATTAAATTGATGTATTGAATATTTAATAATATTTTAATATATTTAATGTTAAGTGTAGTGTTTATCTTACTAATGCAAAAGTTTGTGAGTATGGATGGATTTTTTATTAATTTAGATTAACAACAATTTATACACTTTACACTTTATGTTTAGTATTGTCACAGATAACATTATATGACATAGTATGACATAATTAGTAATACCTAATGAATTTATCGAAATATATGAAGAGAGTGACATTATCAGTGTCATAAGTAGATTATTAGATGGTTGAATGTTTGTTAACCTTTAACGCAGAAACTACTGTACGGATTTCGATGTAACTTTACAGTAATTTAGCTTATACATCAGAATAACGCATAGGCTGCTTTCATGTAGAACCGTGGGCACATCTATTAATATTATGTCTATGTATATTCACAATATGATTGGATGTAGTATTTTATTTTGTTGTCTAATATATTAATGTGAAAGTTTGTGAGTATGGATGGATGGATGTATGTTTGTTACTCTCTCATGCAAAAACTATTGAACGGATTTTAATGAAACTTTACAATAATGTAGGTTACACATGAGGCATCAGAATAACACATGGACTGTAAATTTGACGCGGGCGAAATCGTGGGACAACTAGAATATTATATAATTTTAGTTAATTCACAAAACCATCTTCGAGTGCAGAGATCTGCACTCCCTAAGGTTGGCTAGTAGAAAATGTATCTAATTACAAAATTCAATGAAGTTTTAATAAATAAAAAGTGATGTAAAAGATTTTTATTCCATATTTAGGTTTTTTAAGTACATATATATTTTATTTATTATTTTAATATGCTAGTTTTATTTTTTTAATGTATGCGTAGGCGGGTTAATTATGTCGTAACTAAATATAATAAAACAACTCATACATACTCGTAGTACAAGCTTTGAGTAGATTGAAACTAGAGGGCACTGTGTGATATCAATTGATTATTGTTCCATATATTATTGGAGAACTCATAATTTTATTATTCGGCGTCCAAATGTCAGGGACTGATGACCCGTTAAAATCGAACACCTGCCCATTTTATTTTGAGACGGTATTATCTACAGCTGGACATTCACGTGCCGACTTGTGATAAGATATCACAGTTGATTTGAGTTAAGTTAATGTTGCTGTGCCAGTTGTTCTGATGTTTCACATAGGTGCATATTTTTGGTATTAGATTTTTCATGTTATAATAATATTTTGGCATGATTCACTCTGTGCTATCTATTCCCAAACTAAGCAAAGCTTGTGTTGTGGCTACTAGACCACTGATATGAATATATATATATTTTATTTGCAACTACATATATAATATAATAGGCAGGGGAACGCTAACTATGGGCCCCATCAACAAGCTCAGAGTCACTCAGAGGGCAATGGAGAGGGCTATGCTCGCAGTTACTCTGCGTGATCGAATCAGAAATGAGGAGATCCGCAGAAGAACCAGAGTGACCGCCATAGCCCGAAGAATTGCGACTCTGAAGTGGCAATGGGCAGGGCACATAGCTCGTAGGACAGATGGCCGTTGGGGCAGTAAAGTCCTCGAGTGGCGACCACGGACCGGAAGACGCAGCGTGGGAAGGCCTCCAGCAAGGTGGACCGACGATCTGGTCAAGATCGCTGGAAGGCATTGGATGCGAGCAGCGCAGGACCGATCGTCGTGGAGATCTTTGGGGGAGGCCTATGTCCAGCAGTGGACGTCTTCCTGCGATGATGATGATGATGAGGCAGGGGAAAAGGGGATTGTTAGTAATGTGGGCTGATGACCTCATTACTAGTACTGTGCCATAATAGGTTGACCTCCACGCGATCCCCCTGGAAACCATCGTGATATATTCCTAGTGAATTGCATGCATAAACATGCGTTAGCGCAGGCACCTTTCTACTATCACACATCAAAAAAAAATATAATGGGCATCGTTCGGGGAGCCTCGATTTTCTTTTTTTTTTTTTTCACACAGCGCCATCTAGACCCGTTGAGCTAAAGCTTGTGTTATGGGTACTAGATAACTGATACAAATACATAGATATTTTTTTTGTAAATACATACATATTATACATGGAAAATACCCAGACCGATACAAATAATCATACTCATGAATACAAATGTTTGTGCCGTTTGAGGAATCGAACCCGTGACCATCGGTCGTAAAGCGGTGTGCTAGACCACTAGACCACCGAGGTCGTCAAATCTTATATATCGAAGCTATATATACGACGAAGGTTTATGTGTGTACCAATATGAGTTGCCAGTGATGACTTACGGAGAGAGAGAGAGACGGGGTCGCTAAATATGGGTCCCATGAATAAGCTCAGAGGATGATCGTATATATATACACAATATAATACACATAGCTCGTGGGACAGAGAAAACAAAAATCTGGGAAGGCCATCAGCAAGATGAACTGAAGATCTGGTCAAGATACAAGGCGCTAGAAGCACTGAACTGATCATGATGATGACATATATATACACAATATAATACACATAACAGAGAAAACAAAAATCTGTCCAGGACAGATACAAACAAATGTAGTCGCGAAATCAAAATTGCCGTGCGAGGAATCGAACTCGCGACCAATGAACGCCTATGCCTTAAAAAATTAATCGTTTGTGAATGGACATTCTACGAGTCAATAAAAAAATCAATGCGTCCTGCGCACACGTAGCGTAAATTGGAATCCGTAATTAAGGTGAGACGAAAGGGATCGCTAATTATTAATATAACCCTTACAATTAATCAACGGAATGATTAATCAAAACATATGAATGAGCTTTTACAGTGGACTTTTATTTATTTTGTCTCTGTGGTCTAGAAGTTTAGGACATCGCCTTATTTCCGATGGTCGTGGGTTCGATTCCTCTCAAAAATATATTGCAATAAATAATTATCTTAATCTTAATTATATTATAAACGCGAAAGTTTGTATGGATGGATGTTTCTCTATAATATACTCTTTCACGCAAAAAGTACTGAACGGATATTGATGAAACTTTTCAGTAATATAGCTTATATATTTCTCGCGAGTTAAACCGCGGGCACAGCTAGTAATATAACAATATCTTAGGATTTATTTTACATAACACCTTGTTGTCATAAGCTAAGCAGAGCTTGTGTTATAGGTACTAGACAACTTTTCTAAATACAATCGAAATATTTATTTAATACAGGTGAGTATATGAATGAGTATGTATATGTAATATTGTTTCAATAAAAATAAATATTGGACCTTAATTGCAAAACGATTGCATAAAGTAAGCACTACAGACAAAACCATTTTTCTTTTAATCCAATATTTTTTTTCTAAGTAACTTAAATACGAAAATATTAAATATTTGAATTGATTAGTATCATAAAATCAGTTTCCGATATTAATTGCATAACGATCATAAACTGAGCGCCATAGACAAAACTTTTTTTTCCATAAAAATCCACAAAGGTACAAGTACAATGGAGTCGATTTGTTTTGTCACCTCATAGTTATTAATTTTAATGGTGAATATGACGTCAACATGACCCCCATGGAGGCAAATAAAACTATAATTCTGGCGGAGTGTGGTACATAATTACAAGAGATAGGGGTGGCAGATGCATACACACCCTCATACTTACGGTCACTTCATATAATATCCATTTGTACTATAATATAGTGTATTGATGTTTTAAACATTTTAACTGCATCCGATTCCAATATTTGTTAAAAAAAAAACAATCTTTAAACTTTTTTAACGGCCACGGTGGTTTAGCCGTTTAGCACACCGCCTTATTTTCGATGGTCGCGGGTTCGATTCCTCGCGCGGTATTTGTATTCATGAGTATAATGTTAGTCTGAGTGTTTTCTATGAATAATATGTATGTATTTATGAAAAAAAGGTACAAAAAAAAACTATTAATACAAGATTTTAGAAAATCGTTTCAATTGATAGGTAGGTCGCAGAGCTACAAGCACTTGACAATATTCCAAAACACTCAATAAAAAAAATCCACTTAGAATGGGAATGGGTATAAAATAATCATCATCATCATCATCGCAGCCCGGAAGACGTCCACTGCTGGACATAGGCCTCCCCCAAAGATCTCCACGACGATCGGTCCTGCGCTGCCTTCCAGCGATCTTGACCAGATCGTCGGTCCACCTTGCTGCGTCTTCCGGTCCGTGGTCGCATAAAATAATAGTAGTGATAAACTTAAATACTGTGTAAAGTTACAACAATT
Organism: Achroia grisella; assembly: GCF_030625045.1. Lineage (NCBI taxonomy): Eukaryota > Metazoa > Arthropoda > Insecta > Lepidoptera > Pyralidae > Achroia > Achroia grisella. Next base: position 41,019 of record NW_026713011.1, read on the forward strand.
ATTTAAAACATTAACACGCATGATTCTTGCTCGTTCTTCTCGATGAGATATGAAGCTTTCCGAATGAACGGTATATTAAAAAAACAAAGTAATGACGTGATATTCTTGGTACTGTTATCATCAGATGGGCCAATATTTGTTCCCAATTCCAATTAGATAAATAAATAATATTCTAGAGTTACCTTTTAATAAATTTAAAACAATTGTTAAAACACACTGAAATAGACATCTAAATAAATAAATAATGTTAACAGATTAACTTAAAAAAAAAACAAAAATTCAGTTTATTCCTACTTTTACTCAATTGAATCAGCCTGAACTACGGTAGGAATTTTTTACGTGTATAAGAGGCTAAAATGTCCAGCCACAGAGCAATTAAAACTAGTTTTTTTTAAGAGTTGGCACTACGCTTCTGGGATATAGCCAAAATTGAATATATTTAACAATCTGTACCTATTTGTTCTAAAAAAATGTTTGCGTAGTTTCGTAATAAACTTACTTTGTTTTTATTAAGGCTCGTTTGCATATACGGGCAAAATTAATTATAAATACGGGCAAAAATTGCAATGAAAATATATGTATAGTAAAGAAAAAAACTTATTATACAGACTCGTACAAAAAATATTTAATTCCTAGTAACTCAAACCTATGTCCTACATGAACAAATGATTTTTAAATTTTGAAATTAGAATATTAGTCGAATTGGAAGGAGTTCCAAATTCGAAAAAATCGACTAACTATATTTCTTCAAGTTGAAAGTTCCAAATTCGAAATACACAAAACTCGGCTGTATAACTTTTACGCTCGATTGAGTTGAAATCAAATTAAAAAATGATTAAATAGTATATTGTATAATAATTGTTCCGAAAATTTCGAAACAAAAAAACATAAATAGAATCCTTCAATCTTAATTCGGGTAGGCAAAGCCACGGAATACAGTATTACAGAAACAGTTATCCAAAATGTCATTTCTACATTGCAGATGTGTTATAAAAAACTCGACAGGTGAATTTCCTGCTTAACACAATAATTTCAACTCTATTATGTTTATAAAAGAGTTTAATTTTGTTCGATCTACAAAGAGAACTAGTGTTGCCAATAATTTCAACTCTATTATGTTCGTAAAAGAGTTTTATTTTGTGCAATCCATAAAAAGAGCTAGTGATGCCAATAAATTGTAACACTACGATAGAAATCGGATGTATTGAGCAGTCAATTTTATTGTAACGTTTGCATGTTGAAATTTAGTATGACATTAAAATACACAATTTGTTTCTGTATTCATTAGTTTTTTATACATTAATTGAGTTTGAATTAAAGGTGTGACCCGTGTAATGTAATTCCTTTTTATTACTGGTAATTTTATGATGTTCCGCTGACTATTTGTATACCTACACTGAAGTGTTTGTACCGTGCGAGGAATCAAATTCGCGACCATCGGAAGTAAAGCGGTGTGCTAAACCGCTAGACCATCGAGACTGTCAAAATTAGAAATAACAAAAACATATATAAAAAAAAAAAGAAATCGACCTTCTGGGATGGATTTTGAGAAAGTTTCAAGCGATCTTTGAACCGACCGTGTTGTCTTTTAAGCTTATACTTTATTATACCATTCGCCATTTTTGATATAAAAAAACAGCAGCTGTGTCGCGTGCCGTACTTCAGATGTCTGCTCTAATTCCAACAATACCCAACATAACAACCACCCACATTTTTTTTTTACCATTCTTCTCGATTTCTAAGATTATTAACATTTATAATGTAGTCGAGGAATATCCAACTTTTGTTACAGTTATAATACATAGGTTGAATAACTGGCCATATTTTTTATTTATAAAAAAAAAAGTTAAATAATTCTTATTGACAGCCAGTAGTTATATAAGAAACATAACACGAATGTTACTTATTTGTCAGCACTATTGTATGGTGATTTATTGTAAAGTTAAGAAATTGTAACCTTTGTGGATAGGTTGTACAAAATATGTTGAGTAAAATAAATAATTTTTACGTCTATATAACTAAAATATATAAATATATTTTACTAATATTACAGTAATATTATAAACGCGGAAATTTGTGAGTTTAGATGGATGGATGTTTGTTACTCTTTCACGTAAATACTACTGAACGGATTTTGATGAAACTTTACAATAACATCCAGACATCCACTTACACACACTTACACAATTCCATGTTCAAAATATTATTAAGAAGTAAGATTAAAACTGTTATTTTTAACTTTCGTGTTTAATATACATTATAACAATTTTTTTTTAACCGAGTTTTAACACGAATAATTTTATGGTAAATAATATTATTTACCATAAAATTAATCGTGATACGAACCGGTTAACAATATTTTTGGTAAATAACATTAATTACCGTAAAATTATTCGTGTTAAAACCCGGTAACAATATAAATAAGATTAAAATTGTACAAATCTTAAAGTTCTCTAGAAGTTGACAAAGCAGTATATATCGCGGCACGCGCGGTCGGCCCCCACCTGGTCGATAGAGATGTACCTATCTTATCGATATCGATTGAGATAACAAAATTAAGTTGGTAAACATTTAAAGTGTGCCAATAAAGTAAGGGTTCCGTTATAATAGATAACAATAAAATTTTAACATTGTATGTAGCGTAAATTAAAAAACTAGTCCATGTTAATAATATTAATCAGAAGATCAGATTATTTGCCGACACGTCCCTGAAAATCCATATTGTCAATGACATGTAGTTAATTGGCAAGTGTACCATTTCTTGTCTGTTCCTGTGGAATATATCATATGTTTTTATTTTACCACTCATTCGGTAAGCAGACTCCTCAAATGAAGAAACTTGCGCGTTGCTCTTTAAAATAAATGGTGGTCTTTTATATAAATTACATTTTTAGGCATTTTATATGAATACGAACTGCCACATAGCAAAGTTGATATAAATAAATGAATTACTTGAGTAAGAAAATAAATAAGTCTCTGTTATCAGAGCAGACCAGTCCCTACAAGCAGCACCCGTGCATACCGGATGAGCCAGCCATCACTGCGCTCAACCATATTTTAAGTCAAGAAACAAAAGATATTAAGAATATTTAAGCACGTCTATGAACACTATATAACACTGTATATATTCATTCATAATTTTAGATCGATGCTCTTGTCGGTGGAGTTGTTGCCACTGTCCACAATCTCCCATCACGCTCTTTAAGTACTGATACGACACAGCTTCAATTTTGTATTTAATAATAATTTTAATTCATGAAAATCATCGTGCTATATCAAGTGTCTTAACAATTATATATATGAGGATCTCTGTTTGCAAACCAGTGTACTAATAACCTTGACCGTGGTACTAACTTGCAGCAATCATTATGTTTGTACAGTTGTGTTTGTATGGACATTATATTTTTCAGAATAAATCCGTACTGGACACGAATATTAACTTCCTGTAAATATTTACTACACAATCGTAACTGGAATTTAAAGTGTTTATTCAAAATGTGTCAAAAATACTTCTTTATTACGAGTATGGAAATACTGAGAATATGTTCAATGATGTTTTACAAAGGAATAGGAATTGAAAAAGGAATCATGTTATGTAACTCAAAGGTGACTGACATAGTGATCTATCAACGCACAGCCTAAACCACTAGACGGATCAGGCTAAAATTTGGCATGTAGGTAGATGTTATGACGTAGGCATCCGCTAAGAAAGGATTTTGATTAATTATACCCCCAAGGGGATAAAATAGGGGATGAAATTTTGTATGAAACTTTGTCAATTTTAAACCGATCGGGGTGAGACTTTGCATGCACAAAGCTACTTTGACGTAGGCATCCCCTAAGAAAGGATTTTGATAAATTCCACCTCTAAAGGGATAAATTAACGCTAGCGAAAAGGCGGGCAAAAGCTAGTTTGTCATAAAAATAGGTTATGTTTCGTTTGGGTACAATCAATATACTGGTACAATTGTATTTATAGTATACAAATAGTCAGAGGAAGATGCAAAAGAATTGAAATGAATATAAAAACATAATAATAATATAATAGTCGTATACTATATATTACAAATTATATTTCAATTTTAATAAGGAGTACTATTTTTATTTTCTTTTTCCCTATACTACATATATATAGCGGCTCACTTGATGGTAAGTGACTATCGCTGCTCGCAATAGGGGAATTGGCAAGTGCGTTACAACTCGAACGTCTTAGTAAAAATGGTAATGTATATTTATGTATGTTAAATTGTAGCCATATATAGCTATACAAATGACGAGAGATTGTATAAGTTAATAATATCGATACATTTTCGTCGTAAAAAATATCGATAACTATATCAACCCCATGCCTATTGTTACTCGCATTCAACCGCATTTCTTCGCAAATTCCTTCAAAGGCACTTCCACATATTTTTTTCGTATCAAAGGAGAGCGGCAGCTGATTCTACTTTTGTTTGGTAACGTCACTATAAATCATATGCCATTCAATTATAAACGTAATGTAAATAGATTTATGGATGATAAACGAAATATAAGGAATGGGGTATATTTAATTTTAAGAACCGCACACGATCCTTTCATTGCAATTAGTACTCAAATTACTTGACTTGCGTACAAGGATCTGAAGATCGTATTTCAAGGGTTCAGTTCATTATTTACGGAACAGCATTGTGAAATTAAAAATAGTATAAATGTCTGGGCATTAAAAAAAAACGTATTTCAAAAGAAGTGGGTGGAAGTTAGTCTACGAATTGGCGGCTAATTTCGTTATTTAATTAAAGGTGTCAATATAGGATTAAGGGTTCTTGGAATATAATTAATTCTTTGTTTAAGTGCGAAGTGCTGCATTGCTTTGATTAGTATTCTAAAAACATTATAAAGGAATTCAATTATACAGCCATAAATATTTTAAAAAAATATAGTTGTTATTTTTTATGTGAGAAGTGCATTCTTGCTTGATTTGATTCATATCCTAGGAAAAATATAAAGTAATTTAATTTTCTAGCCGTATTTAGTTTAAAAAAATTTATAGGTAGTTGTTATTTCCCAAGGCACGACTGGGCACGATCTTCAGTCTCATCCAGTTACTGAATTAGAATAGTGCGGGGCGTCCTAAAAAACTCTAGAACAGCCTACTCCAGCGAGCATCGGTTTCAATTACTGCCCACTGCCACTTATTTATTTGCGAAAAATATATTCTTATTATTTCGTTTCGGATTTTATCCCTCAGAGAAACTCCAAGCATAATAGCTCGTTTTTTTGGGTGGAAGTCGTATCGTCAGTGTCCACGTTTCGGCAACGTAAATAATAAATAAACCTTGGTCTTAAAACGACGAGAAGATACGAAATTTTAAAAATACCGATACATTTTTAATATAAAAAATAATGAACAACCGAGTCCATTTCCGGACGAATGCGATCATTGAACATGATCTTGGTTTTGTCCAAATTCATCCGAAACCGAATTCAGCCAGGCCGTTCAGCATCTGTTGTAAATGCAGCGATTCAGCCATGATGACAATGTCGTCAGCAAAAAAATATACAGTTGTTATTTTATGAGAATTGTTTTTTGCTGAATTAGAATAGTATTTGTTGCGGGTGAATAATAAGATGTTGCTGGTCGAGACGATGTATATTACAGATGATGATAAACTGACAATGTGTACATAGAAATAATGTCTTATATATAAATAACAATAGGATGTGACACAGTTTAGTACAGCAGTGAAGTGACAATATTGAATTTGTCTTACTAGACATTATTAAATGCAATTATTATTTTGATGTATCTAGGTGACTGTGCCCCATAGTATTCTAAAAAAAATAAGAAATTCAATTACTGGCCATATTTATTTTCGAAAAATATATTCTTATTATTTGTGGGGATTATGAGAACATAATATTTTTTTAGGTCCCGGTTAACAATATAAATACCAAAACTAAAAAATACCGATACATTATTAATATAAAAAAAAATAATGACCGTCCTTTGTGCGTTAAAAATTGCATACAGCTATAAATGTGCAATGTATGCTCGAGTGATCTTATGAATTATAACTGTTTTTATGCGTATTAGTGCAGTCGGGAGAGTCAGTCATTCGTACCGAGCATGTCATCCGATGTCACAGTGTCAGCGTGAAGTGACAGTTGATGACAAGTGACGAGCTTGACACCGCCCTTATGATGTTATCAGACATCATTGAAATATTATTTTTTATGTAATTATAATATCTAACAATGTTAATATTACATACATGTTTATTGTAAATTCGTCAGAAAGTGACTGTAATCCCAAATTCGGTAGTCTGAGGCATTCTTATATGTCTGACTCTGATCTTCTGCGCCTCTTTTAATGCTGCTCTTTTAATACGTAGGTACATATAGGATATTGCTTACAACTCAATGACATAAAAAATATATAATAGAATATTATATATTTTTTTTATTGAAATAAGATGCATGACATCTTAATGCAACGCGAAACTTATCACATGATAACGTGATGTCTGTAATGCTGTTCTCCTATCGACGGTTACCGCTTACCATCAGGTGGGCCGTAAGCTTGTCTCCTATTCCAATCACATAAATATACAAACACAAGTAACCAAAGGACTTAAAGATACAATTTGGACACTACAAACTTGCAAATTTATCTTTAAGGTAAAAGATTTAAATAATTTTAAACAAATCATTTTCAATCTTAAAAAGAAACATTCATTTTCAATGTTACTTTAAATACTTTTAGATTGTACTGTACTCATAAAATAAGATATACAATGATACGGTATCATTCGAAAGTGAACGAAATACAAGTTTCTGGACAATAAAAACAACGGCAACCGTCCGCTTTTGACTAAATCTAGATCTCCTCTCAAAGAGATCTCGTTGACAAAAGACCTTTTTGAGCAATGAATGCATGGAGCAGATAACATCAGATATACGTTGCATCTCATATTTAAAGTGAGGTAGGAACAAAACGTCTGTTTTTAATTTATTCTAGGTTTTTTACTTTGTATTCACAAAAAATCTTAATAATGATTTTCATTTTTTTTTCAGGCGATGATAATGCAAAGCTAGACAAAGCACCGGTCACAAGAGCACTGCGTACATTAAACCATATAACGGAGCAAATAAATCTATTTTCTTGTTCTCTGAATGAGTTCACGAAGATCGCTTTATTTATTATAAGTTACAATTAATTTAAAAATATAATTTTTGTTGCACTATTGTATTAGGCTAAGACCTGTAAAAATAGATGTAAATGTGGAAATAAAATAAATAAATAAATAAAGTAATGATGCTTCCGCCTGCGCTAACCGTTTACGCTTACGGGGCACTTGTGGAGGATGATAAGATGACAATCTATACATATAAATAAAAGTGGAGTTTCTTTTTTTGTAATATTGAAATAACCGGTTTTTACTACATGTACCTATATGAATATAAATACGGTACATAAATCAAAATAACATTTTTTGTCTGTCTGTCTGTTTGTTCCGACTAATCTCTGAAATGGCTGGACCGATTTTACTGGGACTTTTTTTGGCAAGTAGCTGATGTAATAAGGAGTAACTTAGGCTACTTCTAGTGTAGAAAAATTCTCTAATTAAATTTTTTTTTAAATTCCACGCGCACGAAGTCGTCGCGAGTACAGCTAGTTATATTATAATAAAAATAGAAGCCGCTGGCTATTGTAAGGCAAATTTACAACTCGTACGTGCTCTTCAACCCTTCCTTAAACTGAATTAATGCTATAATTCAATATTAATGTGCTAATTTTGCAACGCCCGTTTTTTATATGAATAGTTCCTTTATTTTATAACATCGATTCATATTTGAATTTAAAATAAATGCAATACATAATTATGTTAAATTGCATTCTCTAAATTGTAATTATATAGTAACGTTGTTATTAGCAACAAATTATTTTCATGTAATCCTTACTAATATGTGATGTGAAAGTAACTCTGTCTGTCTGTTTGTCTCGGTTACACGCCAAACTACGTACCCGATTTAAATTTAGTACATTTAGACGCTGAGAAAGGACAGGTTACTTTTTAATGTGAAAAAGCGTTGTAAGTTGATGAAAGGTTGTATGGAAGTATCATAATTTTTAGTTAAGGTCATTATTTTACGCAGGAAACGTCGCGGGTGCAGCTAGTCTTTAAAATAAATCTTATTAGAGTCAAGTTAGTAAACACACCGTAGCGAATATACCAGGAAATAACTATGATCTTTATATATATAACACTGATACACGGATGTCAATTTCCAGGTTTCCTACTTTTTTGTTTACACACATTTCATTATATTACAGGATACATCTAAGTTAACAGCAAAACATTTTGTATTACTCTAGGGACTATTAATTACACCCTGTGTAATTAGCACACCTATGGACTAGACCTAGGGACTATGCTAATTACACAGGGTGTAATTAGCACACCTATGGACTAGACCTAGGGACTATGCTAATTACACAGGGTGTAATTAGCACACCTATGGACTAGACCTAGGGACTATGCTAATTACACAGGGTGTAATTAGCACACCTATGGACTAGACCTAGGGACTATGCTAATTACACAGGGTGTAATTAGCACACCTATGGACTAGACCTAGCGACTATGCTAATTACACAGGGTGTAATTAGCACACCTATGGACTAGACCTAGGGACTATGCTAATTACACAGGGTGCAATTAGCACACCTATGGACTAGACCTAGGGACTATGCTAATTACACAAGGTGCAATTAGCACACCTATGGACTAGACCTAGGGACTATGCTAATTACACAGGGTGTAATTAGCACACCTATGGACTAGACCTAGGGACTATGCTAATTACACCTTTCCATTTTTTGTTTACATTTTCGTTCTTATGTTATACATTGTAATGTTCTTTTAATAATAATCTCAGACCAATTCACACAGCGCTATCTAGTCCCAACTTAAGCTATCTAAAACTTATGTTACGGGTAGGTACTAGATAACTGATACATGACATAGATTTTTTTTCGTAAATACATACATATTACACATAGAAAACACCCAGGCCGATACAAACAATACTCATGAATACAAATGTTTGTGCCGAGCGAGGAATCGAACCCGCGACCATCAGACATAGAGCGGTGTGCTTGATCGTTAGACCACCGAGGTCGTCAATTATTTTATCTTCTATTATTCCTATTTGATTCTATTTTACATTTTTGCCTTCCTCTATTCTTATTTCTATTTTATTTGCTAACTACGATGGTTTCCAGTAGGTATTTCCTCCATTTCTAAATCCCCCCTTCCCTTAATTTCTAATCTAACATTATATCCCATTGCTAACAATCTGTTCCACGCTTATCTATAGATATCTAAGTAACAGTACATACACAACATCTCAGAACAACTCACTCAACGCTATCTAGTACCAATCTAAACAGAGCCTATGTTATGGGTACTAGACAACTGATGGAGTACTTAAATATTTTTTTTATAAATGTATACAAAATATATACAGAAATGACCTGACAGATCGAAACAATTATACTCATGAATACAAATGTTTGTACCGTGCGAGGAATCGAACCCGCGACCATAGGAATTAAGACTAAACCGCTAGACCACCGAGAACGTTATATATACATACGAGTATATAGTGTATTCTATGACAAAATTCGGAATATCTATTCATGTAGGTCTATTACAGACTCTTATGATATGTCAAATCTACCGTAAGTTCCTAATGATTTCGAGATGAGAAGAACTGACAAGAAACTCGGCTCGTATTCTTCAGTACATAGTATAAAATAAAGTCGCTGTCGCTGTCTGTCCCTATGTATGCTTAAATCTTTAAAACTACACAACGGATTTTGAAGCGGTTTTTTTTAATAGATAGAGGGATTCTACAGGAAGGTTTCTATATATAATACCTGTACCAGGCGAAGCCAGGGCGCTTAGCTAGTTTTAAATAAATGTTGTACATGTTTACAATAATAGTCAAGTCAATAATCGCTGTCCCAGCAGGTGGTTCCGTATGTGCTCATGTTTAATTCAATATCCCACATTACACGCAATAGCGAGAACACTAAAACTATGGTCAGCAGACATTGTGTTCTGATAACCACAGAGCAATAAATACTAAGCTTTATAAGAGGTGCTACCGCCCTTATGTAATTGTATAACGTATAGTAATCTATGTTACAACAATGAGAAGTGTGTGCTCGCAATAAAATTACGATGTATTGTTCGGTATTTTCTATCTCTATTCACAGACCTTGCGTCTCCTTCCACATAAGCGGGATAGCAATACATTCAAACATTTTTTATTACGATGTTGGCAAACAAGCATACGGCCCATCTGATGGTAAATGGTTACCGTAGTCTATGTACGTCTAAGAAACTAGTGAGTAAACCTCCGCAGGTAGTACATTCCATAATCTATTGTACGCGGGAGGAAGTTCGTTTTAAACCGCACTGACCGAAACCACTTAGGTTCCAGCGTGTGGGGATGAATTCTCTGTGAAGTTTCGCAGGGAATTCATCCCCACACGCTAGAACCTAAGAGGTTATGTGTAATGCCATATGGATATATTTTAGATTTGACCATTATTTTGAATTATCATATTTATTAATAACTAGCTTTTGCCCGCGGCTTCGCTCGTGTTAATTTATCCCCTTAGGGATAGAATATACCAAAATCCTTTCTTAGGGGATGCTTACGTCATAGTAGTTTTATGCATGCAAAGTCTCAGCCCGATCGGTTTAAAATAGACAAAGTTTCATACAAACTTTCACCCCCAATTTATCCCCTTGGGGGTAGAATTAATCAAAATCCTTTCTTAGCAGATGCCTACGTGATAACATCTACCTACATGCCAAATATCAGATCGATCCGTTCAGTGGTTTGGGCTGTGCGTTGATAGATCACTATGTCAGTCACCTTTGAGTTATATACATATATATAGATACATTAATTTAGTAAAGAAACTAACACACACTATTTATTTATTTTTTTATATTTTTTTCTATTTTTTTATATTTGACACACACATATTGACTGCTAATGCCTGTGATTATAGAAGTATATATACTTAGTCTTTGACAATATAATCTTAATAATTAATATTATTAAGATTAATTAATTAATATTAATTATGGTTTAATGTTAACCACTGAGCAACCACTAGTTTATATAGTTAAGGAATGTTGCATATTGTTGATTTATTAATACTACTACTTACCAAGATACATCTGTACACATAAATACACAGATATTTAATAATAATTTACTTAGTATTTATTTTATTAATATTACTTAACAGGGCTTTTTTTAATTTTGACTTCAGTACTGATCTGATGAACCCCTTGCTTTGGAATCTAGAGAAATTTTGGGAAAGTTCAAACTATGAGTGGTCTCTCGGTACGAATTTGTCATGTACGCATGACGAGTTGTGACTATCATTAGGCGTCTAGGGTCGAAATGTTAATGTGTGTCAATCAATACATTTGCATGTCGCCGGCCGCCGGTACGGATCCGTCAAACGGTCGGTTGGCACCTGGTGTTTTCGCGGGAAATCAAACCTCGATCTTCGAGGGTGTTCGTATTCATAATATTGGTGTATATTCGAATTCGTCACGCAATATGCTTAGGACTGGGAAAGGGGCGCATAAAAAATCACAACTGACCTTTATTCGCTAGTCAATCACTGAGTAATTTATATATTTTATGTAACTCAGGCTACATGACCCATACTAACATATATTATAAAGACTTATAGACTAACGTCTATAAGTCTTTATAATATATAAATAAGAAATAATAATAAAATATAAGTTCAAATTGTCAATCATAGAGTAATTTATTTATTTTATTTAATTCTGGCTACATGGCCCATATTATAAATACTTTACATACATAATAAATAATAATAAGTATTCGCTAGTCAATCACATGAGTAATTTATATATTATAAATACTTTACATACATAATAAATAATAATAAAATATAAATTCAAATTGTCTCTATGATCACGGCACTCATGACAGCAATATGCCACGCAGCGTCGATTATGTTAAAAAAATTGTTGCACAGTTCTCACACAACGTTTGTATGTTTGACATAATTGACACTTTATAATCCTTACTAACGCGAGCGAAGCCGCGGGCAAAAGCTAGTTTTTATATAAAAGAAACATTGGCATTCTACGCTCCTGTTCTATAAGTGTGCGAAATTTCATATCCTTCTGTTTACCGCTTATTTTGTAAAAAAAAAGGGTACAATTGTTTGTTTCACGTATTAATATATAAATAATGACGCACATATTTATTGTTTTATAATACTTCAAATTTAGTCAGACGAAGAGCATAGCATCATACTGCCTAGCTACTAGTTTAATAACTCATTGTAATGAAGCATGTATGTCGAATCGAACATTCTAAATTCAAAATTACAATATGGCATTAAAAATTAAAAAAAAGTTTATTAAAGAGATTTCGCCACACCGAATGTTTAAAAGCAACTAAAAATGTACTAAACAGCATGTTCCCTAAATATATTTCCAATAATTCACGCGTCAAACGATAAACCCACAATCGCATAGAACTCGTCTATAAAACCGGGCGCCAAGAATACTATGGCTGCCATAGAGTATATAAATCAACGTTGTCTTGACCCATGACCTCATGGGTTCTCCGGATTAGTCCCACGAACCCTTAACGACTCCACGATGACGCTTTAATTTTTTTCGATGTGCTTTAATCTGTATTAAATATTCGGTCTCGGTGGTTTAGTGGTTTAGCGTACGGCATTAATTCTGATAGTTGTAGGTTCGAGTCTTGAAAGATAGTTACATTTGTAATCATGAATACCTATATATTAATTACAAAAAATAAGTGTTTATATAAGTTATATGCCTATTAGGCAGAGTGCGGGCGAGTTCCAACAGTGTCCTGAAGGCAATTGCATGTAAAGTAGACTGTCCCATTCTAAGACACTGGGTGGGACAGGTAATATGTTAAAAGTTACATTTTTATTTTATATTTTATTACTAACATAGGATAAGTTATGTCATTAAGCTGTTACTAACAAAATGGATCATGTTGTCTGAAATAAAATTATTATTATTATTATATATTAATAGCTATATAACTTTAGCTCTGCTTAGTTTGGGACTGGATGGTACTATATGAATTTTGGGATATTTCCATCAATACAATCAAATACTGAATACAAGTATATCAATTAATATTAAACGGCCTTAGTGATCAAGCGGATTAGGCACCGCCTTACGATGGTCACAGATTCGACTCCTCGTATAGTACAAACATCATTGTCATGAATACAAATGTATGACGATTGTTTGTATTCTTATGACTGTTCTTTAAGTGTATTATGTATGTATTTACAAACAAATAAATTTATGTATTTATATCAGTACTCATAACTCATGTTTTTTTTAGGTTAGGACTAGGTAACGCTTTGTAAATTGTTCTAGGTATAAAAAAAATAAAAAAATATCTGGAAAGCAAAAACAAAACTACTTACTTTCCCTACATCTGTCAAATTAATGGTAGACACCAAAATCTTACGCTATTTACGCTTTTGCTATAAAACGAATAGCAAAACCGATTTGTTCCCGTAAATTTATTATTTAAACTAGTTGTAGATAATTTTCTTTCTGAAAAACAAGTTTGTTTCATAACAGTGAACGACTAGATACTTTCATACGACCCCATGACCCTAAAAGCAAAATATTTTCGTACATCACAAATAATATCGCGTTATATCATAGTTTACAAATGAATCCGGTCTCCATTTGCTAATTCTACACTTCATTTCTCCTCATTGTCACACCATTATTAAAAATAACACGACACACGAAGGAAACCTTAGTGCACACAAACGAAATTTGAATCGAGTCCGAAAAACTCGCCCTCGGTACACACTCAAACACTAGCCCGTAAATTCCCATACCAACGAGGCATTGTTGACGGGAATAAATCAACATTTACATTTAAAAAAAAAACTAGTTTCGCGGACACCGAGAAAAAACGGGAAGGGCGCACCTTTTGTGCCACGTCTTCGCTTCGTTTTCGCACACGGAAGTTCCCGTTTGAATTAAGAATGAGCATTTTAAGGGCAACAATAGTGTCACAATAGCAACATTGACAATGGGGTGGTTCGAACCAGAGCAACCTTTTGTTTGAGGAGCAGCTGATCTCGGAGATTGCGTATTCTTCCGAGGCCAGAAGACGGTAACGGTATTATAATATTTCGTACCGCAGTGGCTGCGCTCCAATTTTCGTTCGATGTTCGATTTATCTCACGTGTGCACCTACCGTTAAATGGGCTTGCGTCAGCTGTCCTTAGTTCCTTACTAAATATTTTTTTTTATTGTTAATTATAATAATAATATATTTTCAAGACTCTTATCAGAGATTGAGTAGTCAGAGGAACTGTCAAGTATGTAAGTCATGATGAACGTAAAATTTGACATGTTCAAATTTCGCTGAGTAAGTAAAAATGTTTTGGTTGTCAGCCTGCATTTGAACTCACTACCTATGTCTATAATCTATACATATAAATAAAATTGGAGTGTCTGTTTGTAATATTGAAATAACCGTTTTTTACTACATGCATATGAATATAAATACTGTACATACATCAAAATAATTTTTACAATTTTTGTCTGTTTGTTTGTTCCGGCTAATCTCTGAAATTTGTGGCAGGTAGCTGATGTAATAAGGAGTAACTTAGGCTACTTTTATTTTAGAAAAATAAAGTGAAATTCCATGCGGACGAAGTCGCGGGAACGGCTAGTCTCAAATAAGCAGACGAAATCACGTGTAACAGTTACTTGTAAATAACTCATATTTATTTACATTTAACACCTAAATAATATTACGTACACATATTTTGTAACTAAATTGTGCTGTCAGTAGGTACATATTAATTCTAAGTAGATATCTTTTTATTACATTTATATATAATTTATAGTTTTATCAGCTGTTCCGTTAATCTTTAGCATATGCCGCATATGTTACAATGTTTATTTTTGAAAATAAAATCGTAGTTATATCTCATACTATACTATCACGAATTTATTGTTACAACCTAGTGAGATTTTTATAAAGTCTTGCCGATTTTGATTACCCAGCACCTTGGTTTCTAATCACTATTCTAATCCTTAAGTAGTATAAAAAAAAGTCGCTGTCGCTGTCTGTCCGTCCCTATGTATTCTCTACTCATGTAGACTACTTACGTTTACAGCAAAATAAATTTGATTTGATTCTTATAGTATTTGATCTTTAGTATCAAAATGGATTAATATAATAAATGTAATAATGTAGTGGTACTTAGCATCATTACATAGTATAAAATAAAGTTGCTGTCGCTGTCTGTCCGTCCCTATGCATGTTTAAATCTTTAAAATTACGCATCAGGTTTTGAAGCGGTTTTTTAATAGATAGAGTGATTCAAGAGGAAGGTTTATATATATAATACATGTACACCCGTGCGAAGCCGGGGCGAGTAACTAGTATTTTATAAGGAACAGTTAGAAATGACAGCCAAGATTGCCAACATATGAACCAATAACAAAATTGGCAACGCAGAAATTAATAATTAATAAAATTTTAGTTCAGTTTGTCTTGCAAATATATTTTATTATTGATTTTATTTGTTTCCCTAATGTGTTTATTATCACATTTATTTATTTATTATGACATTAACGAGTACTTCAGCCATGTTTTGATACGGCCAAAGTTTTAATTGTTTAATGTGTTGCTCTGGAGGGGATGTTAAATTACGAAATAAATATATATTATACTAGCTGTCCCGGCAAACGTTGTTTTGCCTTAAATTAAAAAAAAAATTAGGGGTGGACTACCCCTAACATTTAGGGGGATGAAAAATAGATACCTATTCTCAGACCTACTCAATACGCTCACAAAATTTCATGAGAATCGGTCAAGCCGTTTCGGAGGAGTATGGGAACGAAAACTGTGACACGAGAATTTTATATATAAGATTATATTTTATATACATTAGTTAGTAGAATGCAAAGGTATTAATACCATTTGCCATAAGGTATCTCATAACCCAGATTATTACTACTTAATCCAGTGCTGGCTATGTACCACGTCAGGGTGACCTCCACGCTGGAAACCATCGTGACAAGTTGCTGTTAGTGAAAATTGGCATTATATGAACCACAAACATTATAAAATAATTTTGTGACGTTCGCCATGTGAAGGTTTTTTTTATGGATGATAATGGTATGACGCACCCGCCTGCGCTTACGGTTTACGCTGGCGGGGCACCAGTGGAGGGTGATAAGATGAAAATTAGGTCAGGTCAGTTAGTCCATCATGACAAATTCACCAGGAATCTATCATGGTTTACATGGGGAACCGCGTGGAGGTCAGCCTAACATAGTACATTGCTAGTAATGGAGTCATGAGTTGACATTACTAACAATTCCCTTACCACCCCCCCCCCCCTCATGCAAAGGTTAGCACTTACCATCTTTTTTTTTAAACCAGCAGCCGTTAGCTTCTTTGCCATTAAAATAGGATAAAATTTAAAAAAAAATAACCGTCAGTACCTAGTACAACTGGAATAGAGCTGAAGTGCTAGTAATTGCAGTGACGGTTGGCAGATGCTCGCCGGCACGCGCCTAGACCTACTAAAATGTCAACTACTTTATTAAATTATGTTTTTTTTTTAATATTTTCACAGCTTGCGTTAGTACATTCGCCAGGCAACAGGCCGTATGTTTCACCTATCTATATAAATAAATAAAATTGAGCGTCTGTTTGTAATTTCGAATTAACAGCTTTTACACTTTACTTTTGCACTATATATATATATGATATATATGGTACTTAAGTCAAAAAAAATAAATTACAAATTTTTTATCTGTCTGTCTGTTTGTTCTTGTTAAACTCTGAAACGGCTGGACCGATTTTGACAGGACGTTTACTCACAAGTAATTAATGTTACAAGGAGTAACTGGGGCTACTTTTACTGTAGAAATATTATTTATTTCAATAAAAGAAAAATTCCAAGCGACCGAAGTCGTGGGTAATAGCCAGTATTCTAACAAAAATGTAACCGATCGTTGTACGTGGAAGATAAATGAGAAAATCTATTCTACTATTATCTAAGGACTACCAATGTAACTCAAAACAATTGTTGTTAGAATTTTGTATAAGCATATGCGCTCGCATCTGAGAAATGGCTTAACCGATTTGAGTGCGTTTTACCAGAAATATTCACGGTATTGTATTTTTTATAATTATATGCTCGTTTTAAATCTATACACATATAAATAAAATTGGAGTATCCGTTTGTAATATTGAAATAACCGCTTCTTACTACATACATATGAATATAAATAGAATAGAATAGAATAGAACTGTCTGTTTGTTCCAGCTAATCTCTGAAATGGCTGGACCGATTTTGACGGGACTTTATTGGCAGGTAGTTGATGTAATAAGGAGTAACTTTGGCTACTTTTTTTTTAGAAAAATAAAGTTAATTTCCACGCGGACGAATCGCGTGTACAGCTAGTCTTTCATAAGACTTTTCAATAATTGCATCTGCACAAACCCGAGACTGGTCGCTAGTAAGCATATCTCACTAGCTACCAGTAGTAGGACATAACCCTAACAGTCGCTTTAATATAAAAATAAACAAACTATTTGGCACTTACATACTACAAGACATAAAACGTGTTACTATACATCACGGAAAACAAAAATCAATATGCAAAACATTTCATTCCGCCATCTTGTTATCACTACTGAATTATCGTTCCAATAAAACTGTCTTATAATATTTTATTAAATACAATATTAGATTTTCACACACATTATTTAGTTTTAAATCGTATTTACTAGGTCATAAGGTATATTATATACAAAGAAACGTAATTCTAATCGCAATAGTGAATTGGTTGATGTAAAGAAGTTCCTAACGTTTATTGCTTGGGCGTTTTAAGATTCACATAACAATGATGCAGAGATTCTGCTCCATATACATTACTGTCACATTAATTCAATGGATAAAAAAAAGCGGAGTAAGAAACATCACCCCTCTCATAACTGTAGGATAATGTGATATTTTTTTAATCGCTTTGTTGAAGAAAAACGTGGGTAAGAAATAAATAGGTATGTACCAGAAAAAAATACAATGAAAAAACGCGCGAAATATGGCCGTCCATTATTCGATGTGTCTATGGATTGTTTTGTTGGTTGCTTGCTTAATAAAAATTTATGTTACATCTATAATAGTGATGTTATATATTATTTAATAATTTTCCAGTTAAATTCACTGCTATTGATCGCTTTTAACTGTTACTTGGAATCCCATGTAAGTAGATAAATCTTGACAGTTATTATGTACTACAAAAACATATAGTAGATTAGGCTGTTCATAAATTGTTTCCTGATTTCGTGGAAATTAAAAAAAAGAAACAGTAATGGCGTCCAATATGATTGTTTATTGTCTAAGAATGTAATTGTATAATTTTAACATAAAAAAATATGTTATTTACAATTTCATACGCATGCAACTAAGCTTCATGAAATTGTATATAATACCAAATCAAATCAAATCAAATCATTTACTCATGTAGGACATTGTAGCCGCTTATGAACGTTAAGTTTTTTGTATTATTATATTTTCCCTACTTCCAGCTCAGAGAAGAACTGGCTAGAAACTCAACTGAAATTTTTTTAAGGCAAATGTATTTTTTAAGTGTATTTTTTTTATTGAATTGTTATATAGGAAAGCGATATTATATTTAATATCAAGTGATGCCAATACATCTGACTCCTCTATCTATGATAGCAGTCGTATGGTTACAATAGATAACAATTTATTTACTACTAGCTGTACCCGCGACTTCGTCCGCGTGGAATTTAAGTTTATTTTTCTAAAATAACAGTAGACTAAGTTACTCATTACATCAGCTACCTACCAAAAAAAGTACCGTCAAAATCAATCCAGCCATTTCAGAGATTAGTCGGAACATACAGACAAAAATTGTAGAAAATGTTATTTTGGTGTATTAACCGTATTTATATTCATCTGTAAAAAAACGGTTATTTCAATTTTACAATCAGACACAGTAATTTTATTTATATGTATAGTTTTAAAAAATGATTAATTTTAGGTTTATATGCACTTCTATGAGTGACTGTACTACCTATTAGGTAATATGTAGGTAAAACGGCACCTGCTATGAACTAGAAAAAAGTGGCAGCCGTTTAAACTATTAATTTAAATTAACATAGCCGCGTTCTGCAACTTTGTCCGAAATTACATTCTCTTATTTAAAAAAAAATCCATAATTACGTATAGGAGAGGTACTCACAACGAGCTAAGGGCGGAAATCAGATCTTTTCATTTAAGGAAACAAGATTATGGTACAGCAATTCTTACTTGAGGAACTGTTTAAATTTCTTAAGAGAAAATATTACAGAAATATAGACTGATCTATGCCTTGCAACTTGTGAAAAAATATATAACTACAGATTTATCTCAAAATAGTGTATTTGCTATAGAAAATGTATGTATCATTTAACAAGTCGTTCTCAAAGACAATCGGTCAACTTCGTTGTTCAATTCACGAAGTAAGAACAAAGAGAAAGGAGTGGAGTGGAGTCCCCCACAAGTTTTATCTGTGGGTTGGATTAAATTCTTAGCCATTGTATTAAACTTACTTGTCTAAATGAACATCAATACAGATAATGTAAAACTTGTTAAGAACTGTGGACATATCGAAACTACATGATCAATTAAAAAATCTGAGCAATCAAAACTTTTCTCAGGACAATTCTTACAACGCCTAAGCTAAGTAGAGCTTATGTTATTGGTACTAGACAACTGATATATATACTTCGATTTTTTTTATAAATTTATACATACTACTGATTGTAAATATATAGACCTATACAAACAATCATACTCATGAATACAAATGTTATATCGTGCGAGGAATTGAACCTGTGGCCATGGAAAGTAATAAAAATAACCCTGGACAGTTAGTCCAGTGTTATTTTTATTAAAACATAAAATTCTATTTATTGATATTCATTAGAAACAATATAAATACATCAATAATTTCATAAATTAATGTAGAAATTTATGACTATATTAGAATTCATATTTTTTACATTAGTTATATTATAAACCAGGTCTTAACACGAATAATCTTATGGCAAATAAAGGTATTTACGTCTCTCGACGTTTCGACTAGGTTGCTCTAGCCGTGACCACGAGCTTTGTTAATAATATAAATAATGCATATTAAAAACGAAAGTTTATCCAATTTATTTTGTAATGTAATGCCTCCCTTAGGTAACTAGTTGCCAAGGTGTTGCGCGTGCGCAGAAAAGGTCGCGCCGGTACGTTAAATTCCTCGCCTGACCTTTGTTTTTGCTATCCCATGATAATTGCAGCTATCGCCTCTTTTCATTAATAAATATTGCTGAATATGTTGCTAGAAAGTGAATAAACGTATTTTTTTCAAAGGCTACACATAATACTCGTACAGTTTATGTTGTAGTTTATTCATGTGGTAATAAAAAAAAAGACTAGGTAAACGGAGAAAAATATATATTAATATAGACTACTGACATAACAGAATAGAATGTAAGTGAAATAACAAACAAGAATCTACAAACGAGAACTATAAATTAGTAGGAACTATAAATTTTAAAATACAAATTTAGATATAAAACACATTTCTTATTAGCCAGTTACAACAGTTGACTAAAAATGTAATAATCAAGGTAACAAACAGAGCAAACAGCAATAAATAAGTATATCTAGATGTATAGAGGTTACACAGCTAACGATAAACGATTAAGAAACTAACAAATAAGAATAGAATATACATTTGTAATAATTTTATTTATAAAAATAAAAAAATGTAATGAAAACATAAAAAGTTAATATAAAATAAAAAAACTTCTACTTCTTATTCTGTAGTAAATAAGTAGTGTAGTGATAAGTAAATAAAGGTAATTTAATAGGCTGGAATTTAATAGCCGGGGCTAGTGAATAACAAAAATTAAAAATAAATATAGTCATACAGCCAAAAACCGTACCAAATAAAGGCGAATTGCTAGGAGCTCTGTCACCAAGTAGAACGAAGACATCATGAAAGTAACGACCATTCTGTCAAGAGTGTACAACTAAAGAAGATTTTTTCATAACACAAAATAAATGGTATTAATAATTAACTGAAATTGATAAAAAAAATATTGATCATTCACGTCTATTGTAACAAACAGACGGCAATAATATAACAATTTCTACCATGTTGATCTAGTGGTTTAGTACACCGCCTTACCTCCAAAAGTCGAGGGTTCAGTTCCTCGCACGGTACATACACTATTCATAAATGTTGTTTTTGGCAGTCTGCGTGTTTTTATTATTATTTACAAAAAATATATATTTAATTATACCTATCCGTTGTCTAGTACCCATAACACAAGCTCTACTTAGCTTGTGACTGGAAATTGTTCTGGAATATTCTATTATACTAGTAGTGGTAGCACAATGGTCGAAACTCGACCATAATTAATTTAAATTATAAGTTTAAAATGATTAAGGTTCTATTGTCAAAAGATTATACTTTTTTGCGTATGTGTGCCAAGTAACGTTTTTTTTTTTTATTGAATTAATATTTACTTATAAATAATTTGAAAAAAATATTAGAATGCAGAATTCTTCTTCTATATATAAACAATAAGTGTATAAAATTTTGCACTCTTCCGTCCGCGTAATATTCGTAAAAAGACCAACAAAGATTTCGCTTCTGGTTGTAATATTATGGTTATAACAAACCTATTTATTCTCTTTTAATAGTATTTAATATTGAATAAGTTTCTTGCTTAATTAACCACTTCTTCGTCTGCCTATCTAAATACATGACACTTAAAGTAGCCGCGTAATTTTCGTACAAATAAGTACGAAGTTTTTAGTACACGTATTAATATAATTATTTAAATATACATAATTGTAACTTTCGATTCATTATTGTCCATAACAGTTACAATATTTTCACACTCAGCTATTATCTTATTAACCCTTCTATCGTCCAGTGTCTAATGAACACACGACACATGCATTCAGAACTACGCTATTCACTATTTGAGATAACCCTTTGTCCGCCGACGGGGGTGTGGACGGCCCACCGGGCGCAGCGTGTGGCCGCTTTTGTCCCAGCAATCATAGCACAAAAGGGTTAAATGAAACGACGTGTAATGAGCACACCGCATGATATTTTGTTAAATTTTGCTACACGACAGGGTTGCCAATCTTAAAACAATCCTCGTACTAAAACCTCGTACGAAGTAATAAAATCTGATAAAGTCTCGTACATTTGATCAATTTGGTTTTATAACCTCATACAATTACATTAGGCAATCACATATCATCAACAAGATCGGTTCGAAACCATCACATTGTCAATGATGATCATTGTCTAAGACAAGTCCCGGCCTGTGGTGGTTCCAGAGTATGTTAAACTTCTATCGTCATTTTATACCCAGTTTCATTATTTCACCCCCTTCTTCGAGATACTGTTGTTACTAGTGTAAAGGAATTCGGAATATTATTATTAGTGGCGATCATAACCACTAAATTAGTCTACGCATTTTAACCAATTTTCTTTGTACAAAATATCGTAGAAGCATTTATAACTGTGAAAACATCCTGGTACGAAGGACCAAAAATTTCATTTACGAACGAGGATTTTCGAACGGTTGACATCCCTGCTACACGCGTATGTACAACACTCGGTTTCGCTTGTTTCTCGCTCGAGGCACAAATACGCCAGAGGGCCATGTTGTTATCGATGATGGGTTTGTAGCTTGACGTGATTTATTGCAATGCGATTTTGATTAACTCTTCTCTAACGACGGTGCTGAAAATGGATAGAACGTACTAGACGTTGAATTGAAAATGTTTAATGATTAGTTAAACGTTTTTAAGTTATTTTAAAAAGGATAGAAGTCCATTAACAATATATTTCGAAGGTTCTCTTTGATAGACTGGTTGTAATGAAATTTCTAATAATGAAAATAAACATTTTTAGAAACTTATATGACGATAATAATAACAGCTGACAACTAAAAGGCTAAAATAAACCGACTTTTGTATGAATATGAGAATTTTTTCTATTATTTAATTATGTTAAATAATATTTAGTATTAGTTGTTAATTTTATTTACAATATTTATTATAATAATAATTATTAATTGCATTGTATTTAAGGTAAAAATAGTTATCTACCAAAATTGTTACACCCTTCATACAGGATCAACATGTACAAATAAATATGAAGAATTTTCGAATACCAAATAGCACAAATATTAAGTAACTATTTTTTTATCTGTTAATAGTACTTTAAAAATGTTAAAAGAATACGCCGACCCCAAACAAATGGGATAAGGAAGCAGATGATGATGTGTACTAAAAAGAATGAACACTAATTATTATCAATAATAATAATAATAATCTCAGGACAATACACACACACACACACACACACACACACACACCATCACACACAGACAGACACACAGCGCCATCTAGACACAAGTTAAGCTAGCTGAAGCTTGTGTTATGAGTACTAGACAACTGATACATATCTATACATAGATATATATATTTCTTAATACATACATAATATACATATAAAACACCCAGACCGATACAAACAATCATACTCATGAATACAAATGTTTGTGCCGTGTGAGGAATCGAACCCGCGACCATCGGTCGTAAAGCGGTGTGCTAGACCGCTAGACCACCGAGGTCGTCGAATAAATATTAAAAAAACATTTTTTTATCTATCAATATTCCTACCAGTGTTTGTTAGATTTCAGTCAAGTATAGGCGTGATTCACCTACGGCTAGCCACGTTGTCGAGCCCAGCGCTGCGTCATGTCAGCGGGATTTTAAAATTTAAACAACTGCTACGAAACATCTGGTGCCGTTCGTATAATCTAATTTGTACAAATCGCTTGTACGAATATAAAAATAAACATTATTACTGATAAACCCTCCTAAACACACGGAAGTCGGGTAAAAAGTCTTTGAGCGGCAACAGTTGGGACGGACGCATGCCGGGATCCACAAAAACCAAGTGGCGCTTCGATTCTCACATTTCATAGGTTCCGTACATTTGTTAATATATAAAATTTTGTTATGTTTATAACGATGTTGATAGTTCACATTAACTCTGACTGCAACGTCTGTGATATAGATCTTCAAGAAGATCTGTTAATATTCCATATTATGAATTTTACTCGTGTCTTAATTTTAAATAGTAATTAATTAATTGTAAAAGAAATCGTCAGAAATACCTAGATAATGTTGATTGTTAAGTTTATGAATGGATTTTAGTTAAACTTTAGAATATTATATCAGTCTGATAGTCTGTAAAGTACACGCGGCTGAAATCGCGGGCTCAGCTAGTATAGCTACTATTGTATAAAGGAGTTATTTTATATGTATTTCGAAAGCCAGGTCTATATGTATAACGTTTTAAGTTTGACGCGGTCATTATTTATAAGTATAATTAGTAAAACACGGGATCTTACCACGTTTTATTTTTGTTGAGTTCAGTGATTGGTATAATTAAACAAAAACATAAAACGCGATCACAAAGTGTATTAAGTCGTGAAAATACTGTGAGTATAGTTTGCCGAGATGAATATCGAGCGAGTTCCAATAGTAGCAGCAAACGAAGACGTGTGAAGGTAGACGAATATGTCTACCCATAAAAGATTTATTTATCTTCTACCTGCTGCTCTTCAGTTTGCCCGTGATCATGGCCGTCGAAACACAGCCGAAATATCGGAAACTCAACAAAAATAAAACGTGGTAAGATCCCGTGATTTACTAATTATACTTATATATATATATATATATATATAATTTATTTATTATTACGCTAAATGTTGTTATACGATTAAAAAAGAGCGGTTATGGTAACAACTATAACAAAATTAATATACCATATTGCCTAACATTGACAGGTGCTTAATTCGGTGTAAATCAGATAACTTTATCAGATATAGTTGATAATTAAATTTTATACGCTATATCGTGTCACGCAAAACCTGGAGGGTGTAACGGTATATATTGTGGTCTGACCCTTACCATAGATATGGGCAGAGATTTTACCACAGTCTGATGATTTATATCTTCAGAATTTAATTCAAAACTATTTCACATATTGTTAATTACGCGGATATCATTTCTTAAAGACAGTTTCATCAATGTTTTCCATCGAGTTGCACAGTGCACACTCTGTTCAAAACAGAGCCTTGTGTTCCGCACTACACGTTGCAGTAAACTTGTTTCAATTGTTCTTATTTCTCGTTGAATGTTTTCTTTTAAATTTATTAGGGTTTGTGAATTATTTTTGTAAACTCTCTTTGTGAGGTAGTCCCATAATCTTGCCAGTTCTTCTCAGCTCGAAATCATTCCGAACTGACGGTAGATTTGACATATCATAAGAGTCTGTAATAGACCTACATGAACAAAGATATTTTGAATTGTAATTTGAAATTAAAAATTGGGTTTAAATCGGGCGACCTCGGTGGCCCCGGGATGTCCCCAAAGCGACTGATCAGTTTTTGAGAGAAAGCTTCCCGAAGCAAATCATTCGAAGCTCTGGCCGTGTGTACCATCGTACCATTCTGTTAGAACCATTGCGCCATGTACATTGTCCACCACCTTATCTTACTAATATTATGTAATATTATATTTCTGTGCTAATATTATAAACGCGAAGGTTTGTAAGTATGAATAGATGTCTGTTACTCGATCACGCAAAAACTGCTAAACGGATTTTGATGAATCTTCACAGAAATGCAGCTTATACATCAGAATAATACACAGGTTAATTTAAAAAGATATTCCGTAAATTGGGCGAAATATGATTAATGTCAAGTAAGAGACGCAGAGAAGGTTGCGCGGGATCAGCTAGTTATATATGTATGTATATACTAGCAATATATTAGCATACATTACTAACAAATTCCCACTTATATAATATACTAGCTTTGCTCGCGGTTTCACTGGCGTGAAATTTATAATCGGGTTGTAGGGAATAATCTCTAATAATGGAATGGTGCACTCGACTGCGATGAATTCCTACACTGACGGAGTACCAGTAGAGGATAAGATGAATATGAGGTCAGGTCAGTTAGCGTATTATGACAAACTTACCAGGAATTTATCATTATGGTCTCCAGGGGACCGCTTAAAGGTCAATCTGACGTGGTATTTTGCTAGTGGGATTGTTAGTCCAAATTACTAACAACCCCCTTCTCTCCATTCAGTTATCAGTTCAACAGTTACACACAAAACGCCACTCTTCCTATTGTCGTTGGGAGAACAGTGATAATAGGTGTAACGTTCCGCTGCGCAGGCGCAGGTGCGTCCACTAATTAAACTGGCGACGTGAGAAAACACCCAATTTACGCACTATACCGAAATAATTCAAATTTAGAATTATTATATGGCATACTCGTTATGACGTAGATTGATTTTTTTTTTATGTAATTGTAGTGAGTGAGGAACGCACAAATATCACACCGTCATTTGACGCAGGTGGTGTCTCTGAAGCTTCTGATGGTCGCAGGTTCGATTCCTCGCAGCGTAACACAATTTATATTCACTAGTATGATATAAACATACATACATACACATTCAAACAGTATTGGTTTGGGTGTTTTCTATGTATTTAAAAAATGTATGTACATGTATTTGTGTCAGTCATTTAATATCTAAACACATGCTCTGCTTAGCTTAGGACTAGATGGCGCTGTGTAAGTTGTCCAGAGTTATTATTATTATATATAATATTACGATACCGGGCAGTAGCAAAGTTTTAATATCCTGTTTTAAAAGTAATTTTGTAAATGGAAACTAAAACTCATTTGAAAAGTCAACTCAAGTCATAAGAATCAAGCACCCATAAAAACAGTCGATCTGAGATCCTTCCTTTTAGATACCAGTTATAAACAACCTGCGTTTGAGACCAAAGTGTGACCCCATAGAAATGTTCGGGCGTTTGAATAATATCGATTAACAACAGAGAAACATTAAGGCAACAGTTCCACCTGTCTCATGCTCTGTAATTAGGAATTCGTAAAATATATCGACAACGCGGGTCAAACATAAGTGAACAAAGAAATGGTCAGTGGTTCTCAACATCTCACTATCTTAATAATATTATAAACGGAAAGTGAGTATGGATGCCTCTAGTTGGCACTTGTATTTGTGCATTGAGGTTTTAATATACAAATAAATATTTTTAAGATATTTTCTGATTTTTAATCATAAATTTGGCACACTAATTATTGAATTTCGAATGTGTACACCAAATAATGAATAATAAAATTCCGGTGGAAATTTAAAGTAAAACGTCTATTTCTAATTGAGTTACTTTGAGAACCATTTTCCTATCAGCCAGCAGGTGCGTAACATGCGCACGCGTCGCTCAAACGAAAATATCCCGATACAACGACGTACACCAATTTGTTTTGTTTTATAACGTGTTAATAGTACACGTCTTGACTCTTCACTCGATGATAATTATGTAGAACATATTATTCAAGGTGCAGAATAATTTAACAGTCTAATTTTGAGAGCGCCTTTTTTAATCCTTACTTAAAGACTCTCAACATTTGCTTCGTTCTAATCCCATTTGATTAAAAAGAAGCAGAAGAACTCTCATCATCTGCTTCTTTCCAATCAAATAGGATTAGAAAAAAGCAAATGATAAGAGCCTGAGAGATTTGAAGTCGACGTAACATGTTTTTCGCTTCCATTCATCGCATTCCATATTCGCAGTCAGCTCGTTATTTCCTCCATTTCTTGCCATATCATCTTCGGCCTTCCTCTACCTTTATAACGAATGAATTCAAGAGCTATGCACGATTATGACAATTTAGTTTTTTAAATATCCTTTTCTTATATCACAGAAGTATTTCCCATCGAAGTCGTATACGTCAGGCAGGAGTTGGTCTTCAGCCGCTCCATAAATAGTCTAAAGGAGCGCTCTCTGGTTTTCGCCCACTTTTTTGACAAGCTGTAAAGCTAAAGTTAACAGCATTTGAATAAGTCCAAACGGCCTATCTGATAGTAAATGGTTACTTTAGTATATGGACACCTAAATCAGCAGGAATATCCGGTGTGCGTTGTAGACTTTTAAGAAATCATAATACTCGTATAATCGTTCTTCAACCTCGACAGTTCATTTCTCAATCTTTCACGTGACTCACCTTCTTCAAGAATCCTATATTGTTGTCCCTAGAACAAGCCTCGGCAGGTAGTCCATTTCACAATTTGAGTTTACTTGGCTTCTGTTGGTATTCATGGTCCTTGATGATTAAACTAGTATTGACAATAGTGTTATTATGGAAAAGCCGACTTATGCTATTTTATAAGCCGATCGCCAAGAATTTGGATGGTTCTTATTAATGGCGGAGAGATGTTGTTGCAACATTGCTGCTTGGTAGCAGAAGCTGCTGGTCAATATCACAATTTTCTGCACTTGGAAACTATATGGAATTATTCTGCTTCTATATTTATTATGTAATGAGGAGAAATATAGTTTTAGGATTTAAAAGAAAATCAAAGTAAATTAAGATAAAAATGTCAATTTTTATTATACATAACAATAATGTGCCAAGTGTAGCATTCACCACGACATGGTATAAAGGTATATTTATTATGATGTTATTTTTTTTATCAGATCAGATCATAGACAGTAAGATTTACTTTATTTTACCCAGAATTCCACTCGATACAATTGCTTCACGCTATAATTGAATATATATCTAATTCGTTCCGAGAGTCAACATTTTTTAACGTTTAAGTAAATCTTTATTTTGAACAATATCTGAGCGTTATTTAGTTATTTATTACATTTTTTTAACTTGAATGCGTTTCTTTTTTATTTGAAAGGTCTAGTGTATTTTCACAATTTACAAACCTTAATGTTACTGAGTTTCAATCTGCCTCCAAAAAATTTCTCTAGTTACACTGTAAACAAAACAAATATAAACGCTGAAGAAAAACTGACTTATACAGTAAGGTCGTGATTCCATGTGACCGACACAAAAAATTTTGTGTCTCTATATTTCTAACTAACTTTGCGGTAATAGAAACATTGTAACATACTAAATTAATTCCATACGGCGATTGCCTCACACCCTGCCACGTTGGATTCAAATATATAAAGCGAAATGTGAGCAAGTCGATGATCCATCACAATTTAGACAGTAAATTATGCCTATGACTACCCCACCTGGTATAACAGTCACATACTTATAAAAAAACAAAACTAAGTAAACGTCTCTGAAATAAGTATATAATTTGATAAGCAATCTTGTAAAAGAATTTGTTAAACAACAATATTTTTGTATTAGTACAAAAAGACAACGGCACGCGGTGTTCCCAGGCGGTCACCCATCCAAGTACTGACCGCGCCCGACGTTGCTTAACTTCGGTGATCGGACGAGAACCGGTGCTTTCAACGTGGTATGGACGTTGTCTCTTACATATTAGCACAGATAACATAATATTACATACAGATACCCCATCCCATACAAGAAAATGGTTCCTTCCTAACTCGGGCTATTCTTCGGGCTATTTTATTTCGCCACCGTAGCCGCTAGATGTCGCTAGATCTGAAGCAGTTCGGATTACTAGTGGGTGCTTAGTAACAAAGCATGAAAATAGATGGCAGTCAATTCAGTCTACATGACATCTGTTTTGCAAAGATATGTATATAATAGATATGTAGGTAACTGTATCGTGTACCTCATTAGGGACGATTCAAGATTCAATGTAAATGTGTAGGTATAATATCGTTAGCCGACACTCTGCAGATATGGCTTATGTGCCAATGTATATACCTATTATGTTATGGTTTATTTTACATTCCATGCCTATTTTTTTGATATGTTGTAACGCGTCTGCGCTATACGTATAGCCTGATTTTGATACGTTTATACTCGTACGTATCAAAATCGGGCTATACTATTTTTTATTTCAATCGTTATATGTATGAGACTGATTTTAGCTACAATTAATTTACTCTATATTCTACGATGTACCCCTCTTTTACCTAATGAGAATCCGCTATATCTTATATATAAATTTTGTATGTTGCCATATTTCTCCCACATTTTGATGAAATATGATATGTATACTTGCCAGGTCTGAGGTAGGGTTGTTATCTATTTTTTATACCCCTAAGTCATAGGGGTGGCCTACCCCGAAAAAATATTTTTTTGTATTATGGACAATTTTTTATTTATTTATAATGTTACATTGAAAATACATACACGCCTATATTTTCACCCGTCTTTCACCAACCCCTATTTTTAATAGCGATATTCTTACAAATATTATAAATGCTAAAAACTCAGTCTGTCTGTTTGTCTCGCTTTCACGCCAAAACTACTAAACTGATTTAATTGAAATTTGGTAGACAGATAATGTAGACCCTGAGAAAGGCTACTTTTTAATGCGAAAAAGTATTGAAAGGGGAAATGAAAGGCTATATGAGGATATCGTAATTTTTAAAGTCAGATCTTGTAAGATTAAGTGAACAGGGTCGGTCTAGGTTTTTCATTATTAGAAATGTGTAATAACACGTTATTTAGTGCGATATTGTGTATATTACAATAAAATTTAACGAGAAAATATTATAATGATGTCACTGGGACACTCATTGCCTTACTACTATATCGTCCGTTAGTCGCGAACTTTCTGGAAACACGAGAGGCGCTCGCTATTGGTCGGTCGGCGCGCGTAGATGAGTAGATGAGTTGGACGAGTCTTACGGCGCCGCAGCGTAAGTACTTACTACTATACATACGTAGTATACATATGGGTGTTACAAATGTTTTTATTACGAGTAATATTACTCTGTTATCTAAGCAAGTAATGTGTGCTTATTTTGAACTTGATAACATTCTGAATTACTCGTATATCTTTCAATATCTTTAGCGGTATAAACCAGGTTATGTACTACTACTAGTATTGTTAGTGAGGGATAAAGTTGATGAACAAAAATAAAACAGTATTCGTATTAAAAATATATTCATCTAATATTTTTGGCATTATTTTTAAGTTTCTTCCAAATACAAGGGGTCTGCCATGGGGTGTTATGTACCTACATTAAAAGATACTTTTTGAAATGTATGAAATGTATGAAAGAAATGTATGTACCTACATTAAAAGATAATTTTTGACATGTATGAAATGTGTGAAAGAAATGTATGTACCTACATTAAAATATAATTTTTGAAATGTATGAAAGTAATGTACATATGTAACATTAAAAGATAATTTTTGACATGTATGAAATGTATGTACCAACATTAAAATTTAATTTTTGAAATGTATGAGATGTATGAAAGAAATGTATGTACCTACATAAAAAGTTCATTTTTGAAATGTATGAAATGTATGAAAGAAATGTATGTACCTACATTAGAAGATAATTTTTGACATGTATGAAATGTATGTACCTACATAAAAATTTCATTTTTGAAATGTTGAAATGTATGAAAGAAATGTATGTACCTACATTAAAAGATAATTTTTGACATGTATGAAGTGTATGAAAGAAATGTGTGTACCTACATTAAAATATAATTTTTGAAATGTAACCGTACAATAACAATGCACGTTAAACATCATACCACAGAGTCATAGTTATGCTATGATATTAATGAGAAAGGTAAACTTTATGGTATTCGTGTTAGGGTCGATTTCTCTCTTTTTTTTAAATAATATTTTAATCTTACCAGTTGCCTGTATTCGAAGACAGCTACGATTCGTACTCGATATTTTAAATTATTATGTAATCGATTTTTCAGTACAAATTTAAATAACCAACGACACTAATAATGTACCACAGATAACATAATATTACAGTACTACTATATTCCGTTCTTTGAAACTATATTCCGTTCTTTGAAACGGACACTGCTATAATACAAAATAATGAAAATTTACTGTTCACAACGACTCATTAAAAGCATCATCGAGTAATGCGCTGTAA
Organism: Achroia grisella; assembly: GCF_030625045.1. NCBI lineage: Eukaryota > Metazoa > Arthropoda > Insecta > Lepidoptera > Pyralidae > Achroia > Achroia grisella. The sequence goes on from NW_026713011.1 coordinate 73,130, forward strand.
TAAAATCCTGTTATCGATTATTAAAAAAAATCGATAATACATGTATTTATTTTTAATATGACAACACTTCATACATAAGTATTATTGGAAATAGTATTACTTGCTTGTTCGGCTATTTTTAATTTACTTAAAATTTTTTTATATGTTTAATTTACAATAATAATATATTTAGTGCTTATTATGGAAAATATAAAAAAGACATTTAATTAGGCCGATACAAATGACGACAATGCCATCTATGAAAGCATTTTGAAAACATTGAGCCCCGTATTAGCACTGATTAAAGTGTAATTAAGTACTGGAAAATAACAAAATGAGTAAATATATGAAAATTACTTTTCTAAACGCATTATTTCATTTTAACATGTATATATAACTTTTTAAAAATTGATTAAACATTTTTGAAAACACAGTTTTGTTTTTTAAAACGTTTGCAAAACTATGAAGAATTCCATCGATACCAATCACGCCATCTATATGCAACTTTTAGCAATAATAATGGCTACTTCCTCATTGAGTGCCACTGATATTAGTAACAATACATGTCATAAAACTTGTTTGACGTGTCGTCCGTGCGTTAACTTCCCTTGATATTTCTTCTATAGGTAACAATATGTTCTTTATTTGAAAATAAACATTATAAAATACGGAAGAATACCAAGGGTCCTCTGAAATATGAACATAATTTATTTTTAATGATTGCAATATTTTATTATTTTTATGGCCATCATTGACTGTTCTGATTAAAAGTATATAAAAGTATGTACATATGTTTATATGTGTATCCGAATTTCTGCGTCGCAATAATTGTTAAAAGTTCATGTAATTATATCAACTCTACATGATTATTACACAGATATTATCCTACTCAGTTTAGGTATCAGGGAACAATTTAAATTGTAAATATTGAATTCAAAATAAAAATTATTATTATTATTATCCTTACTAATATTATGACGTAAGTAACTCTGTTTGTCTGTCTGTCTCGCCTTCACGCCAAAACTACCGAACCGATTTCAATGAAATTTGGTATATAGATAGTGTAGACCCTGAAAAAATACATAGACTACTTTTTAATGCAAACAAATGGTTGTAAGGGGTTGAAAGGGAAGATGAAACGTTCTATTGAGGTATCGCCATTTTTAAAGCTTGATACTTATTTTTTAAGCTTTTGTCTATATATGACATTCAAATTTTGTACAAATTTTACCCTTAAGGGGGTAAAATAAAATAAGAGTTGAAATGGAAATTCCTCATTCGTCCTCTATTCATTGCGAACGAAGTCGCGGGCACAGCTAGTCATTATCATAAATCCAAATGGAAAAACATTATATTCGATCTTTTTAAATCTATACTCAGTAGAAATTTGTCTATGATATGATTTAACGTGTTCGATGTTAAGATATTTCCTTATGACAGATGAAATATTTAAATGTCATACTTTGTTACTGAATTACAATAGACAACGTCCATACCACGTTGAAAACACCGGTTCTCGTCCGATCACCGAAGTTAAGCAACGTCGGGCACGGTCAGTACTTGGATGGGTGACCGCCTGGGAACACCGCGTGCCGTTGTCTTTTTATACCTAATTCTAGAATTATGCTCTACTTATTCAGAGAAGTTTAGTGCTTATTTTTGTTATATGGTTTCTTATAATAATATTTAATAATAAAAAGCAGTCAGTTGTATACTAATGTTATAATTTCGAAAGAATCTCTGTATGTCTTTCCGTTTGTTTGGCTAACAACAGAATAGAACGTAAAATTTTATTTAATCCGAGTTATATCAGAATCAAGGAATACAAATGAAAAGTTTTTAATGTTTGAACAGCTATTGTTTCTGCTAAAATCTATAATTCGCATAACATATACCGTTAACTCAGGCGGGTGCTCCATCAATTAAAAAAAAATGCTGATCTTGATCTTGTATTAAAAATTACTGTGGATCCATTACAGAAACCATAATGGATCTTCAATTATTGAATTCCGCATTAGAACAGTATTGGAACTGGTCTTACTGTCCTACGTAAGCAACGATAATTTTATTCTTTTATGGATTGTAACGGAATGGTGCAACCACCTGTGCTGACGGTTTAAACTGGCAGGGCACCAGTGGAGGATGATGAGTATGAGGTCAGGTCAATTAGCCCATCGTGGTAAATTGACCATCACCAATGGAAGATGATGAAATGAGCGTAAAGTCAGGTCAATTAGCCCATCGTGGTAAATTCTCCATGAATTTATCACTATGGTTTTATTCACGATGGATGGTCAACCTGACATCGTAGGTACATTGCTAGCAATGTCTGTTCATGGTATTAGTCCACATTACAAATAATCCCCTTCCCCATTCGATATTTGAATAAAAGAAAGAAAGAAAGAAAGAAGGAAAATTGTTTATTTGGTACACTGAAAATAATTTTTAAAATTTAAATTACAATTTATATTAATAATTACATTACAGTACCAAATAGGTCTCCGCTCAGCTCATATACAATAAACATAATAAAATAATAATAATAATACACATACATACATAAATCCAGGCGGACAACACAGAGTAAACATTTGACAATGGAGAAACTGTTTCTATGAGTGATACCTTTTTTTTTTACATCATGAAAATCCTCATGGAGAACCATTCGCTTAGGGACGAATGGATACTGCCGGACTCATACAGCCTAAAAACCTGATGGCTATTCCTCTTCTACATAATCGCCGTGGCCATGGGATACGCAAGCATTCACCAAGACCACCGGCATGGTTCGTTCGAGGGGACCTATCTAGGCGTGCAAGGAATGGCCTCTGCACGCCACCTCCAGATCCTAATGCCTCCCCGGTGAGCTTCAGATGACCCTAACCATCCTTCACCCTAGGGTCTCTTTTTTTTTCGGACTACTCTGATACTGTTGGCCGCAGCTGGCCTTTACAGCTTCACCGGACGTTAGGGGGCGAGTGCAGATAGCACTCCAAATCCGCGGAAGGTCTTATGGAGCGGCTGAAGGCCAACTCCTGCCTGACGGATACGACTTTAGTCTGAGGGCACCACTAGGGGTTCGAATCTCGGCTCTGGCCGTCGTAAATTCGATCCCCGTTTGAATTGGACGGGGGATCGATCGGAGAGGCCTAGGGTCTCTATGAGTGATACCAGTCTTATATTAGAGAACCTAGTAGTTATAATTATATCTCAGGACAATTCACACATCTAGTCCCAAGCTATGCAGAGCTTTCAATCGATTTTGAGGATTCTATTTTTATTAAAAACTGATGCTTGTTATGTAATCTTATATATTGGATCAGTAGTATTGAATTTACATTAATAATAGAGTTTTTTATAATAGAAGTTTTTTAATGTCCTCAATTTTAATTTGGAATATATTTTTTTATATAATTAATGTGCCGTAAAATGCCGTAATTATGAAAAAAATCCATGTTTATGTTTATTCCATGCTAACTAATTAGATAACAATTACTGAAATGTGTATATTATTATATTATTTACCTAAGACTTAGATGTTACTTGAAAAAAAAAAGTTTTTAAATCTTATTTATGGTATAAATATTGTTAATATTTTTATGTATTTTTTGATAACGTAAAAACTCTTCTAAATTCAAATCAGAGTCTTAACACTATTCTGATAATCTAATTTTCAAATATCGTATTGCATATTATCGAATAGCTTGATATTGCTCACGTAGGTCATCTAAACAAGACGAGTAAATTGTTTAATTGTCTCGAACGGAATCGAACTTGCTAACCGGGTTACTGACCACCGCTACTCACAAGTGAGCCAATAACGGGTCTATCAATGGTCGAATTTTCGCTTAACTATGTTAAGACTGATCGGTAAATACTAAAATCATTATGAGACGATACATTTACAGTAACTACACAAATATAGAAGCCATAGACAATCCGAATACAAGTCGTAATTCGCTTTGTATAATATTCTCTCTCGATCAATTTAGTCCAAGCTGCTTTGTACTATATTTCTTGATTTTCTTTAAAACTGGAAAGGCAGAGAAGTAAGCCATACAGCCATCTGCCATTGGTACTTTTTGATATTTTTTTAAACTTCTGGAAAGACAAAGAACTAAACCATACAGCCATAACTGTAATTGTATTTATATTTTAAATATTTTCACGTTTTCTTATAATAGTTTATGTGAAATGGAAACAGTATATCTAGAAAATTATAAATTAAATAAGAAAATTACCTTAATTTCTTATATTTATATAGATTAAACAACAAGGGAAAAAAAATAATTTGTACCTACACCGATTTTTTTTGTTTACCTACTACCTATTTCTCTATACTATAATTACAAGAATACTAACAACTTGACGAAGTTACCTAAATTTTACATAAGTGATTACAATAAATTAACGCTTGCCACAAATTACTACCCTTCCACCCGCATAAAAAAAACATTACAACACTATGCTTTCATTGAGTACATTTTATTTTACTCAAACATTTGTCAATGACCCATATCTACAGCACGATTATCAACTTATCACGTGACCGCAAAGATAAGGCGCCAAAACAAAACACCGGTAGGCTGTACTGAAAAAAGTTGCCCCCAAAGTTGCATCTTTGCAACCGTTCCGCCTTCACAATAAAATTTATCATCTCTCTTGCACATTACGAAAACGCTCCGCGTAAGAGCGAGAAGGACGAACATGTGGCTACTCCCCAGGTAACTCGAAACTTGAAGTTATTCGAACGCGAGCTTTGCGCGGGAAAGCACGTTGTTCGATGCGCGCGACATTTTCGAAATTTTCGCCGGTTCCATTTTTGAAATATGAAAACTTGATTTCATATCCGCAATTTGTGGCTTTGTTTTATTTTTAATTCGTTTTACGTGACTGGAACACGTGTTGTAATGTGGCTGCGTGTGCGACTGTTGCAATCTGTGTGTACCGGGATCATCTTATTGTGCAATAAGGATTTCTAAGGACCCAAGAACGGTGAGTCGGACCGCTTTGACGGTTTTCTATAGAAATGGATACATTGATATTTATATGACATCCTTTATAACCATGTAACTAAATGTATGAGACCCTACGATACGTTATAAAAATGTATGAAAGAAAAACTTATGACATATTTTAAAATTACTTTAAATAATTTCATTAAAATTTAATATACGATAAAAAATATATATATAAAGTGTGTAAATTCTTAAACGAAATTACAAATATATATGTTTAAATATAAAATATATATGTAAGTTTGTCATGTTTTTTATATATGTAGTTTTACACTGTACCTACTTTACCTATATGGTGTACAAATAGATCGATTAAAGAATTTTATAATAATAATAAAGACCCAAGGCAACTCACACAGTGCCATCTAGTCCCAACTTAAGCAGATCTTATGCTTACTAAATGCTTATTAAACAATTAATAGAAATACTTAAATATATATATATATATTTCTAAATGCGTACATTCTATAAGTACGTATTTAGAAAAAAATATTAACTAATACAAACAATCTAGAATGAATAAAATAGTTTGTGTCTGTAATACCTACTTTACCGAGGATGTATATGATAATTCAATTACCAAAATATCTTTATAGATCGATTAAAGTTCGGAATGATATCGAGATGAGAAGAACTGACAAGAAACTCAGCTCGTAATTTTTTCAAATAATAGTGGAACATGTTTATGATAAATACAGTTTTATAATAATAATAGATGACCCAAGGAACAAAAAATTTAACAGTGTTCACACAGTGCCATCTAGTCCCAACATATTTGAGGGAGCACAAGCCCACCAGCCACAATCTTGACTGTTTCAGGTTACTTACGTCAATTATATTATTTACAGCATAGGCTGTACCGATCACAGTTTTCACCCATTACAATATTAAACATTATTTAATTTACAATATGTCATTACAAAATTTATAATAAGTTTCTTTATTGTTATTACATTATCCATGTCAATGGGAAAAATTAATATATATATATATATATATATATATATATATATAATAAGCTTTAGAGCAAAGTGCATGTATCTTAAATTTGGTACATTTAAAACACTCAATTTATTATAAAAACGTATACAATGTCCCATGAAAGATGTACTTACTTTTTTAGACGATAAAAAAATTTTTAACTAATACATTTAAACACATACATAATATTTTCATATATATATGAGAGGGAACAGTAAGAATTGTTTCTTTAAAGCGTTCTCTAAGAGATTCGCGACACGGTAAATTATAAATTGAACGAATTGCTCTTTTTTGTAATATAAAAATTGATTCTACATCACCGCTCTTCCCCACAATATAATACCATACGACATTATACTATGTGTCTGTTGCAGTATCAGAACTGCTAATTTTTCTGATAGCAAAAGCAGCCGAGGATGTATTATGCAATTTATTATCTATTAATATAACTCATCAACAAAGTCCAAAACTGATGTAATCGCACTTGTTTTACATTTGTAAAGAGAATTTAACACATTTTGTTTTCATTGAATTAAGCGCTAGATTATTTGATGTAAACCAGTTTAGAACATCCTCAAGAGCAATATTTATATTATTAAAATCCTTTGTATTTCTTTTCACTTTGAAAATAAGTGATGTGTCATCAGCAAACAATACTATGTCAAGTATGTTTTGAAACTGGTATGGTAAGTCATTTATATAAACAAGAAAAAGAAATGGGCCAAGTATAAATCATTTTTATAAAACCCCTTGGATCTTTAATGTCTAAAAATCAAATAATCCAATGAGTTCTGAGGATTTTTTTATTCATGTAATGCTCTGCGTAATAATATGGTCAACGCAATCAAACGCTTTAGAAAGATCACAGAAGACACCAATGGCATCTGTGAATCTTCCCAACGAAAATACTTTGTATTAAGTTAATGCCTGCATCAGTAGTAGACCGTCCACTCATAAATCCGAGAAATAAATCATGTGTATTAAAATGAGCTAACATTTGTAACAATTATAATATAACTTCACGACTGTAATCGCAAATGGGTTAGTTAGAGGTATCAACTGTCGACGCTACTGTTAGATACCCTAAGTATAGACTTATTTTAATAAATCAAAATCATCTTTAATGAACTATGATATATCAAACATGTTTACTGAAAAATGACAAGAAGCTCTTATTCATTTCAAATGAACTAGTACATTTTTACAAAAATACAGATTCGATTTTAAATTCAAATTAGAGTATAGTATTTATAGTAATAAGTATTTTATAAATAATTATCCTTAATAATGATTAATGTGAATGTAGGAATGTATGTTACACATTTACACAAAAACTACTGAACCGATCATCATGACATTTTGTACACATGTACTTGGAGGTATTAGAATGAACATAGGACTTTTTATTTTTATTCAATGCGTCCGAAGCCGCAGGTAAAAGCTAGTATAATATATATATTTTATATTTATATACAAAAATAGTCCTTTAAACGTTTCTGACGTTATTTTGATTTTTTTTACTGGATAAATATGGAACGGTGCACTCGTCTGCGCTAATGGTATTAAGCTACTGGAATACCCGTGGATGATAACAGAATGTTGAAGTCAGACTAGTTAGTCCCATCTTTGTGTTCATTTGATTTTTTTTTATGGAATGATGATGGAATGTACCCGCCTGCGCTAACGGTTTACGCTCGCGGGGCACCAGTGGAAGATGATAAAATGAAGATGAAGTCAGGTGAGTTAGCCCACCTTGACAAATTCTCCAAGAATTTATCATGATAGTTTCCAGCGGGAAACCGTGTGGAGGTCAATCTGACATGGTACATTGCTAGCCACTAGTTCCCATTACTAACAATCCCCTTCCCTCGGATGGATTTACAACGATAGGTTTCCCGAGGGCACCACGTGGAGGTCGACCTGATAGAGTAAATTGTTTGAAATAGGGCCTCAATTAGATTTGTTAACGATGATTACAATAATGAGTAGATTTTATCTTATCAAGACAAGAACTCCGTAACTGCAATTTTAGATCGTTACCTACTGAGCACATACTTAGTTTCTTAAATATTAAAGTACTTGTTACTCTATGTCGTAGCTACTCTGTACTACTGTGTTACCCAATCATGCATGCATAAAGCATTAAAGAACAATAATAATAATAATAAATTCTTAATTTCTTGTTACCATATCAATATTCATTTGTTAACTTATTGACAAGGAAATTTTATGTGCATAATTAACATTCATAAATTAAGTTATCAATTTATTCAGTATCTACAAAAGTTATATGCCATGTAAATATTCTGTGTAGCGACAGTGCAGTGATATTCAATTCTGCGCCTTGACCTAAAGCAATAAAATTCATAACGGTTTGTAAGCCTTGTATAAATAGTCATTGACTTTTGATAAGTAGCGGCATTACACTCCGTCCATTTAAAGTACAGTCAGCATATAAAATTTAATAAAAATAATAAATTATTACTATATTAAATACTAGCTACTCGCTCCGGCTTCGCACGGGTGTACATGTATTATATATATAAACCTTCCTCTTGAATCACTCTGTCTATTAAAAAAAAACTCTTCAAAATCCGTTGCGTAGTTTTAAAGATTTAAGCTTACATAGGGACAGACAGCGACAGCGACTTTGTTTTATACTATATAATAATAATGTAGAGGTTCTTAGCCTAGTGGTTTACCATTCCGACTTAGACGCCAGATAGTTTGAAACTGGGCGAATCTTAAAAATTGTGTGCCTATTAAATTACACAGAATCTCCAATAACGACTCAAAAGTAATGCGAGAGATGACCTACTGCTGTCTCGCTTACTCGTTATCACGGTGAATTCAAATATATTCAACGCGGGAAGGGAATTATTAGTAATATGAACTAATAACCCCATAACCCTATAGCAAACAATGTACCATGTCAAGTTTACCCTATGTACTTCCACATGGAAACCATCGTGGTAAATTGCCATTTGCCGAGATAACTGACCTGAATTCATGCTCATCTTATCATCCTCCACTGGTGCTCCAGCGTAAACCGTTAGCGCAGGAGTAGATCATTCCATTATCATCCATAAAAAAAATATACCTAGATATTCTTATATTATCTAACTTAGCCTAAGCGGACTCGCCTTGCATAGGTATTCCAATTAATATATTACACATAAAACGTTAACAAATTATGCACCCAAACCTTCTTTAGAAATCTCTCTATTCATATATGAAATTAGCATTAAAATCCGTTCAGTAATTTCTAAGATTATCGCAAACATACAGGCATATTATGCGGCGGAGTGATTTATTTTACAATACAGATGATTGAAACTGTCTTGTAAACTTTACATAGTATAAAATGAAGTCGGTTTCGCCGTCTGTTCGGTTAGATCTTTTAAACTACGAAACTGATTTTAATGCAGTTCTTTACTAGATATTAGATAATAGATAGAGTGATTCAAGAGGAATGTTTATATGAATATGTATATATCTAGCTGTTCCCGCGACTTCGTCCGCGTGGAATTTTATTTTATTTTTCTAAAATAAAAGTTACTCCTTATTACATCAGCTACCTGCCAAAAAAAGTCCCGTCTAAATCGCTCCAGCCATTACAGAGATTAGCCGGAACAAACAGATCGACAGACAGACAGACAGACAAAAATTATAAAAAATGTTATTTTATGTTATATAAATGTTAGTTTAAAAAACCGTTACTTCAATATTACAAACAGACACTTAATTTATTTATATTTATAGATTGTACACCGTGGATAGGATAGGTAGATATAGGAGTTAATAAAATACTTGTATTTCATCAGATTTCATGTTTATTTGCCAACCCTACCGTCTATAGAAAATTTGCACTCTCAACACCACAAAAAGCCTATGCAATCGAACATAAGTAGGTACTCCAGTGGTAACGAGACCACAATAAAACAAAGGATCACAACAACCACTTGGCTTCTCCTTCTCACGCACTTAAAATATCAGCTCACCTTCAAGGGTCAGGCATCGCCCTTAATTAATGCTAGACAAAGACACAGATACACAAGTCCCACAAGACCGAAAGAGAGGTCAAAGTAAGTAGATTATAAAGCACCCTTCCAGTTCAGCGGACCGTATGCGGATTTTTTGCACGATTCTAAAACTCCATTTATATATTTTTTTTAACTCTGTGAGAACTACGCTTTACAGTCTGGTGAATTCAGGATCGGTATTTAAAAAAAAATGAATCGGTAATGTCACGCAATCTTGTAGTGTTTAATTAATTCGGGTATACGACTCATGTATAGTTAAATAGCATGAAGGAACAATTTGTTTTCTACTGCAAAATAAAATTACGGCCAGTATTAAGAATCACGTGAAATGTCAAATACTATATAAGTTTCATTAATTATGACGACCTCGGTGATCTAGCGGTTAAGCATTACGTCCGATGGTCGCGGGTTTGATTCTTAGCACGGCACAAACATTTGTATTCATAAGTATGATTTTTTATATCGGTCTGGTTGTTTTCTATGTATATATAAAATATATATGTATGTATTTACGAAAAAAAAATATCTATGTATTTTTATATTTAAAAAGATTTAATAAATACCGCCTTTCCTAAAATTCAGTCTTACAAAAAGAAGCATAATCTCGTTTCCATCTTTAAAGTCACACACACAAACATTTTTAATTCCTTTTTGACATGCAAAGACATCCCTTTCATTCAGCCAAATTAAAAAGACAACCTCTTGTCACTTGTTAAAAAAATAAATCACAAATCGTTTGAGGGCTAAACAATAGACTAAGTGCAGCACCCGACATTACTTCCTCATGGCGTTAACCAAACCATAAAATGTCTTATTGTTATTATAATTTATTTGTTTATTCGTAAATAAGGAGCGCGCATTTAATTAAAAGTTATGAAGGGGACTCTTCAGTTTTTTTATTATTTATACATTTTATAGTTTGTTTTGTAATGAAGAGCGTGTTTGTAAGTATTCTTATGGATATGTAATTAATATTCATTTGCATTATTATTAGAATAGTCAATAGTATAATTATTATTTACTAGTTGATGTCTGCATCACACTTTTCGAAATTTATTTATTTATTGCTTCTCACATGGTACATTATAGCTATTATTAATAAAAAGTACATAATACATGTGATACCCCGTAGGGGCACTGCAATTACATTATAACTATATACAGGTAAGTACATTAGAATAATTAGTTAAGTTCATAAATAATCGTTATATATCCCACAATTTCCATAATATCTTATATTATATTAAAGACTATGTGTTATTCTGATGTATTAGCTATATTACAGTAAAGTTATATCAAAATTCGTTAAGTAGTTTTTGTGTGAATGAGTAACAAATATCCATCCATCCATACACACAAACATTCGCGATTATAATATTAGTAAGAAGTTAGATTTTGATGCTTTTCCATTTAAGTTCTATTACTCTGTAGGAAATATTCTCTTATCTATAAGAGTTGTATGTAAGAGATTGCTTTAAGAGATAAGACCCGCCTTATGTTAAGGACATTGTATGCTATTATTTTTCAGTGCGTTATTTTTAGAGAGTATTATTATTGTTTATTTAGTAGATAATAATAAACTTATAAATAGTTTATTATTATCTACTTATGGATTATCTCTTAAAGCAATCTCTTACATACAACTCTTATAGATAAGAGAATAAAAAAAAAAAAATTTAGTAAAACCACTCGATTTAAAAAATAAATTAGTTGCTTCAATAAATAATTTAAAAGGGAATATTAGTAATATCGAATAATACGACAAAATACAAAATAAACATATGTTTTTTTTATAGTAAGTAATAATTATAGTAATCTCAGTTACATGTTACTATTTCTCATTCTAAAAAATGTTCAAACTTTTTTTTTATAAGCTCTAGAACAGTTCTCATGGAGACCAAAAGGGTGAGTACCCACGTCAGTTGTAGAAAAAAAATGTTACTGTAATTGTATGGAATTAAATAATAGATACGAAGGGGTAATGCTTGAGTGTACGACGAATTTAATTAAATCCTATATTTTGTTAAAGAAATTAGACGATTGTGTAACTTATTGCCTACATCAAAAAAGATTTTTTTTCATTAATTTTCAATTAATAATAATATTCTCCAGTAAACTCTTTGCTTTCAAAAAACAAATAACTAATGAACTGAGACGAAAATATCATCTATTGTAACTAATGTAATAAATATTTGTAATATTGTAGTCTGCAGTGTGTTCATCATAAAATTTTTAGTTTTCTTTGTATTGCTAATATCAAATAGTTTTACTAGAATTAGTAATGGTAGTTAATTAATAAGTAACACATAATCTCTGTAACATGCCTTAGTCAGTATTATATGATTATAGTAATCAATGGTTAACGTAGTGGGTGACACATTTGTTAAAATATATTAGAAAATAGCCTAAAGCCACACATGTATAATGTGTAACTGTTTGTTAATCTAAAAAAATAAAAAAATAATAATTTTAAAAATAAATATAAGATTTATCTCTTGCTGAGTCTCGTGTGTTCATCATAATTGTTTTAGTTTTCTTTGTATTGTAAATATAAAATAGTTTTAGTAGAATTAGTAATGGTAGTTAATTAATAAGTAACACATAATCTCTTTGACATGCCTTAGATAGCATTATATGATTTTAGTAATCAGTGAGTTTAACTAAAAAAAAAGGTGACACAATTCTTAAAAATTGTTAGAAAATAGCCTTAAGCTACATGTATAATGTGTAACTGTTTGTTGCCATAAAACAATAAAAAAAAAAATTGAAAAAATAAATATAAGAGATTATTACATCTTGCTGAGAAGTCACTGCACTTCGCAAAGTCAGGCTGGACACCTCTGATACAAACTCTGAAACTGCGGCTCAATCTTATCGATAAATGAGTTGCAATAAGTTTGCTTTTTAAATATTTATTTTTCTACCAATTTTAAATGTATTTTCTTTTAGAATTGTCATATATTTATTTAAAGCTAAAAGCTCGAATCTTAGTTTTAGGCTGTTAAGCTTTTTTGGGTTAGATTATTAAATGTTTTTTCTTTATTTTAGTCAAGGTTACTATTCCACGCGGACGAAGTCGCTGGCACAGCTAGTTTTATTTGGGTATCTTACGCTTTTTTTAATTAGCTACATTTTCTATACGAAAGTCGAAATTATCATATTTATTTCAGCTAGATCAACAACTTGTTATTTACGTATGTGTTAGACTATTAGACAACGTAACTGTAAGATTCATCTATCTATCTATATCTCACTTATACAAATAAACGTAAAACATCTACGACTCAATTTGTAATATATTGTAATTGTACAATATTTGTAAGTAAATCCCCATAGCGACCTCGTTCCTTCCCCAAACTAACTGCATATTCCATCCCTTTCGCACAATCACGAAGACGTTAACCCTCAATGCCCAGGTGTCCAGATTGTCAATATAAATCACCCTGGTTGGCCTCCTGACCTCTGGGTTTCGAGGATTAGGGGATTTTATGTTCCCAGGCCTTAAGGACCGAAGTTCGCTCCTTATTGCTTGTTACAGGGTTAGATAAATTTGTTCAGAGTGGATATTACCTACTGCGGGCTATGGGGGAGTTTTATAGAATTTATCTAATTTTAAATAGTGTATATAATCTATACATATGTATATATACAGAGAAGTAGAAATGGTAAATATATTATGATAATAATCCAGGATATTATAAAGTTGACGTGTTTGTTTTTTTTATTAAACGTGCCAATCCCAGGAACTACTAATTCGAACTTAGTTCAATTGATTGAATTAAAATGACCTTCTAAATCATTACATATTATAAAACAAAGTCGCTGTCGCTGTCGCTGTCTGTCCGTCTCTATGTATGCTTAAATCTTTAAAAATACGCAACGGATTTTGTAGCGGGTTTTTTTTAAATAGATAGAGTGATTCAAGAGGAAGGTATATATATATAATACATGTACAACCGTGGGAAGCCGGGGCGAGTCGCTAGTATTAAACATATTGTAGTACAATACTTGTTGTTTCTTCATTCAAAAGTAAGGAATATTAAAACGTAAAAATACGTGAAAAATATAACAATATCGGATAAGAATATTTTCTCGTTTTAGGCTTTGTCCTAAAGGAATGATTTTACGACAATGCGATTTTAGTTTTCGTACTTACTTTTTATTCTTTAATCAAATATTTCATGATGATAATATAGTATAATATAATATTTGTAAAATAGTTTATATTTTTGTTGCATATATTCATATGAACTTGGGATTATATGGCGTTATTTAATCTAAGTTAAGTATTAGGTTTCCTTGACTTCTACTTTTATAGATGTCAGTTGAAAATGAAACTGGTTCCTAACCCTTTTTCCCGCTCGTTCAATAAAAAATAAAGCCATTTTGAAAAGTCACGCCACATTCGAAAACGCGTTCTCTTTTCAAAAAAACCTTTTCGTATTTCAAGTCGACAATAGAGTCGGTCTATTTTTTTTTTTGCAAATAGTAAGTCAAAGAGAAATAATAGCATGCAGCCATCTATTGTTAAGTTTGAAATATCGACTCTACGAGGGGACCGTATTCTCAAGTTTAATGCAACAACACCTTTATAAAAAAAAACTAGCTTAAAGTTTACTTTAACTTAACAATAACGTATTACGATATACATTACAATCATAAAGATTTTACTAGCAGAAAAGAGGTTATAAAAATTTAACGACTATATTATTAAGTCGAGATAGTGTTTTCAATTATGTTATCTGTTGTTGCGAAAGATCTGTATGATGTTTTGTTGTGATAGGGCAATAAAACTGTTTTATTAGATACTAAATATATAAGAAGAAAAAGCATTTTACTCTTTGGTAGCATCTCCAGGCAAGTTTAGGCAGGTACTTTTCTTCTAAACAAAAAAAAAATATTTATTACATGATATGCTATTTTTGACATCTACTTAAAATATAAAATTGCTTTTAAAATATATATTATGATTAAGTCCACAGCTTAATAAAATTGATTTGTCTTTACCACCTCAGTAACAGTACTGCAGTGAAATATCAATATTCCCATACACATAACCGTATAATATATCAATAACGTAACCATTTCTCAATATATAATCAACCACTCATTGATTCTAATATCCAGCCCCTAAAATTGCGTCGTAAATTTCTCACAACCCGACACCAAGAAGCGATTGTTGTCAAAAATAAATCATACCATTTACATTGACGACCGTTGCTTCGAAAAAAAAAACTAGATCGGAACTTCTTGGACAAATGACAGTTATTTGTCACGGTAGCATACTAAATTCAATCCTAATGTCTTGATAATAGGGTTGAAATTTACAAATGCTGTAGCTGTAATACACCGTGATCCTGACCTTTCAAATTGGTGTAACGCATCTGCACCGTTCTAAAGCATTTTGCACACTTCCTCGCGATATTTATAACAATGGATCTTCTTAAGTTAACAATAGGACGAGACCAGGAGAATCGTCTGCTCTTGATTATATAATCGAACTTATTATTACTCCAATTTCAGAAGGTACATGTGAACGTAACTCAATAGTTGGCATAACAATACTACCAATTTAGTAAGGTAAACGTTCTATATTTGAATTAGTGACATTTGTGACGTTCAAGGATTTCGTGTTCTAATTTTGAATGACATATTAGGTAAGTAGACGGTATTAAAGCATATTTAAGTACATACTAGGATTACGTCACTTGGAACATATTTTTTTTTTTATTAATCTGTGGAACAATTTTTTTTCGGAAGGCATATTTGCTTGCTTGCTACCTTTTATGAAAGTTTTGTAGAATATGCAAGTCTGGCTGAATTAAATCGAAACTATTTATGTGTGAAACATACAAATTATTCTTTTTCAGATGTTACAAGTTGTTAGAGTCTATTTTGGTACAGTTTTCATAAGAGGGATGCCATCTCTTTTAAAACGTACATGATGTTAATTGCTCTGCGTACTATTATGTTATTTTAATGAAGTTTTTCTCAAATATAACTCTCTATATAAATCTCATGTTTCAGACATTAGTGACACTTTTATATGTTTAGATAAAACTTCTACATATTACATATTCAATTTAACATACAATATATGCCAGTAACTTTGTTATAGAAAGTATAAAATGGAACAATACAAAACAAATTATGTTCCTGAAAAATAAGTAAAAAAAATGTTTTCTCTCACGCCCATTGTAATATTTCAAACTAAATGGAGTTGCGTGGAATTAATTATAAATTCCTGCATACCTACATACCTACCAGTGAAATTTTACGCTGGACGACTATAGCCCCAAATAGCGTAAGGGTAGCATTTAATTGGCTCATAATGAGGCGTAAATAGGACCCTCTTATACTGATTATATACTTAATTTTTAAATTTAACATTATGTATGAAATAATTAGAAAAACTGGAAAGTACTCATAACTCAGTAAGCTCTGTGCGTATTTACTTCATATATATACATAGTACATGTTATTCGAGTATATTGTACAAAAAATCATAATTAAAAATATAAACTGGCTTTTATAAAAAAAATCTGTTGTGTTCCTTACTATTGAGAAGAACTCTTGACGTTCATAAGCTGAAATGGCCTACAAGACTAAATTATTTTTGATTTGAAGTATATTTTACATATAAATATAACCTTCTAGAAACAGTGAAGGAATTTCTCAAGATTCAAGATCAATGGAATGTTCCAGAGATATACTTATTAGAAATAAGTCAGAAATCATAACATTTGTGATTTCTAATAAGAAAAACGACAGATTCCTTATGACATAGGTCGTGTAGATTGTTACATTTACTATAGACTTAGGTCTAAACAAGTCTGAACTCTATTGTTTATGGCCTTAAAACTAAAAGATATATGATAACAAAATATTTGGAAGCAGATAACTGGTTTCTAACAATCAACAATATTTTTTTTTTACTATTACTCACTTCTAAAATGACTTGATATACCTACAATATACATAAAAAATATTGGAATATCAAGTAAAGAAATAAGTCGAATCAAGTGAAAAAAAAAAATCAAACGCTTAACAACAATAAAATATAAGAACGTAAACATATGCATCATCTGTGATTTTTTTATACTGTAACAGTTTTTAAAACGAAAAACGGCACGAGTTACATTATAGTTTTACTCTATGGATTCTCTCCTAGTTTATTAACGTCATAACAATATGTTACGACTATTTTATCTATTAAATAATCTACCACACGACAGATGGTCGACTCTATGTTACGTGTAGACTTGGTTATACAGTGAGGGCATTGAACGTGGCTAGTATCCATTGGATTATCCGTAAATAGTGAGTAACCCGCGTCGCCGTTTGCTCAAACTTTCATCCCCAATTTGGGTGAAATAGGGGATGAAAGACCTTATAGACTATATTTTGAGATTAAAGATAGCTTGTCCTACGACCTAGTATAGGCATAATTTTTCCACAATTTTGTAACGGGCTAAAATATTCTATATGAAAAAATGATTATAGATTTAGAAACAAAAATCACCTCTCCCACAAATCTGATTCAATTATTTTAATTAGTGGTCGCCTAGTGTTCGAAATTCAAACATAATTAAATTAAATTGTTAAAGTTATATTTGAATATTATATTATTAAGGTTATATTGTAAAAACTATACTTCTGTAATCACCATCACTGGCAGTCAATAAACAAAAGAGTATATAACACATGGTAGTGTCTGTAATGTTTTTTTTTTATTGATCTAGTGTAATTATTTTATGTATAATTAAAGAATATATTAGCATTCTACACTCCTTTTCTATATAAACTTTTAGTGTATCTAAATATATATAACTCAAAGGTGACTGACATAGTGATCTATCAACGCACAGCCCAAACCACTGGACGGATCGGTCTGAAATTTGGCATGCAGATGTTATGACGTAGGCATCCGCTAAGAAAGGATTTTGATGAATTCGACCCCCAAAGGGATAAAATAGGGGATGAAAGTTTATATGAAACTTTGTCAATTTTAAACCGATCGAGCTGAGACTTTACATGCATAAAGATACTATAACGTAGGCATCCCTTAAGAAAGGATTTTGATAAATTCTAATGTATTAATTAACGCGAGCGAAGCCGCGGGCAAAAGCTAGTGTAATTATATACTCCACTGTCCGCGCACTTTTTCTAAAAAGGGGTACAAAGTTTTTACTTCACATTTTAATCTTACTAATAAATGCGTAAGTTTGTGAGTGTGGGTGGATGGATGAATGTTTGTTACTCTCTCATGCAAAAATTGCTGAATGAATTTTAATGAAAATAATATAGCTATACTAGCTGTGCCCGCAGTTTCAGCCGCAAAATTTATAGCCTATATGTTATTCTGATGTATCGGAGAGGTTACAGAGTAATCGTCTATCGTGGTATGGGCATGTAATGCGCAGGAATGAAGATCAAATCCTAAGGACGATGTTACATATGAATATGTATGGTTATAAGGGTAGAGGAAGACCGAAAAAGAAATGGATGGACTGTGTGAAAGATGATATGGTGAGAAAGGGAGTAAATAACGGGATGACTGCGAACAGAGATGAATGGAAGAGAAAAACATATTACATATACGACGACCACAAATAAATGGGATAAGGAAGTAGCAGATGATGATGTTATTCTAATGTAAAAGCTATATTACTGTAAAGTTTCATCAAAAAGTGGTTTTTGCGTGAAAGAGTTACATCTACAAACTTTCGCGTTTATAATATTTATAAGATACATCAGAATAGCACGTAGGCTATATTTCACCCGGGTCAAACCGCGGGCACGGCTAGTATTTTAATATTTTGCACCTATGGCCGTTTTATGAATACATTGGCGTCAAAGCTTTTAGTGTAAGGTCAACAACATTGAAACAGTAATATAACACTAATTGCAGTAATTGGATGTACTTATCGAGGTAGGAACTGCGCGTGCGCCCACCGGCGCGGGGGTGACAGCTGCCCCGTGTGTACGCACTGCACAGTCAAAAATGGGGTGTTTTAAAAAACGCATACATTAAAACGCAATATTGTAAAACAATTGTTATAAGACACCTTATAATCAAAATTAACTAGCTGATGTTACCCGGTGTTGCTTCTTTATTTGAAATAAATAGCCTACGTTGATCCTATTAAGAAAGAAAGAAAGAAAAATATTTTAATCAGTGCGATTTCAGCCGCAAAATTTATACCCTATATGTTATTCTGATGTATAACTATATTACTGTAAAGTTTCATCAAAATCCGTTCAGTTGATTTTGCGAATAATAATAATAATAAATTAAGAGAATCTACATACACATCAAATTTCATTAATAACTGTTCAGCCGTTTACTCTCAACACGGGCGATGCTACAAATGCTAAAAATGACTTTAAAATATAAATTTATTAGCTAATCGCCCCGGCTTCGCACGGGTGTACATGTATTATATATATAAACCTTCCTCTTGAATCGCTCTATGTGTTAAAAAAACCGCTTCATAATCCGTTACGTAGTTTTAAAGATTTAAGCATACATAGGGACGGACAGACAGCGACAGCGACTTTGTTTTATACTATATAATGATGATAAGTACCACTATATCATTAAATTTATTATATCATCCATTTTGATACTAAATATCAAATCCCATAAGAATCAAATCAAATTTATTTTGCGATAAACTTAACTAGTATACCTAAGTTGTGAGTATAAAATATTAAATGTTAAATAAATATAAAAAA
This sequence comes from Achroia grisella, assembly GCF_030625045.1. Lineage (NCBI taxonomy): Eukaryota > Metazoa > Arthropoda > Insecta > Lepidoptera > Pyralidae > Achroia > Achroia grisella. Next base: position 92,889 of record NW_026713011.1, read on the forward strand.
TGAAATATAAAAATATAATGTTACATTATATTCTGCCTCATTAGGCATGCAAAATAAAAAAATTAAGTTACACTTCTACATACGAGGACTTACTTGACTTGTATATGTAGACGGGGTATATTAGGACTTTCGGTCACGAAAAAGCGTTACCGTCTCGTGGAGGCTGTACACGATAGTGATGTGAGAAAGAGAGAAAGAGAAAGGCTGATGGCGACTGAGAGAGAACAACGGCAGCCCGTTTATGTTTCCTTCAGATCATGTATAAACATTATCACATTATTAGGTACATAAAAATTTGATTAAGGAATAGAATCATTTGTGATTGACGGTCAGATGTGATGACGGTCGGTGTTCTAACACCACACCCGCCTTACGTCCGATGGTCGCGTGTTCGAGTCCTCGCTCGGTGCAAACTTTTGTATTTGTGAGTAAGATAGTTTGCATCGGTCTGGCTGTTTTCTATGTATATTGTTTTGTATTTAGAAAAAAATCAAATTATTTATATCAATTGTCTAGTATCCCTAACACTAGCTCTACTTACCGTGGGACAAGACGGCGCTGTGTTAATTGTCCAGGCTTATTTATTATTGTTTATTTTAGAAATTTCGTATGTTTCAGTATTATTTAAACCATAAATTATTTTCCATAGTATCGCACCCAACTTACGCACTATGGTTGGTCGGTAGTAACCGGACGCAAACATGCACTGCCGAATCTCTACTGAATTATTCATGAAGCCGCAGCCACCTGCCTTCCAACCGACAAACTAACATTTGGTGTCATAAATTACACCATTTCAAATAGGAAAGGGTAATAATGTGGTCAAAGTGTATTAGTATTAAAATACCTTATCAGATAATAAAAAAATGTCATCACTAGTTAGTAGTAGACTTTACTGGATCTCACAAAACTCACTATCGCTCTACCGGTTACACTCAAAACTCACTACATATCACTTTATTCAGCAAACAAAAAACTTAATATCAATCTTCCTTAAATACAAAACTCGTCCATCAAATTTATTTAACATTTCAACACTATCTTTTTTTTTATGATAATGGAATGGTGCGCTAACGGTTTACGCTGGCGGGGCACCAGTGGAGGATGATAAGATGACCATGAGGTCAGGTCAGTTAGCCCATCGTGACAAATTCAGCAAGAATTTATCAGGATGGTTTCCAGGGGGAACCGCGTGGAGGTCAACCTGACATGGTACATTGCTTGCAATAAGATAATCAATCCATATTACTAACAATCCCCTTTCGCCCCCAACACTATCTTGTCACAAGCCATGTTGGACTGTCTATCCTAAAAAAAAAAAGAAAAAAAAAGTAATATGAAGTGCACTACAACATTGGTATCCATGAGGCATATCCTGTATCAATGAACTACCATAAGGTTAGTATTCAAGTAAGGAACTTGTATATAACTTTAATAATATAATAATAATAATAATCTCAGGACAATTCACACAGCACCATCTAGACCCAAGATAAGCTAGCTAAAGCTTGTGTTATGGGTACTAGATAAATGATACATATACATCGATTATTTTTTCTTTGTAAATAAATACATATTATACATAGAAAACCCCCAGACCGATACAAACAATCATACTCATGAATGCAAATGTTTGTGCCGTGCGAGGAATCGAACCCGCGACCATCGGTTGTAAAGCGGTGTGCTAGACCGCTAGACCACCGAGGTCGTCAAACTTTAAATAACTATGATTTTAGCAAGATCATTAAACATTTTCGATATTCAATCTGTTCTTGTTTAAAACCTTTTCTATTTATTTTCTTAATTTAATTTGAAAGTGTCAATAAACTCTCAAATTCTAATAGTACAAATGAGCATATTAGATGTTTTAGTTTCTATGAATAAGAATTGAATTTATAGATAAGCTTTTAGAATTATTTTTTTATATTTCATACGGTGCTACTGAATATTAGCGTGTAGTGAATAATAAACAGCATTACGAACATTATGTCACCATGTGATGTCTTTAATACAAATACAATGCCATTTTTGATTGGTAATATACATATACCGAAATAAATCTTCGAAAACAAGCTGTTATACGGTTGAATAAAATGACACAAAAAGAGCATGGAAACTATTTTGTACAACAAAGACTATCTTGTTATAAGTAATAGGAGTAACATTGTACTTAGCATTAAATTTAATTTCTAAAATTACATTGTCTACAAGTTTATTCAAAACTGTCATAAATTATCTTTTAAATACAGATAGAATTTTACAATAAACTGGAACACTCCCAAACCGAATTGAAGATTCAGCGATATCACTTTAAATGACAAATGATAACCGCCAACAATTTAGATCGGGTCGGTTGAAACTTGAAATACCCCGTCGCATCTTCCTACCATTGTGCTACCGTTTTATCTTTATTACAACGGCATAAAACCTAAAATCCCTTTGTTCGAATACTAACAACACGGAAAACTGTTGTTATGCGACCATTGCATGGACGTTCCAAATTTAAAAATTTTAAATTCGCTAAACGTGTTCTCCGCTATTCAAGCAGCATCATTGACGTCTAGAGAACTCGAAGTACATAAACCATACAGCTATAATATTTTTTTCGCAATAATCTAAACCTTATTACCATGCACGTTCTGAAATTCAAACCATTCGAACAGCAAAATATGTTGTGTTTTGCATGTAAACTTTTTTGTTCTTCGACCCCAGTCGCGAGACGTGCATTCGATATTAAAAAATGCTCCAGAAGAAATCTTAAATTCAATAGTAATTTGGCGTTGAAAGGCAAGGGAGAGGATAATGGAAGAATCGTACGCCCTGTTTTTGCGGTGTTGTATTAGTTCGCGAATTTCTCTAGGGTCGTTTTGTGTACACACTGGTTTCTGAACGCAGCATGTGTCTTGTAGACCATGACTGGAATGAATACGTCCCAAGTCTGTAATTACACAGTCAATTTGGTCGGTAAAGCGGCAAAATGTGAGTTATTGCTTCCAGCGTAACCGAGATCAAATCGGCTATGTTGGCACTGACAAAGACTTCTTTATTGATAGAAAATTTAGGAACAATTTCAGAATAATAAATTGTTTTCTAAGCGATTAGCGACGTCATTGTTGTCATAATGAAAAATGTCAACAATGCTATTTGATTCAAAATGTATATTATTTTATTTTTCTTAATGTCATTACGTTTCTTTTAAATATCTACAAATTGTTTGAAATTTAAAATAAGAATAAAATTCTTTTAATTTAAACGCATAAAAAAATTAAATCAAAAATCATTGCCGCCGTTGCCTCAACTTTCCATCTAAATTTTTGGCTCTAAATTAGTCTTTGAAAAACCGAATTCTCCCGTTAAGTACGATTTAAAGATCTTTTACAAATTTTGACTTATTGATAGACAATTGTCTAGATTTATTGTAACGTTCTAATTTTGAATATTTTAGTTATATTTTTTATAAACGTAAAGTCAATACAACTAAATAGATACTTCACGTAAAACGTATTGCGTATATTATTGTAACTTATCTACATATATTTAACAAAAGCAATTAGCTTTCTTTTAAAAGATAACGTGTAACAAACTCACTAGTATTGCATGTTATTTTTGGGAAAAAACGGTTACATTTCCGCTGTCAATTTAACGTTTTTGTTTCAACAGTTGATTAGCAATATTGCGTATTTAAAAAAAATATTAGCCGAAAATAAAAACTATATAATATTATGTTTATCCTACAAAAATCCCGAACTCAATCACATCTTCAGGTCTTGTAATCAAGACCTGAATCTTGTGATTATTTGTGAGTATGGTCGGATAGCTGTTTGTTACTCTTTCACACGAAAACTACTGAACAGATTTTGATGAAACTTTACAATAATATAACTTATATATTACAATAACACATAGACTATAAATTTTACGCGGGTGAATCCACAAACATACCTATTTTAAGTATATGGGGTCAATCAGAAAGCAACTGAAGAATATAGTTAAAATGACTCTTTTTGCTAACTATTGTAAAAGAAAGCAATTGGTCCCAAGATTTCTTTACCAATAATATTTACCGTTGCAGTAATATACCAAACAGTAAACATTTAATGACAATATTGTACGCATTTTTCGCGTGTCAGTACAAGAAACGGTTTAACACTCAGAAATCGATGTCTCGAAGCGAAATGAGATTTAAACCTACTACCCTAAATTCTGGTTTCTTTACAACTTCACATGAAATACCGCAAGTTGTAACTGTACGGCAATAGTTAATTTAAACTAACGAACGTACAAATAATGTTCATTTTGTAAGGTCATGCGTGAAATCAATGTGAAGTTTGTTCAACGTTTCTTGTTTATAACAAAAAATAGTAGTAAAATCTGTTTGTCGGTTTGTATTTTATTGATTCATGGAAGAAGAAATAAATTGTAATAAATAGCAATTTTTACAGACAATGTTGTTAATAATTAAATTTGAATTGGAAATTTGGAGACATAATTAATATTGTTATTATGTTCAATATATCACCTCGCTATAATAGTATATTATCAGTGCGTTATACAATATACAGTTTAGTGAGAGCGCAATAGAGCTGAATGTGTTAAATATATCATACGAAATTTCTCAACACACTTACGAGGAAACAGAATAAAAAAGATATATTATATTATGTTCATTTTGACACTATCCCGCCGTTTTATTTTTTTATTTAGACCGCTGCCTACTGGCTGGTCACACGCGGTGGTCAGTTCGAAATTTGAAAAATATAAAATAGTACGTTTATGGAATATACGCAAATACACGTGTGTTTTATGAGCTACTTTATATATCAAAAACCGGTGAAATTAGATCCAGTTTACGAGTAAGTGTGTTGAAAAACTCAATTAAATCATAAACTCTATATTATTTATTGACATGAGACCTATCGACCTCTTGTAGAAGAACTGACAAGGAACTCAACTGGTACATTTTTTATGTTATTATATTTAGTCAAATTCAAATGTTTCAACACAGCTGCTCTAAATATAAAAGTCAGCTAAATATCATCGTAATCTGCTGGCCATACCAACTGATAGAATCATACTCTATAGACGTAACATTTATCCCCATTGACCATTACATCAGTCACAGTAATGAGGTATTAAAGTCTTTAAACTATTGAAGGCGATTACTTTATAATACATAACGGTGGATAACATCCATGTTATGAGTTTGCAAATAACCGCGTCGGGAATCGAATCGCAGTCACGACTAAACGCTACCGTTATACATCGAGCACATACAATATGTTAATGCATAACCATTAAAACTATTCAATTCCATCATTAAATGACTTGAAAAATGTAGAAAGTTTTCTGCTTTTTTAAACAATTTCAAAAAACTGGAGGACTGTTTGGGAACGAATAGACTTGTGACATACAGTTTACGCTAGTTCAGATGTCTGGACTGCAACTTGGACTTTGATGAAATAATTTTTAATCCGTAAACAATCAACAAATACACAGTTCACGCTAGTTCCTAAACTAGGAGTCTGGACCGCATCTAACTTGTACTTCGATGAAATATATAAAATAAATATTAAACAAATATTAAAAATAATTTTTATTCTGTAAACGATCAACAAACGAGATCACAAAAACAACATTAATATACAACGATCGATGATAAAACGAGAACGTATACGCAACAGAATACGATATGAGAACATTATTATTACTGTTTTTGCTTTTATGTTTGTTGCTTCAGAACTTTTTTTACTTGACCCGATTTTGACTAACGCTGCTCCTACTAGATTTGGCTGGGTATAGTCAGAAACATGAACGGTGAAAGAGTGTTGGCGTACATTGGCAAAAAGGCTCCCTATACCTACACCCGGGACTCAAATCCCTGGACCTGATGAACACATACCATGAACCCGGCATCCGAAAAAAAAACTGACCGCAGTAGTTTTTGAACTGTTCTTACTAAAGCAATTAACGATACTTTTAATGGGATCAACGCGGGCATACACACTTCAGTGTACAATGATATCCTCAGAAGAATCAAAACTACAAATATACAGCATATATTTATAACAAATTAAAAAGGCACCAAGCCAAAGCCAGGTAAATACCGTAAAATTGAATTGGTACCGGTAAATTGAAAAGACAAAATCTGCAATAAACACTTGCAAACTTTATGCAAACCTAGCCAAATACCGTTTACGTTAGTGGTCTACGGGCTTGCCGTGGTTTGGCAAGTACATGCATACCAAGATGCATTAGTACGAAAGAGAAAATAAAACATTGATTGAATGTACTGCCACATTAGAATAGAATAGAAAATCATTTATTCAAATAAATTGCACTTTTCAATAGTCATCACATTTTTTTTAATCTACCGCTCATTCGGAAAGCTCTCTCATCACAAAAAGAACGAGCAAGAAACTTGTGTGTTGCTCTTTTAAATAATTTTATTCTTACTTAGTATGTGAATACAAACTACCGATTAGCACTAATTCAATTAAATAATCAAATAGAAAAAATATTTAATACACAACAACTGGTTAAATAATTAATAAGAAGAAATCAGTCATAGTGATTCGAGCAGACCAGTCCCTACAAGCAGCACCCGTTCACGAGTATGACATTCTGTCGAGGTGGTGAAGAAATTTTATGAAACAAAGCGTGACTGTACGGAGCACAGTACTATAATAATCATACATAAGTTACTTACGCAGCATATATCATTTCACTATATATTACTGTATTGGAACAACCCCTAGAGTGACTGTATTTTCAAATACTAAGAAAGACTATATTTCAATTCAGTTATACTCTTTGTTTTCAAAAATATGGGTACAAATATTAGGTTTCTTATAAGGTTACTAAAATAAAACTATAAAAATAAATAATTAGGGGTGGACTACCCCTAACATTTAGGGGGATGAAAAATAGATGTTGGCCGATTCTCAGACCTACTCAATACGCTCACAAAATTTCATGAGAATCGGTCAAGATCGGTCGGAGGAGTATGGGAACGAAAACTGTGATACGAGAATTTTATATATAAGATTATACTATCTATACATTATACTCGTAAGAACCTTATATATTATACTACTAACTATATCTATATAAAGTTCTTACGAGTATAATATAATACTTAGCCACCATGTTTGACTTAGTAGGCATGCAAATATATTTACTGTAGATATAATTAAAATAATCAAAACCAATAACAATATAATGGTAATTTTTTTTATATTTATGTCCGTATTAAAATTTTTCATCAATATTATCAGTGAATGAATGATAGGCTTTGGTAATTGAAGACACTTTATTTATTTATTAAAGTTTTAATGCATACATACAAAAATAAACGTGCATATGGCCGACTTAACACCATTAGGCATTTTCTGCCGGTCAACCATAGGGCAAACAGAGATTAATGAGCGATGTATTTAATTATATAATATGTAATAAAAAAAAGGAAGTAGGTATAAATATAATAATATTAATAAATTAAAATGTATATATCCAAATACATACATACTTAAATATATACACATAATATATATTATAAAAAAGCACATATACTTCAGTGCATTAATAATGAATTTCATATAATATTTCCTCAAATGATGACAATGGTTTACATTATTCTCAATCAGATTATTATTACTCATATAATATTTGCTTATAATATTGTAATATACTTTCAAAATCCAGGGTAATACTTTCGAATACAGACAACATAATATAGTTAATGGAAAGTAGATATTACTCTGTTTTATGAAGATAATAAACTGTTCATCAATCTAATATATAAAACCTCTGAGTTATGAAGTCTATAACTCTTGAATATTTCATTGTTGTTTTGATGAAAGCGCTTTATGGTCATCTCATTAAAGTACTAAAAATAATGTTTGGAAATCGCTTAGACGTATGACAAAAGCTGAGAATCATTATATAACTGCACAGATCTTGTTCAAAGTCTACTATTCACTATACAAAATTTTATGTCTTTAGAATATACAGCATCTTCGTCATCATCAGCATAACCCGCCTCTTAATCTATTGAGAAGAATACATTAAGATATATATGAATAGTTTAAATCTTAATCCTGATCTTCTCTGAATGCATATATTATTGAATATATATACATATTATAATTCAAGTAGAAGAATAAGTTTATGACTAAAATTATTATCAGCCATAAATAAGAAATTATTCACTCGTCATTACCTTGTTTTATCTCATTATTTGTGTCGGCGCAGTATGTCATTCTCTTCCACTGATCTCTATCGGGCGTCATATCTGAGCATACTCTCCTTTCATTCATATCGTCTTTCACACATCCATCCATATTTTTATGGTATTCTCTCCATTTCCATCCATTCACGTTCATATTCACAAGTTGAAGAAATTAGTCACTTACTGTAATATTTTCTAACTACATGTACCTTCACGACTGTGGGTGATAGATTTGTGGACTATACAGTCCAGTAAGATGGTCAACCAGCAAAAAAAAATTGTAAATAATTCTAATGTAGATACAAACAGCAACATTGAGAAAGTAACAATAATATGACAATTCTAAAATCAGGTAAAAAGGTTATTCAAAATTAGTACACAACAAAGAGTTTTACAATAACTGTAATAATCCCAGATGGAGCAGAAGTAGTCGCAGTTTGCAATACTCAACATGCCCACAATTAGATAAGTATATCCAGATCTAACTGCGCACTATTAAAAATGTATCAATTTATACATATGATGCCAATATGTATAAATTGATACATTTTTAATAGTGCGCAGTTTCTAAACAGCAAAACTACAATACGTCGGAGACGTAAAACTAATTAGTAACTAGGTCACACTCTCAATATATTACAATTACAATATTTTTATTATTACATTACATACATACATACATACATTGTAACTGTAGTTACTTATTTCATGTTACAGGTACATGATGCTGAAGTGGGCTGTACACGGTAAAAAAAATCAGGAGATCAGACCCAATAATGATATAGAATTAGAGAACCCAGAATCATTTTCAAATGGACAATATAATAAAAATATTCGAAGATCTTTAGATACGCAATCTGTGAAAAAGAGTAAAAAACCTAGCAGATACCAAAGACGATCACTAGGTTCAGCTGCTATTAAGAAAAATAACATCAAAACTGTTGATAAAGAGAATGTCAATTACATAGGAAATACTCCAAATTATTATAAAGAAGCTTTTATTAAAAAGGCCGAGGGTCTAGCACTTAAAGATGTTAGTAACATTACTCCTACTTCTGGCACTCCGGTGAAGAATTTTGAAAGAAGACGGTATTATTTAAATGGTTCAAAAGATGATATACCACCAGATTTACCTCCCACACCACCGACCTACAGCAGACGGGTTAGAGAAGCTAAGAAAAGGAAATTAGAAATGACCAGTAACAATCATGATGCATTTAGAAGAGATAATTGTATGTATAAATCTGAAAGAAGGATTAAACCAATTGATAGAATAAATTTTAGTCCTCCTAAGTTAAGTCATAGTACCTCAGAACCATCATTACATGATCTTTCTGATAGATTAAGCGCTTCAACTGATAGCAGTAGAAAATCATTTCAAATGAGAAGGCACATAAATAATAATATAATTAGCACAACTAAACCCCCCAGTGAGGGATTAGTGGAAATAGAATATGATAAAGATTTAGTTATTAATTGTATAGAGAAACCATTATCGGTTAAAAAGCATATTGTAGAAAAAACAACTTTACCTATTTTTGGACATCATGTATTTATGGATAACCCACTTTACTTTAATAAAAATAACTTAATGACAAATATTAGTAATATAAGACCTTTAAAAAGAACTAGAAAGAAATCTAACGAATTCGAAAGTTCATTCAAATCGCCTTCGGTAGATAAGAAAGATGCACATGTTTTACTAAGAGAAGGGTGTTCACCTGTTTCTATTACTCCATTGTCAGTCAAGTTAGCCGAACTTAGATTTAGCACTATGAGTACTCACAGTAAGTCGCAAAGACCTCTATTTTCAAACGAAGTAACTGAGTACTTTCCCAAAGTAGAACATCCATTTACGATACCTTTAAAAGATGAAGAAAGTTCTACTGAAATGGAAAATAAATTCATATTAGGTAAAGACTCGTTGTCAAACAATACTGAGTCCACAGTATCAACCACACAGATGGGTGATATAACTCTTGAAAAAATGATAGAAGATATAATAAAAAGTACAAAAATTGTGAAAACTAGAAGAAGAATTTTAAATCAAAACCCAGATAACCTAGCTGTCGAAGAAGAAATTCCTCCACTAGATGCAGTTAGGGATCTATTTGTAAATCCACAGGCAGATAACAAAATTAGTTTGATCAAAGAAGCGAAATATGTAAATTTGTCAAGGGAAAATTCTGTATCTCCTAAACATACTCCAACAAAGAAGATGATGAGAATGCCAGTACACAGGGTGAATGAGAAGTTATTAAAAAACTTACCTATTGGATGTTTTATTCTTGACGATGGAGATGGATATAATGAAAGAGAAGTAAGGACCCCTGATGATGAAATAGAAAATAGATCAAAAAATAAATCGAATGAAAGTGTAAATAAATTACTTAATAGATCACATTCAATGAACTCCTCTTATTTTGAAAGAAGTAATTTAGAATCTAATTTATCAGAATCTACGCCAGATCTATATAGTGCCACTCAAAATAATCCAAATAATAAGTTACGAAGGCAAAGATGTATTCGTAGGAAGAAATCCACAGTCAGTAATGAAAGTCGATGGAAAAGGGATAGCGAATTAAAATCTTCTTCATACCTTACATTAGAAATGGGTATCCCTAGTCCTGTAGCAGAACTTCAAAATGTATCATTGTGCCAACCTCTTAACACATCCTTTGATTGTATAGTTAGACCATCGTGTAATAAACACCAACTATCAAATAATGTATCAATACGATCTAATGTATCTCATAGTAGCCTAAAATCTCAAAAAACAGATCTTGACAGTAAAAGATCTAGAGAACTCTTTGGATTAACTTCAGAAAATGGTGTACCAAGTCCTATAACACCCGTAGCCAGCTTGAAGAGAACCAGTAACGTTTTGAGTGAAGAAAGAGCTCATAAAACTAGCAAACTAGATGAAGATTTATTTCCTTCTGATGCGTTTACTCCAGTTATAGAGCACAAATCTTCTAGAAGATGTTTGACGTATTCTCCTGAAGAATGTAGTATAAATAGTAGTGAAGAAAAACGGAGAAGCGTCGCAAGCAATCGATTAGAGCGAAGCAGTGATCGTTCGCAATTGTTAAAAGGAACTATAGATCTAGAAATAATCACAAGAGACGATGTTATAGACGTGCACGGTGAGTTGGTACTATCAAATTTTTTACTACAGTACCTTACATTTTAAACGAAATATAAGTATAACTTAACAGAATATTTTACTTTCAGTTATCCGTTGCCGCGATCTTCAGCGATCCTCTGGGAAAATAGACGAAATTAATGCTTATGCGAAAGTGAGTGAAATTACTTTATTTTTCTCTAAGGACAGTGTAGAGCCTCATGAAAATAATAAATTAGAATTCAGTACTATGAAATAAAGATTTCTTTTTTCTTTTATTCATATTTATTTTATACCATTTTAGGTAGTCATCAGCGGAGTGACTGAGAGTCAAGCGTTGTCATCCCAAAGGTCAATTTTCCAGAGAACATCAGTTCTTTATGGGAAACGAGAACCAGAGTTCCAGAGGCATCTCAAGTTACCACTCCCAATAGCTGTCTACGATCATCAAATGCTCCATGTTTCCGTCTGGCATCGAGATAAGAAGTATCGGTGAGTGATTATTTTATTGTTTTGTTTTATACATTATTACATTATTTTTAAACCAGGCCTGGGATCTTCTTGTAAGTATAATTAGATACATGTACGTGCTCTGCAAATTTTCTATCAGCATATTCCTACATATAAACCTAAATCTAAATATATACATAACTCAAAGGTGACATAGCGATCTATCAACGCACAGTCCAAACCACTGGACGGATCGGGCTGAAATTTGGCATGTAGGTAGATGTTATGACATAGGCATCCGCTAAGAAAGGATTTTGATTAATTCTACCCCCAAGGGGATAAAATACGGGGTGAAAGTTTGTATGAAACTTTGTCAATTTTAAGCTGATCAGGCTGAAACTTTGCATGCATAAAGCTACTATAACGTAGGCATCCTCTAAGAAATTAACACGAGCGAAGCCGCGGGCAAAAGCTAGTATGATTCTATATTGACTTTACATTTTACATTTTGTTGTTGTTACATAAATTTAACAATACCTATTTATACGCATGCATTTTATTTGCTTTACTATTCGTATTTTACTCCCAAAACGATATACAAAGACGGAAACGAAAGATTTAACACCCAACTTTTTTGCGGAAATATGTTTTGGTTAAAATGGTACGCCATTCTACAATACGAGTATCCATTTTGACCTCCATTACGTATAAATGTCCTAGCGAAGGAGGCGCCCAGGTACTTTGCGAGTGAAACTTGAATAACAAAGTAAGAAATAAATAATTGAATAGGGTAACGTGGACTTAAGTGGAATAATTCTAAAAATATCTATAAATAACTAGCTTTATTTACACAGTGGTCAGAACAGTTGTGTCTGTATAGGAATGATACATAAAACATTTTGTAATATATTTTTCTTACACAAGAACCCACACACTATATCCTTGAACTATTTACACAGCGCCATCTAGTCCTAAGTTAAACAGAACCTGTGTTATGCTTACTACAGAACTGATATAAATATGTTTTTTGTAAATACTATATATACATAGAAAACCCCCAGACCGATACAAACAATCATACCCATGAATTCTCAAATGTTTGTACCGTGCGAGGAATCGAATCCACGACCGTCATAGAATTAATTTAAAATTAGGATTAGGAATATAATAATAGCAAATGACAGTAATAATTTAATTATTAATAGTCAAGAATTTTATCAATCCAATTTAGTTAACAACAATGCAATTAATAGTTTTGCTAAAGCTACCCTTTAACCTCTCAAGGGTAATCTTTATACATTAAAGAGGAATAAATCTATTTTTATTCGTTTGTTAGTAATTAATAAAGTAAGAAAAATAGATGGACTCGATAGTTTAGCGGTGTCGCACACTGCTTTACTACCTATGGTCGCGAATTCGATTCGTCACACGGTGCAAACATTTGTATTCATGAGAAGTTGTTGTTTAGTACCCATAACAATCCCCGCTTAGCTTGAGACCAGGCCAGACCAGACCAATTAGTTAAAAAAAATTGTTGATTGTTTTTGAAAATATTTCGCTTATAGAAAGCTACATTATCAGAGCGTAACTTAAGTTGTATGTATGTACGGACAGTGATGCGGTATACACTTAGTATAATATACAATTAATATACAAACGTATACATTTATGTCTACATCAATATTTAAATAGAATACGCCACTGCTAAACTTGAGGTTACCTAAGTTTATCTGTAACGTACACCCAACCAACATATCATCGTTACGGCGGCACGGCCACGAGGAGTTTTTCACTTTTTCCTCAACATATTCCTCTCTCATACATAAGAGATTGGGATTGGGAGTAGGGTTGCCAACTTTATAATAACGTATCCTACTTTATTTTTGGTAATTATACTTTTACATACAAATAAAGTGTGCAAAAATACTTTATTTTCAACCTTTACAGTGATGCGTAAAAGAAAATATTCGTTATGGGTAGTTAACGATTTATAATTACTGAACGAAATGTTAGATGTCAATTGTGACTTGTGCCATTTGTCACAGCTCTAGTGGTAAAAGCATACAAAAATACGTTTTTAAAGCAACAAAAACATGAAATTTGATACTTTTTTTCTAATACCAAATTTTTTCCTATCTGAACCAGTGTGTAGGTTTTTTTTTTGTCAAAAAAAGTTGGCAACCCTAATTGGGAGTGACGCGGGGCGCGAAGGACATGCGCACAACGATCGATTGCTCCCCAGCGCAGTCCCGGGCAGTCGCGTATCAGACCCGTCAGGTGGAACGTACGGTCGCGCCGATATCGCCCCACAAAAGTACGCATTGGACATTCCGGTTTAAGTGTTGTGTTGGTGATTGTGATCCGGTTGAGTGGTTATTTTTTTTAATTTACAATTATTGTGGACCACCTTGGATAGTTAGATTGGTAAGGTTCAATTTCTTATATACGTGTATTGTGTATTTTTTTTATTACTTGTAATTTTTCTATGTTTTACAAAACGAAGCATTATATCAATGATATTGAAAACTAGATATATATTATGTATATAAAATTATATTTGTATATAGAACTGTACCTTGTAATAATACCTTTATTAAAACTACACTTTTTAATTGAGTCATAACATAATAGAAATACGTCCAATTAGCCCTAATATCCTTAGAATTTGCTGCACACGCGTTAAACTCTATCTTGATAAGTACAATAAATAACTATATAACTGAATCTAGTACTTCTTGACCTACTTTTCATTGCCCTTATCAAAATACCTAACTTATATAAGTCTGAATTGAAATTAAAATTGACTCTTATCGGTAAGGCAATAAGAATTCAAATATATTGTACATTCGGTTTGTACAATAGCCCTAAAGGAATACCAAGTTATAAGTCAAGTAAAATACTCATTCTGAACCTCTGTCACCAAGAAACAAAATGGAACCCTGAAAACGTGGTATAATTTTTTTTATACTTAATTGATCATGTGACCGGTTTGTATGAAGGTTATATAAAAATATTTTCAATTGTTTCTTTGATAAAGTAATTCAGTTTCATAAAAACTAACACTATGGTCTGGGGTTCTTAGTAATTTGGACTAATGAACACATTTCAAGCAATGTAGTATATCAGGATGAACTCCACGCAATTCCCCCTGGATGGAAACCACGATATGCTAACAAACCTGATATCATGCTGCCGTTATTATCCTCCAGTTTATAATACCTTTTGCATAGATGGGTGCATTATTTAATTATCATAAATTAAAAGAAAAACACTAACTTTTAGCATACAAATTTAACCAACTTTTTATCTTTACAAATGAAAGAACTGAAATAACTGTGTACAAAGTTGAGGCAAGAGAGAGAAAGCTAAAGGAAAATTACTTTCCCTCTCTGCTTTGTTATATACGTATATTTTCGTAATAAACATGATAATGTATTCAGCGATAGCATACCTGCCTGCAGCTTCTAATGCTGTGGGTAGTTTCCCATAGCTGCCAAATCAAATGAACATTTCTACAATTCATTCTGTAATGGATCAGTGGATTATAAACCAATATGATGTTCCTTGGAGAAGAGCTGGCCAAGCAGGCTCCCATTTCTCTTGCACTGAGTCTACTGAACGGTGTCGTCAATCGATTTCCTGAGCTGGATATTTACATGTGACTTGTTAAAATTTAGCAGAATGGCAATGGATTACCTAATTAAACCGTAAAATTGTAGGTTGTTATTTTTTTAATGTATTTTTTTTTTGTAATTATTTATATATCATATATTATTTTGTATAATTATTCCTAAGTGGGCATATTTGGAAGCTGTAAGGCTTAGGTTTGTAATCAATAAATAAATAAATATAGTTCACTGATCTGTTACAGAATAAATCTAAATGATGAAAACAGTACAGTAGTAACAGTAGATTAAAATGCAGCTGAGAACTATGGTAAAGTAACAGAAGAAAATGTATGACCTATTAAAACGAACAGTTCTGAAAATGTAAGTTAAGTTTCAAAATAATAAAAATACCTTTTTAGATTTTGGCGGGCGGTCCCCAACACAGAATCAAAATATCTTTATTCATTACTTGTATTATTAACCAGGTCTTGAACACGAATAATTTTATGGCAAATAAAGGTATTTAACTCTCTCTCAACGTAAATACCTTTACCATAAAATTATTGGTGTTAAGACCCGGTTAATAATATGAATAATGTTTATATTCATATTATTTTATTCACAAATATAACAAATCTCGTTACACAATAGCACGTCAATAGTAATTACATTTTTTTTTAAGATAAGTATGTCACAATTACAGTTTTAACTATTCAAAATAATAAATTAAATTGTATACATATCTATAAAACTAATTAAAGGTATAATATATAACTTTTAGGTGTTTTTTTTATGTTTTTTTTTTTTTATTATCTGTATTAAAATAATATTAATGTAATTAATTTTGTTTAAATAATAACATCGATATCTGGAATAATATATTAATAAACAATTGTATCAATGAAAAAAATTCAATTAATAAAATATATTTTATGTAAAAAAAAAAATATCTTTATTGAAAATATCATAATTTTATATTGGAATTTAGATATAAATAATAAAAACGGAAAATGGTTACCGTTTTTAATATACATTTTGCAACATCCTTTTTACAATGTGATTGAATCTTTATTCATGCTGACTTTTATGATATGTCAAATCTACCATCAGTTCGGAGTGCTTTTAAGCTAAGAAGAACGGACAAGTTACTCAGCTCTTATTTTTATCAAGTGAGCTTGTACATGTTTAAAAAATACAGAATCATTTTCTTTTCTTATCATGGACTATTCAGATTGATTTTATTCAACGTTTATAAATTTAGCACTTGCATATATAAATATATTTAACCTTATCTACTACTACATTAAAATACGTAATAAATTATAAAACTGAATTACGTATCACAGCTTCAGATGTATAGATACTAAAATTAGATTGAGATTTTTTTCTGACTGGTCAAGTTTTATTCTAAAACTTTTATTTACATATGGCGTCCACATAATTACAACGATATGATATGAATATATATAAGATAAAATAGCCAGATTGAATTTGTAACATTAGAAACATTCAAACTCTATTTTTGGCAATCAATATATTTATTATTATTATAGAGCATCGTTTAAAAATTAAAAGCCACGTGTTACTTTAAATTATTTTATATTGTTAACTTATTATATAGAAAAAGATGATATATAATATCATATTAATAATATATTAAGGGCATTCACTACTCCGCATCAGGTGTGCCGTCAACCCTTCCCAGCAGTATATAAAATTAAACCTAAAACAATATGTAATAAAGATTTAAAATCGCATCTACCGTTTTGTGCAATAGTTTTAACAACTGTTCTACAGCGGCGGCCGTGCTTATATTTCCCTAGTGACTATTCACCAGCCCTCACTGCTTCCCACAATTGCACTCTTTAACTCACATTGAAGTGACATAACATTACAATTTTATGATATACAGGACTAGTGGTATTTTGTATGCATTACCGTTACATTTGTGGATCATAATCTATTGATGATAAAATCAAAGATTGGAAATAAATAAAACATCTATAAGATGTCATTTATTTATTAATAAAACTAATTAATCATTAGCAGGTAGCATATCTTTATCATTACATAGTATAAAACAAAGTCGCTGTCGCTATCTGTCCGTCCCTATGTATGCTTAAATCTTTAAAACTACGCAACGGATTTTGAAGCAATTTTTTTAATAGATAGAGTGATGCAAGAGGAAGGTTTATATGTGTAATACATGACACCCGGGCAAAGCCGGGGCGAGTAGCTAGTATAGTATAAAATGAACTCACTTCGGCTGTCTGTACGCTTAGATCATTATATGTATGCAATGGATTTTAAAGCAGTTTGCATGCAGTAATGGATAGGGTTATTCAAGAGGAATATTTATATGTATAATACATGTATATTGTACAGAGAAGTTAATAAATTAAAACATTTGTAATAAAAGACAATAAATTCAAAAGAACATCGGATCACATGGTTTAGTTTATTTCTATTTCTACCTATAGCTATGAATTAATTTAGACCATTCTAAGGCTAGAAAAATGTTAGTCAAGGAAACTTTATTCACTTTCACTTTTGATGTCAACGTACGAAACTTGCATGTGAACCTGTCGTAATTTAGATTAAAATTAAAATTTGCAACAAATTATCCACTTTCGCTTACTTAAAAAGGAAAGTTATTATTGTTTTTTAAAATTAGTTGTTAGTAAGTCCCTTTTATAACTCAATAGATGCATATATGTTGTTCATTAGAGTTTGGTTATAATTTGGACCAACAACTACGACTCTACGTCGTAGAACAGTCAACACTAGGCTTCCAAACTAGATTCAAACTTTATTCATTGGTTGATGATGGCTCGTTTAGCCACGAAACAGGTGTATTCTTGGATGTACACGCAATATGGATGTATACACCATACATCCATAAATGGTCGGTATTTGATCACTAATCGGGAGCGTCATAAGTTCATAACGCTTCCTGTAGGTGATCAGGACTGAATATTTGTGATGTCACACATGCTGATCATGTCAAATTTAAATAAAATAATATAAATTCATTAAGTAAGAGTTATTATTACACTAACTATAATAGTCTATACGTTTTCCAGTATCCTAAAACAACATATCACTACTTTAATTCCAGGTGAGATAATCAGAGGGATTGTTAAATATATATAAAACAGGTTGTTTTTTAACTCTTTGATGAAATAACTATTGGTTTTTCAAGAAGGGTATATATGGTTCTTAAGGGTCGGCAATGAGCACGTGGAGTTTCAGACATCCATAGGCTACGATATCCGTTTACCATTAGATGGGCCGTATGCCTGATTGCCACATCGCGGTATAAAAATAAAATATGTTTAGTGTTATAATTACTGAAGACTTTATTAGAAATTAAATGTGTAATGGAAATGGAAAGTGGAATAAATTACCACACAATAGTTTTTTAAATTTAATTATTGAATTTGTTATCATTAGGCATAGGAAACCACTAAACCATGAGGAGAATGTGAGAGTTTTTTTTAAATTGAGCTTATTTGCGATTTGAATTTTAGAGAAATAGATGACTGTAGATTTAGCATAGGATAATTGGGTTTTTATACCAAACCCCTTTAATACCAATCTGTTTAAACTCTCCAATTGGAACTCGTGGTGGCTTAGGTACAGATCGAGGTTTAACCCCTCGAGCCTTAGGGTAAACAGAGGGTGTGTGATATACATTTAAATTCAAAATGGCGGACCCAGTCTAATACTAATAATTTATAGGAAAATTTGTTTAAAATAAATATTCATATCGTGATATAGAAATCCGTATGTTTAGAAAACAGGCTGATGTGGCATCAGCCTGTTTTTCATTCACATTCAGCCGGGTTCGATGTAAAAATTAACAAATAACCTCCATAACTGATGCAGAAACGGGCGGTCAATTCTGTCTATATTTCAAAGATATTTTATCTCCATTTTGTTACTCTTCTTCATGGATTTTTAAAAATTTTTTCGTACATAAAAAATCCTATAATTTTAGAAAAAATATAAAAAATTGATACAACATCAATCTACTTAAGATACCTATTTGCCATATTTTTTGTCTTACAATCTTTCTAAATTCATTAGCTGATATATTTTGAAATTAGTATATTATTTATATAGATAAATATGCAATAAATACTCCGTCTAAATATCATGTAGAATTATAGAATAATAAATGTTACTGCAATATTACTGAAAATGAATACGATCTCGACTACGGCGCCAGTATGTCTGAAGGCGTACATTTATACTCAAGATTTCAACACGAACATAAGCCATGGAATGACGTAATCTTAGAATATTTTCACAACTGCTTATTTCTTACAAATAGTTTTATAAAGCATGAATAAATATATCTAATAATTTACTATATTGTAGGTATATATGTTTAGCATAAATTTCTAAATTCTTTCAGCTTTGTCCTAGTGCTTTTAACTTTGTGAATTTTGTTTATATAGATAATATAAACAAAATTAATTATGTATTATATAGATAACCTATGTAACTCAGGAATAAGGTAGCTTTAAAAATAATGGATTTATTGCAATCAAACTAATTATTTTTAAATATATCTATTACAGACATAGATACATAGAAGGCTATGAATACACTCTGATCTTACAAACTCTAAATAATATTGTAAACTACTCAATTTCTTTAAATAAAGCCAAAACCTTGTTCCCTTGTTCTATTTTCTATAGATAAATGATTTCATTAAATCAAGCAAATATTTTATTTTATCAATCGAAAGGATAAAAAATCGAAATCCTTTGTTAATGTAAGTTTATATTTAAAAAATAGATAGAAACTCACAATACCTATTTTACTTATCTCTGATTCTTAAAAACCTTTATACACTATGATAAATACATTTAAAAGCTAATAATATTATAAAACGGAGCCACTAATAAACGGAATTGATTCCGTTTATTAGTGTCACTTCACACTTTTGTACTTTGTCACACTTACGTTTTTGATGACTGCATTCATTTTTATATATAACGAACAAATTTCTACTGCGACAAAGTAATTGTGCTTACATACTATTGCTCCAGAAAATTGGTTTGTAATATATTTTTTGAGGTAGACTTTGTTTTGAAACCGAATAAAACTACACTTCAACAAAATTGCGATCGAGAGGGCAGAACCTACAGAAAAGTGGCGGTAAACAGTCGTTCGGCAGAACAATGTCAATAGTTCCTTAATCAAATAACTACACGGAATTTACTTTGCGAGTTCAGCTTATATTTACATAGCTAAGAACATGTAATCATTCAGACTTAGATATATTTGATACTATACAGAACATTTATTGTATTCTGTTTTTATTTAAATAATATATTTCTTAAATAATCTTGGTAAGTCTTATTATGGATCAATCAATAGATTAATAAGGAGCCTTACTCTATCTACCGTAGAAATTAGGAAGAGATTATCAGCAAAGAATACTGTGATATATCTATTATCTATAACAATATTGAAATCATTAGTATAATCTAAAATAAAAAGGGCCCAAGAATAGATCCTTGACGTACACCCATTAGCACAAGTAATTTGATGTAACTAAGTATCCATGGACTTTGCAATACGTTCTGATGATTTGATTACATTTAGAGGATTGTCTATGATGCCATAAAAACATTCATTGCGTATTAACATTGGATAATATAACAGTAAAATTTTAATATATACATTTTTAGATACTTTAATAGCTTCAATTATATAACAAGTAAAACTACAATTCCTAAACATTCAATGCCCTCATCCTTATATTCCACTAAAATACCATTTATTAATAGGTAAACATTTAACGATCACAAAACACGACCCAATCCAAATAGTAGTCTTATACACCCTCATAGAGGTGTCGGATAAACCGTAAAACAGGCATCAGTGATCGTAAAACGCCGGCAGTAACTACTGGATTACATCAACGTGCTGATACAGAGAGGTTTTCGAAATTGTATTGCAATAAAGCTCTTTATTTCATTATCATTAGGTATCACTTTTAAATAGTCGATAACTATCGAATAGTAGTGATTCTAAAGTGGGGATCAGGGTCTTTCTTTCCTGTCAGTTATGGTTACTCAATACTAGCTTATTTGGTGTCCAAAAAGCTAAATTTTCATTATCGTCTGTCATATCACCACTAAATACCACCTCACACCTGGTGAAAATTTAAACAAAGTCATCTTCGTTGCTCTCTTTATCTCACCTATTTCTGTTTTGAATGATTCTTCAATTACCAACAGCTTTGAGTTAGAAATAAGGGAGAGAGAAGTTTAGGCAGCTTGTGGTCTTTTTGAACGGTAAGATGTTACAGTAGTGATGTTGTCATCACTTTTGACCTCAGAAAGGAATCCCCTAATTTGTTCATCATTATAACCTATAAGCAAATCAAAGCGAAGCCTAATAATTACGACCTAAATCGATATAAATTGATTATTAATATTTTATACTTAAGTGGACGTAATGAAAGAACCTTCAACATTTCAATAATCGTTTCCACTTATGATAAAACTAGCAACCCTTCAGTCAGCTATTTTAATCAGTTTCAAATAAATTATCAAAATTTTACGTTAAATAGGTATGCTATTCTATCCGTTTGGACTGAAACACTACTTCTAAGAATTATGGTGTTTTTCCTCAGAGCAAATCAGGTACATGACGTCAGCGAAAGTTCTAAAGAACGTTATATAATTCCTGCTCATGTTTAGACAACACTTATTATGACAAACAAACATTCAAGTCGTCACAACTTTATCGAAGGCGAACTTTTTAACTAACATTCACTTCGGCCCCTTAATGTCTGCCTCTGAAGGGGAAAATGGGGAGGCCTGCACAATCATTCATGGTTTGTGTTTGCTTGCTGCCCTCTAGAGGGGAAACGGGGTGCTGTATATTTCCTCGGCCACTTTCCCTTTCAAATTATTTTTATGATCCCCGTTGTCGGTGGTAATGGCAGCTTCGTGACTGTACTGTTCATTATGCAAAATATTTATGGAGCTGATAAAACCGTGTATTGTTTTCTTAAAGGAGAGTAATATTAAGATTAAGGATAATAAGTGACTATTTGGACCCTAACGGTTAACGGAGCGTTTACCTTTTAAGGCCGTAGAGGGAGAAAATTCGATGAGGATAAGGTGATTCAACTTAATGACAGATAATAAATAAAGTCTAACTTGAGTTATTTCATCCTTGTGTCTAATGGAAATTACTCGTGTATTGTAAATTTATGAAACGTTAAAAATACAAAAAGAGCTTGTTTATTCAAAAACACAAGTTAGTTACAATACATAAAGTGCATTCTAGTTTTATGTTTATATAAAAATCGACTAAGGTCTCACTATCTCTATAGCTATATATATTTTTTATTATTATTATTTTCTATTTTTTTCTTAAATCTTCAAATATGTGTATATGTATAGTGTATGTAAGTTTATTTATCTATACTAATATTTTAAATCTGAAGAGTTTGTTTGTTTGTATGAACGCACTAATCTCAGAAACTACTGGTTCTAATTGAAAAATTATTTCTGTGTTGGATAGTCCATTTGCCGCGAAAGGCTTATGCTAAGTATATACCATTATAGACCAATAGGAGCGGAGATGCAACGAAAAATATTGGAAAAGGTGGGGAAATGAAACGCGGACGAAGTTGTGCGGATCAGCTAGTATTTTATATATCTCCTTATTTATTATTATTATAAATGTTTATTGAGATTTTAATATTATAAAAAGGTAAAGTAGATATTAAGGATCTATAAAAAAAGAAAGATAGATAAATATTCTATTTACAGTAAAGACACACACACAAGACGCTGTAATATTAATAACAAAAATAAAAAAGTAGATACACAATTATATTGGTCAGTCAATAAAATATTATAAAAACAAAAATCAGCTTGTTGGAGGAACAAAAGTCAGCAACAAAAACTTAAAATTATTCTCTCTTTATATTATTCACATTACTTAGACGTAAAGTAGGTTTTATATAAGTTTTGCATTACACGCCTGAGTGCTTTCTTATATGAATAAGGCAAACAAACTGACAACCTACCTGATGGATAACTGTATATAGACATGGCCCGCACCCCGAACGTTACAAAATCTATATAGGTACGCCGTAACGTATGTTACATACGTACATACTCTAACAGTTATACATTGCTATTCCCAACCTTATTTTCTTCCTCGTAAATTCCACAATCAACAAAGCTGACCTTTATGTTCATCCTATCATAATTCACTCATATCGCGGTAATAAATTAAAAAACTTTATCAAACTTCACGCTAGATTTGACAGGGTAAACAGAATGCCATTGGCGTCTTCAGTCTCGTCTCATAGTCAAGAGACTTCTCTATCAAACACACAATCTGACCATGATAGAAATCAAATAGAATAGGAATAATCTTTATACAAATAAACTTAATATAAATAAGCACTTTTCAGTAATATAATATTTTAAATTCTATCGCTCATTAACGGCCAGGGTACTCAATGGTTTAGCACATCGCTTCCGAAAGTCGCGGGTTCAGTTCCTCGCATGGTACTAACATTTCAATTCCTGAATATGATTGTTTGTATCGGTCTGGGTGCTCTCCATGTATAGTATATATGTATTTACAAAAGAATGTACATAAGTATTTATATCAGTTATCTGGTATCTATAATACAAGTTCTGCTTACCTTGGGACTAGATGGCGCGGTTTGAATTTTTCAGGTATATTATTATTATTCGGAAAGCATACTCGTCACAAGAAGAACGACCAAAAAAATTGCGTAAATAAATAATTAACACTATTTGACGGAATAATTATTATTACTCTTTTAAATAAATATTGTTCAGCATTAGATATTTAGGATATTGTGTGAACACAAACCAACAAATAGCAACTATGAGAACAGTATATTTTCTGTTTTATAAATCTTTAAGAAATAGTAAAAATATAATTTAGTATACTTTTCTACGTAAATGAATATAATAAATCATACTAATAATATAAACTCGTATGTTTGTGAGTATGGTGCATAGATGGATATTTGTTACCCTTTCACTCAAAAACTACTGAACGGATTTTGATGAAACTTTATATACATACTTCACATAGGCTACAAAATTCACGCAGGTGAAACAGTACGTATTAATTTACGTATTATTTCAAATATTGGTTACTACCTGTGTAACCAATATTTGAAATAATACGTAAATTAGTATTAAGTATACGTTCATCTGATTTATTTAAGGCAATTTTTGTCTTTTTAAACAATTTATTGCTACGATAAAATAAACCTCAGAAACTACTATAATTCAATATTTCCAAGTATTTATTTTTAGCTCTAATAGACGAACATGTGGTAGTTTTCTCATGTGCCCTAAAAGTAGATTAACTCAATAAAGGTAGTAATTACAAAAATTACAAAATATTTGCTCCAGGTATTAATATATAAATTATAATAATTTATATATTAATACGTGGAGTATTTTGTACGCCTTTTTACAATAGCGCGGGCGGTGGAGTATGAAAATTCGCACAATTATAGTTTATATAGAGAAGGAGTGCAAAAGTATTTTTTTTTAATTTGTATTTTATAATAAAAAATACATTAAAACAGTAACAAAACATTACAATGTGTATGACACGCACACGTTATCATTACATCTTTTACATCCGATGGTCGCGGGTTCGATTCTATGCACGGCGCATTTGTATTGAAAATAAAAAAAAGTATCTAAATATTTATACCAGTTGTCAAGCTCCAATAAAACGGGCTCGGCTTAACTTGGAAGTAGAAGGCGCTATTCGTTCAGAGTTATTATTACAATATTAAATTTAAAAGAACATTACACAAATAAAATGTATATCGAAATTTCTTTTATTACTTGATCATAAACGCGTAATATATCTCAAACCATTAGAAAGATTGGCGGTAAATATTTTACTTAGAAGGCAGTGCAAGTATGAGTTAATCGTTTAAATATTTTATACGCACCCTACTTACAGCGAGCGTGAGAAAAATAGCACCCACAAAGGTCAAAGGCTGGGTAATATTCGACTGCGTATAGCCTCTCTTTAAATCTAAGAGTGGCCCTATATATTCAAGTTCAAATAGAAATTCAAGAAGAGTTAAAGCATTTAAATAAATACAAATTAAAAAAAGAACTGTATAATTGATTGTAGTGTATTTCTATAATGCATATTGTATGTCAATAAAAATTTACAATAACTTTCATGATGAAATAAAAATACTAGCGCTAGTATTATATGTTCAAAAGAGAGTTAAAAAGATGGCTGATCAATAAGTGTTTTATTCTGCTGATGAATACTTTAATTTATGAAGTAATTGAAGTATTTCGCCCAGAAATTAAATAATGAAGAAAATGTAAATAAATACCTTTCACAAATAGTGAAAAAGTGACCATTCAAATTGACAGTTGTCCGTTGCATGTGAAATGACTAAATGTGCGGAAAAAAAATAATGATTTTATAATACCACACCCAATGTACCACATTTTATGCAACAAAATTTCATTTCGGTAGGCTTACTACTCTAAGTTTTTAAATATAAATGTAAATTGGACTCCAGTCTCCGCAATTAGCCTCTCATTTGGGCCGTTGTGCGTGTAGAGCCAGACTACTAAAGTAACCAGCCAAGCTCCTTCCAAAAGCGCAGGAGTATCCTGGTGTCTTCACAGGCGCTCCTCTAAGTTTAGTAATGATATTCAACATTTGAGGGAGATTGTACAAAGTGAGCTGCATCAAGCAGCTTGCTTTATAAACTGTAAATCGGTTTCAGAGATATAGCAGTAAATATCATGGGGATCATATGTACACACGGAGATTTCCCGACTTCGCACGGGTGGACTCCTTTCTTACATCTTGGAATATATTATTGAAAATTTGTAGGAATTTCTAATTTTTTGCTAGTTATAAATATAGCCTAGGATACTTAGGGATAATGTAACATTTCAATGGTGGAAGAAAAAGATCCATGAGTTCAAATATTTTGTGCTTTCTTCCATGAATACTATTCGTGCAGAAAAGTGAGAGTGGTTTTGATATAGTATAGATTTTTTTTGTGTGTGAATAAATTTAATTGTTTATGAAAATACCATAAAGTATCTCATATAGATTCACAACAAATTAACTTCACAATTATTACATTTTGACTAAGTTGACCAAGTCGTCTCTTCCAAACATGTAGCTAAAGCTTTTAACAAAGCCGTTGTTAATTTGTATAGTTAACAAAGTAGGGCGGGCGGCGCCCTCCGCTCAAGTTAACCGAACCGAAGCAAAGGTTAATCGTTAACTCTTGGCTACGTTTACCGTCAGTTACAGCGTTACGGAATAAGCGGTAAGCGTCGATTAGTACATACAGTGGAAATAGTGCGTAACTGTATAAGAGTAGAAATAATTGTGACAACCTCGGTGATTATCGGTTTAGCTTTAACACACCGCCGTACTTTCGTTGGTCGCTGTTTGATTCCTTGCACAATACAGACATTTGTATTCATGATTGTTTATTCGGTCTGGATGTTTTCTATGTTTAATATAATGAATAACGCGTTATTTATACACCCATACGATTACTACATTAATAAAGAGCAGTACATAATAGTTAAAGTTAGTTGGAAATCGAATGGCAGAAAGTTGCGCAATACAAAATAAGGACCCTGATAACCTAAACTAGGTATTACACCTGTGCTATACGTATCAGTGTGTAATATGTATTTACAAAAAAAAATGTATCTAAGTATTTAAATACTGATTTAAATATATATACCACAAGCTTTTTTCGCTTGAGACTAGAGGGCGCTGTGTGAATTGTCCTGAGATATTATCTTATTAAAATTATATTTAGAACTATTAGCAGCAACTAGACAGTGAATAATATGTCATCTATTAATGTTTTAAAGAAATAAAATAGAACTTCTCATAATAATTCAGAATACTACAAAAGTTGCATACGAATACAGAAAACGTTATCATTTTTAATAATATGTTAAGTTAAAGCGACACGGGAGGATCGACAAACTGTGACAAGAGTTGAGGAGAGTACTAAATTTCACATTTAAAAATCTAATAATAATATATGTAATTATTAAAACCACAAACCTATAAGCGGCATGGTTCACGCGTGAATCGGTACAACCGGCACCGATTTCCAGACAGCTTAGGTTGAGTCAGCTAGTCTTTAATAACTACAGGGTTGGTTGCCTCATCATGGCTCTCGAGAAGTACACGCGTATTTCCACGTGCCTCCCATTTGTAGCAATACAATTGGGAGAGGTCTACATAGGCGCGGATGCGGATGATTGCTTCGGCACTCCCATAACTCTGACAAAAAGTTAAGAGAAGGAACGCCTTTGGGTTTTAGCCGGTAAGACTTTTTGTCCGACTGTTTGCAACCGCGTCGGTACGTACAAGCCACGCTAGCAATTCTCCCACTATGAGAGCATTGCAATTATTAAATTTATTTTTAGGTAAGGTCCAAGATGCTGACGTTTATACAGAAGCCTTGCCTTCCATAATTACTAAAATAAGAATATTTTTATCATCGTATAATTTTAAGTAGTATAAATAGTTTTAAAATATAGACGTGTTGGCAATTATCTGTAAGTTTATATTGTTAATTAAATAAATAAATAAAAAAGAGTCCGGCAATACCTGTCTACCTCCCATGGGGCGGGAGGTCTCCATGAGGATATTCCCTAACTTTAATAAAATTGTATCAAAAATTCAAATAATCATAAAATAAAATTCCTATGAAATGATTAACGGATGACCCCGGGTAATGGATGATCGTGCCAGAACAGTTCACTACCCTGTCTAGTAATGTCAGCTTATTAGAAGGAATGTTTTCTGGGAGATCACTTGGCGTCCCGCCAATATCACTTCATTTTATAATCCATAGTGCTACGTTCAATGACATAGTTATGTTAACTACCACTGACCTATTTTGTAAAGAACTACCTGCCCTTGTGAAATTTATAGGCTATGTGCTATTCTGATGTTATTGTAAAGTTTCATTAAAATCCATTTAGTAATTTTTGCGAGAAAGATTAACATCCATCCATCCACACTCACAAACTACCATTCGACCCGGTTTCGCACGGGTTTTACACCTTCGGTTATATTATTGAAATTTTATAGAAAACCCTAATTTTTGTTAGTAATATAATCAATACAATGTAGTATTGTAATCCTGGAAGAATTTCTGACATCGGTTCAGTAGTTATTGAGATTTTTCGTTACCAACATACAAATCTATCCTTTATATAATATTACTATATAGTAGAGTTGTGAATTTATATTACATATTTTTAAATTCAGAAATATAACCATATATGCAAAGTATTTTCTAAGTATTTAACAGCTGAGAACTCACAAGGAAAGTCAAAGGTTAGCTACGTCTGTGTGCAGTTTAATTTGCCACTTGCAGACTAGTATAATAAAAACTCAAAAAGTTTACATTTATGTATAATAATGATTATACATAAATAAAATGTACCATAACGATGGTAAATAAGCATACAGCCCATCTTATAGTAAACAGTTAACGGCCCATAAACGCCTAAAATAGAGTTGTCACGCGCTAGTGACCCTAAAGAAACCTAAATATACTCTTCTGAAAAACCACATGCTGTATTCTCTAGAGAAAACCTCGGCACTTCACTTTCACACATAAAGTATATAATATAGGTGTACAATAAAATTCATATATAATAATAATAACCTCAGGACAATTCACATAACGCCACCTAGACCCAAGTTAAGCTAGCTAAAGCTTGTGTTATGGGGTTCTAGATAACTGATACAAATGCAGACATATTTTTTTTCATAAATACGGATAGAAAACACCCAGACTGATACAAACAATTGTATTCATGAATACAAATGTTTCCACCGTGCGAGGAATCAAACCCGCGATCATCGGAAGTAAAGCGATGTGCCTAACCGCAAGACCACCGGGGGCGTCAAATATATATATATCAATTTCACATGATAAGATAGTATATTTAAATACGTATATCACAATGTCAAGAGTTCCGTAGCCCTATTTAGCTATTTAAAAAACTGAATAAATTAATTGCCAATTAACTACGTAGACGGGGTGATCGCGTGCTCCATTGCAATTTACGTTCTGCCCTTGGATACAGGCGTTTCCGAAGACATTATAAGAGTATGTTCCTTGCCTATGCTTTTAACACCTCTGCTAGATTAAAAAAGTTATTTCAATTTTAAATTTCGAATTTCAATTTTAACAGTCAATATAAGTATAGTTCAATGTTCTATTGCCATGCGATGACCGTTGAAATTTGATTTTGTTTTTTTATGGAATAGAGATCATAATTCTAGAAGGACATATTGAAAAACAATCAATAGATCATAATTAATATAAACGATATTTTACAAAAAAAAATATATAATGAATACTAATATTATAAATGCGAAAGTTTGTTTGTAACTCTTTCAAGAAAAACTACTGAAATTTTTAAACTAGATATTGAGATATATATGTAAATTGGGCAAAGTATAATAATAAAAGTAAACACTATATTTAATGAATGACAAATTATTTTTTTTCAAAAACCGCTGTCTATAATGGTTATAATAATATACTTATAATCTTATACATCTATTTTAAATATATCGTAGTTACAGTATTATTACATAGTATAAAATGAAGTTGAACTTGAACATGAACTTTTAAACTACGCAACGGATTTTTTTACAGTTTCTAGGAAAAGATAGAGTGATTCAAGAGGAGTTTATATGTATAATATATGTACACCCGCGCGAAGGCAGATCGGGTAGCTAGCTATTGTATATATCTACATGGATTATATATGCTATATTTGTTCCATATAAATATAGTAAAAAAGCTGAATTTTGGTATATAGTTGTATTAAATAAATATGAAATTAAAATTTTATTAAATTAGGTAACTAATATATATTACACTCCATAGATAATTATACCAAACCTAATCAAGTTATCTTTATTCATGTATGTCTATGGTTTTTTATGATATCTTAAATATACCATCAGTTAGGAGTAATAGAAATAGAAATAGAAATAATCTTTATTCAAATAAACTCATTACAAGCACTTTTGAATAGTCATATTTTGATTCTACCACTCATTCGGAATGCAGATTCATCACAAGAAGAATGAGCAAGAAACTTGTGTGTTGCTTTTTTTAATAGATGTTTTTTTTATATAAATAATTACAGTATAACAAGCATGCGATAATCAACATAGAAGTCGCTACGCACTCATTATTAATGTAATCAGATAATATTTTTCTAGATTTAAAATTTTTCTATAAAAACATTATTATCGTTAACGAAAATGCAAAGGAACTGTTTTATTTGACATTTAAATCTTTTTTCTGGCAGATTTATAACAGACTGCTTATAAACTAAGAAGAACTGTCATGAAACTCAGGTCTTATTCTTTTCAAACGAACTTGTACATGATTACAAAAATTCAGATTCATGTTTAAATTAAATTAGGGAGAATGTAGTGACCACTAGCGTATACTATTGCTCATCATCTGCTTCTTCCTTATCCCATTTATTTGGGGTCGGCGTAATATGTTTTTCTCTTCCATTCATTTCTGTTCGCAGTCATCCCGTTATTCCCCTTTCTCACCATATCATCTTTCACACAGTCCATCCATCTCTTTTTACCCTTATAACCATCCACATTCATATGTAACACCGTCCTTAGGATATGATCTTCATTCCTATACTATTGCTATTTTTGTCAAAAGAAAATAATATAATCTGTAGCCGTAACTCGGACAGAGCAGTCCCCACAAACAGCTCAAATATAATTTAATTTTTTATGTAATATTTTAATGTTACATCTATAAACATATTACTACATACATACATACATAACAAAAGTTTGTAACTCTCAGTTTTATGACTAGGAACCGTGTCGTGTCGCACAAAGCCGTTGTTGCTCGCGTGACTTAAGAAAAATAGTTTATATGTTTCCCTTTAATCTATGTTTCACTTTCGTTTAATGGCCATACAACCTTTTTTTATTTCAGTTCGCAACTATCCACTGCGTTTATTTTTCTTTTCCTTCTAGAAACACTCAGACGAATAGTCTGGTTTAGATGCCGTAAAGGTAATTGAAATCTACTTTGTTTGCAATTTCTCTTTCTAAAATTACCGGAAAATTAGGAACTAAATGAACGGTTTATTACAGCCTAGTGATCGAGTTGTTTACGTCAATAACGCACTAATTAGAACAGCCAATTTAATTACTAAAAAGTTCGTTACCCACATTTGATCGGCAAAGAATCGAACCCACAACCTTAATTAGCACATAGACAAAACCAACCAATTGCACCGACCAGTACGCCAAATTTACAGATCGTTATTAAATAATCTATGACTTTTCCAGTATTCCTAACATAACCTTGTTTGAATCTGGTGAAGATGTCATTCGTATCCCAAACCGTTGCTGGACTGAGTCAAACCCGCCGAGAGAACCCTCCACCCCGGCAGCACTGCTCCCACCAGCACACTCACCGGAACGTCCAACTGTGCAGAAAGAATAGCCTCCCAGAGTGGGACCCCCCTGAGCTAAGGCAGAGGAAAAATAGCCTGCCAGCTGATATCCTCGACAGAGTTAAGGATAACACACACAGCCCCAGTCCACCAATTCTCGAAGAAGAGTGACAACCATCCCCGTAAGTGACCTATCGGTGTCCCCAGTCACTCTAGTAAGCATGGACTCGCACTCCAATAGAGATGAAGAAGAAAGGCTTTTTGGGACAGGCCCCCTTGCATGCGTAGCAGCTTCTGTGAGACCTTAGGGGCGGACCTTGCACGAAATACCCTTATAGATGTCTGTATACTTTGTGATATATCAATGTTAATTTAAGAACTGGACGTTTTCTATAATATAATGGTAATAGTAACAAAACATAGGAAGCAGTGGATTCAATCCATGGTCTGAATGTGTACTAAAATGCAGATGACTTTGAAAGAAGAATTGAAGAAGTTGATACCAAATATGTACGAGTACAACATATAAATGAAATCAGTATTGAATGCCGTAATGAATCGTAATATAGTACTAATGTTGTAAAAATTATAACAGGAGCTATTCGAATTGCCGCTATTGTAATTCTTTATTTTAATCTTTTTGCATCCTTTACGTTATTCTTCTATGATCTCAATATAGCAAAGGAAGTTGATTTTTTACATAAAATTAACAAATAATATTTATCTCTTGTAATTAATTAAAGAAATTCTATAAAACAACAATGAAAGGCTATTCAGGCAAGAGGATGCTAGCTAATGTAAGTGAAAAATATATATGATTAAAGGAAATGTATATAACGCAAAAATAATTAACTGTTTGTCTATTTGTAATGGGACAAGGCAAATAATATTATATATTGCTTATTTACATAGTGTAAAACAAAGTCTCCACCGCTGTCTGTTCGCTTATATCTTTTAAATTAGGTACACAATGGATTTAAATGCAGTTTCTGCAATAGACACTACAGTGATTCAAGAGGAAGATACATGCGTATTATAGTTTAGAATAAGAAATTCAAAGATTGTTGTAATGCTTCCGTGAAAACATTAAAAACAAACACATTTAATATATATGTGTAATGTATATTAATATTAATAATGATAAAAAAAGACGTGAAGCAGAATTTAAAGCTTAATTTAAAATTATTAGACTAATTTCTTTGACTATTACGTCAAACGCTCACGTAAATGTACTCGAAGGATAATTACATGCTATATAATAATCATATGCTACAAGACTTTTAGACTGCTAATGAAGCAGTCTCACGGCGTAGACAAATTAAATCTAAACTAATTAACGAATAATTGAATATGCCTTCCAACGTCATTACGGAAATGGGACAATTACTGGCCAGTTAACTTATCCGTAACTGGAGATAACGAGACTTCACGTGCCATGATTAATACAAATTTATTAGTATCGACACCATAATGCAAATTCCACACCATATATGATAGTTTTAAAGGAACGAGTTGTAATCTTGAGAAACAATTTTGCAATCTTGGGCGTGGTGTAAACAAGATATGTAATCATTAAATTTCCATCAACATAATTAACTATTAAATATAAAAGTACAAAGTAAATATTATGAATGTTTGATAATCTAAAAAGAAATTGTCTTCAAGAAAGTGGTTGATAGAGAAATCTTACAAACTCAAATTCGCTTATAATTGTTAATAAATTAAGGTTAAATAATGTTAAAAAATAATATATGGCACAGAGATCAAATAAGGACTATATGTTAGAAAGTGTATAACAGAAGATGGTCTGATCACCATAAGCAATATCTTTTATATAACGGAATCAATAAATAAAAGATGTTGAAACAGAAGATCCATCACCAAATTTCTTGTAAGTTATGAAGTATTCTTTATACTACATGAATAACAATGAATGAATGATATAAAAGACGAAGAAGCCTTGTAACATATTTAAAATGACTGGACAGACTTTTTGGAAATGTGGCAAGTTATAGAAAAGTTCCACACAATAGAAGAAAAGATACACTGTATTGCCAATAAACTGTCTACGTTTCAAAACTGTTTGTTACGATAACCGCAGAGTTGGCAAGTCCACTTGGCAGGAACGCAGTAGTTGCTAGATCAACAGTTCCGGAGCAAGGTCGACTGAACTTTCCCCCGGTTAACGTGTAAACACGCGAGGGTATCGCACGAAACTTGCATACAAGTTCTAACCAGTCATCGCGCTAATTCAACGATGAGGTCAATGTCATTAAGGATTAAGTTCAAAGAGTTAAAGAGTAGCGTTTACTTAAAAACGTACATTAACTGATATAGTTGATTAAGTAGTAAACCACTATCATTAATAAACCCAAATAGAGGAACACTCGAATCAATTTCATTACACTGATGATACCATTAGCTTGACAGATTCAGTTTACCCTCATCTAAAAGTGTCTAAACCTAAAGATTACAATATTAGTCCTTAAAAATCTGTTGTGCTAGTCTTACTAGAGAAATGCCATTTACCTCTTTCTTACGAAATTCTGTTGCTAAACAGCAAACTACAGCTTGCTCTGGACATTATGCTCCGACGCGATGTGGCAGTAAAATTACAGGGTATCAAGGCATATCATGAAGATCTAAGTATTATCAGAAATGACAAAGCATGAAAAATATCGTAATATACGTGGTTTCACAATGCATTATATGCTCTTTGTGGTGCTGCTCATGTACATATATAGGCAACAGTTGCCACTTTTCCTGAAATTCCATTATCTTCTTTGGCAAATATTTTTTTATCAATATTCTCTTCCTTTCTAACGAATATGAGAAATAAAGTAAATAAGGAATCTAAAATATAGAATATCTTCATAGTCTTCGTAGTTAAAGCTATTGATAACGACATGTCGGGCTGAAATTACTGTGTAGCTTACATAAAACCTTAGTCATGCTACATTAGGGCCGGTTGTTTTTGATGATTCACTGTCTTCAATCTATAATACTTATTATACATTACATCTCGGTTCATACGTTATTATTCATATATTTATTTTGAATTTTACGTTATTCCATTGTCAGTTTTATTTACACAAATATATAGTAAAAATCCGTTTTCATATTTATGAATTTAATAATAATAGTCGTTTCTGTAGATAGAAATCTATTTCCGATGTCTTTCAACCTCTAACTGTCTCTAAGTCTATTTATCTAAATGCTTAACAAGATACTCGTATTGTGAATTGATTAAAATTCCGTAGTAATGGTGCTTTACAATGACTTCACCCTTAAAATCTATCTTCAATATATTTTTCTTATAACTAATCAGTATTAGAAGTAATAAAATTTGTTCCAAATGTAATTTTCTATATGTATTCACATAAGCAATCCTGTTTCTAATGAATAAAGTAAAATGACATAAAATTTTATTTTGATTTCTCCTACCCTTTCCATGGCTAATCCTCTCTTACAGCTTGGTGATCCAAAAACTTAATCAGTACTGTTGCTTCATCACGCGTATTTATTTCTAATTCCAATTCCTTCTCTTGTTACAGTCGGAGCGAGTTTCTAGGATGTGTCTCGTTCCCGTTGAAAGATGCACTTAATAGCGACATCACTGGCACATACTTCCTGCAAGGTACCGGCCGGCAAGGTGCGCCGGCGCATGCGAATGACAGGGGCAGAGACGACCGCGTGACTGAAGTACAACGCAAAATGGCGACTGATAATATAGAAAGCACCAACGATGGCACCAAGGAGAATCATAATGACAAAGGTAAATTAAAAAAGGTTTTTTGGAAGCTAATGCATTTTTAACTGAGACAGCATTTGTCAGGCCAGACAGGCCTTCAAATATTGTATATTGCCATGTATTGTATATTGGAGAATACCAAATTAAATTATTATATTGCTTTTATAAAATTATGGAATGTTCTCCAAAATGACAATGGAGTTTAATCCGACAATATAAGGTCTGGTTTTTATAAATATTTCAGGTGTGGCTGCAAATGGTCCATCGTCTGCCACGGGCACGAATCAAGCACAGACGGTAGCCGCGGCACTACAGCGGGAAGCTGACGAGCATCTATTCCTCCGGTATCTAGAACTGGACCCACCTGAAGACCCAGCAGCACCCCGGCGAGCACAAAGAAATGGTCGAACTCCCTTTACAACCACTAGAAAGTAAGAATTCTCTTGTAATAACTACACTTATTATATCAAATAATTCACACCTACATAAAATCATGATTATTATATTACGAATTTTACTGTTACTGGTGTAAACTATTCCACAAGTTACTTTAATGGTATACAATGATATCATCATGAAGGACTCAAAGATATTCTTGGGGGAATATAAATTAGCACCAAATTTCAAAAGTTAATAATATTGATAACCCTCTACAATCCTCACACCATCATCTAGTTCCACACTATACAGATCTCGTGTTACGGATACTGGAAAACTCATATAAATACTAAATACCTATTTTTTAATTTTAATAAATTCAAGATATGGATGTTTTATATATATATATATATATAAAACATCCAAATTAATACAAACAGTCATACTCTTGAATACAAAAGAATCGAAGCGTCCATCGGAAGTAAAGCGGTGTAATAAACCGAGGCATGAGCAACAAATTAATTAGTCATACCCAACAGATCAATAAAATGTCAATAAAATAGACTTTAATAAATAATCAAAATTCACTTGGCATCAACACGATAAATGAATCCTGCAATTTCTTCAACAGACTAGTCCGTGGAACGGGTGGAGGCTTCGGTTTCACTGTTGTCTGGACTCGACCTCCAAGAGTGGAAAGAGTGGCTGCTGGCGGTTCGGCTGAACGTGCGGGACTGAGGGCAGGAGATTATATTGTTTTCGTTGGCACTAAAAATGTGGTCACGGCTGCGGAGGAAGATGTACGGAGTCTTGTAAAGTAAGTTATTTATTTCATAATAACTTTTCCCTTTTTACTGTTTACGGTATTACTGTAAATATTCTGCATACAACGCCGATAGGTCCCAAATGAATAAATATATTTTACTTTAAATTTGACTAATATTATTAATATACAATATAATAACACCATTTCTATAGAGATTCAAAATGGCGAAATTAAATATTACTATTTTGTTTAATTACTAAATACCTATAATTCTGCCATTTTGTGCACAGGCGAAGGATACCATTTACTTAAAAAAAGCCGTTAGCTTGTTTACTATTTCTAATAATAATACGAATATCCCTAGACAATTCACACAACGCCATCTAGTCCCAAGCTAAGCAAACCCTGTGTTATTAGACAATTGATATAAATACTTAAATATTTCTTATAAATTCATACATAATAGACAGAAAACATCCAGACCGATACAAACAATCATACTCATGAACCCGTAACCATCGTGAATTAAGTTGTGTGACCGCTAGACCGGTGGTCTAGTCGTATACGTCTAGGCCGACAATTAAATAGTATTACTCCATTACAGGTCAGCTGGTCAATTGCTCACAATAGAAACCTTCAGAAGAGTTCCCCAAAACGGAGCAGGGGTACGAGCAAGATTAACGCAAGTGACAATCCCTCCACCGGAGTCTACTCCGCCTCCACCACCACGGTCACCTCGTGCGGCAGCTTTAGCATCACCAGCAACGGCAGCCCGACCACCAACAGCTTGTTCCTCCACCAGCCAGTCCCTTGATAGACGCAAACTACATCTTCCACAGGTCACCTTTTCCAAGGAGGTTGGTAATGGAATCATAGTGTAGTTCCTTAGATTAAAATTTTTAAAATGAGGCATACTAGTCATCTGTATAATCTATTCTAATCAACGAAATGGGTACAAAATGACTTCACATGTTCAACATAAATTACATAATCGATTTCTGGCGATAATCCAAATTAGATTCTACTGAGACCTCTTTAATGTCTTTATCGTTAAAGCCGCTATCTATAATACATTTGTTTCCTTTGTTTTTACTTTGACTAAAAGACATTTGTTTATAATGACAGTTATTTTGTTAGATTTATCATAACATTGATTAGAACAGAAATTTTAAAAATCGAATTTAAAATTGGAGTTCAAAATTTAAGAAAGTGGTGCTAGTATTAAATTTCAGGTCTATTCAGGTCGTCTTCTAGCTTGTATTTTACTGTTATATTCGTAAAAATTTGTATAATTTCACTGTGTGTTTTGTTATTTATTTTGTACATACCTATCTTAGCATAGACTTCGTACATTCCATTAATTTATATAGTAATTATATATAATTTGTCACTCTATCCTTATGTAACAAATTATTAGTTAGATTTATTATTTTCATCGTGTATGTAAATCGAATTGAATCAATGGGGAAATGTTACGTTTAAGCTTACCTACTGTTTTTGTTAATATTTATTTTGTTAATGTTTTCTATTTATTTTCTTTGTATTAGACTTTTGCGTGTTGTTTATGTTCATTACTGTAAGAATTATCTTCTGCTATTTCACAATTGTTTTGCGTAATTGTACAATTTTTATTTTTAATATATTTTTTGTCTTATAATTTATATTCTCTCGAAACTCCGTATTTAAATTGGTTCCTGTTATTATTTTGTTTCATAATATTAAGCGCAAATACATTTATTGCTTTTAATTTATTTTCTTTGTGTTTCTTTATATCCCAAACCTTGATACCTTGATAAGTTGATTCAAATACGTGATGTTTAAATTTTATATGTACATATACTATATCAAATATTTCATCGAATGCAATAAATATGGACTACAAAGTGAGCACATTCATTTAGTAAATGCAGCTGCACATTTTGTTTGTCACGCAAGAAAATATAAACCTTAAATCATTGTAAACTGCACTTAATACTAGTTTTAACTAAAATACATACATTTAAATCAAAGCCTGACAAAAGGGAATCAAGCAAAGCTGTGGTCGGTTTTAGGGTATAGAATAAATATGATAATAGTACATGTGCATGCTTTATACTACGCGTAAGAGCAAGTTAACTTGCTAACAAATGCCTGTATAAAAATAGCATGTCACAATTAGAGGAGATATAAAGCAAAATAAGAAGATGATTAGAGAAGTATAATTTACAACTATTTACATTCGCTTATAGCTTCAACATATACAAACAATTCACCTGATCACTGGAGCAGTCGAGTACATGATACACTCAATCTGATCATAGTAGGAGCTAGAATATACCTATACGTTCTCTGATGGAGAAGATATTAGGATTGATATTTGCATTATACTGTAGATACACAAACAGTAGTTGTATCAAGTTGTACAAGTGTAATTATGAGATAAAACGAACTTATAAGTACAGTTCGTTTGATTATATTCCAAACTAAGATATCTAATATAACTGTAACCCTCATCGTTGGACTGAGTATCTTACTAATATTATGAACGCGAAAGTTTGTGAGTTAATTGGGTATTACTAGCATTACTATATGGTGTACTGTATAAGACAGACACGTTCCATATTTCATCTATAAAATATTCCCATGTCATCCCTCACTCGTCTCATACAACTATAATTCTAATAATATTTTCTAGTATCGATTTCTATAATTCAATTTTATCGTTGGGATCATAAAATTGGTTTAAAGACACGACTCTCCCATTCAATTCAAACGGGGATCAAACTTACGACTTCCTGAATCGAGGTTCGAACACCTAGCGGTGCTCTCAGACTAAAATCGTATCCGTTAGGCAAAAGTTTACCTTCGCCCCCTATCGTTCGGTGTAGCTGTAAAGGTGAGCTGTTGCCAACAGCATTAGAGTAGTCTGAAAAAATTAAAATATTAAAGGTTGACTGGAGAAGATCTCTTTTAGCGATAAGTCCTCCTTTGTAACATTCTTTCCTATTAACATAACTAAAAATGTATGTAAGTGCAATTAAAAACATATAAAAAAAATTTAAAGATCTTTGACGCTCGGCTTGCAAAAACAAACGTATCGTCAGTAATTGAGGTTATACGTGCATTTATTGAGCAAAACATATTCTCGATTTGCATTGTCTGGAGAGTTTAATAAATAATTATGAACAGTTATTTAACTGCAATAAGTAGTATTTGGTTAATAATATGGCAAGTCAGAGACCTTTAGTTTTGGACAATATTTATATTAACAATAAATCTTGTTAGATGTATATTTACAAAGCTTACGTGTGAGGAGTCTACTCGAGTTGTCAAAAAAGTAGTAATGAATAGAAATAGTACAAGTGATACTTCTTCGACATATTTGTATTAAATATGTTCTTGACAGAACAGTCGTGGACATTATGTAGCTGGTGTGGTAAGTGGCTGATGTCATCCTCCGTACGACAGGTCGGCATTTTTCGCCGTACGACAAAAGATTAACTATCATACTAATCAGGTATAAAACGACAGTTCTTAGATATGTTTATCATCATATAGGTACTTGTTAATAATAATATTTTACCTATATTCACTTTGTACAAAGTCGTACCATCTCAGCACCACCTGTGGTACCACAGAATGCATGCGTAGGGCTACGAACGTCACATGATGAAGTGATGTCCGTAGTGCTTTTCATATATAAAAGCGATGGTTACCATTTACTGTTTTTACCAATCCAATTATATAAAAAATTAAATAGTAAAATTATCTTTATTTAAATAAACTCCACAAAAGCACTTTTGAATACTCATATTTTGTTTTCTACCACTCATTCGGAACGCAGATATATCCAAGAAGAATGAGCAAGAAACTTGTCTGTTGCTCTTTTGAATAGATGTTATTTAAAGTAAATAATTATACAATAACAAGTAAAAGGCATGCGATAATCAACGTAGAAACCATTAATGGAGACTGCGACCGTTTTACACTATAGTTTTTACTTTAATATGATTTACACTTACAATACTTACAATAACAGACTCCTGGGCTGTCAGCGGATGGCAGGAAACGAGCTCTTCTAGCTGTCATAGCAAGGGAGCAGCACTATGCCACCTGCCTGCAATTCGGCCTGGTGCGGTTCGTCTCCCCGCTGGCGGAGAGAGCTGACTTGATAGCTCCTAGTGATCATCAGCTTCTATTTCAAAATATTGAAGAGGTATACGACGTGTACATTTTGTAGAATTAGTTATTATCTTGTAGAAGTCCATTTCATACTTAATGGATATTATTTTGTTTAATTCCGCTACAATTAGCATATGTGAGATAACGAATATTAAGTGCGCAAACGGGACTATCGCTGCGACCTTCTCTAATGGTGATCAAATTCCAGTTACTGAGTCTACACCCATATTGTGATACGTGTATCGCCTCTGAACGAGGTTTCATCAGGCATTGGATGTAGCTTGGAAGCCTAGTATTGACTGTTCGACGACCAAACCGCGACGCGAGCGTCCTTGTACTTATTAAAATTTGTTTGCAAAAAATATTTTACCGAAATTAATAAACATTTATTGCTTTTACTTTGTAAGCAATGAATTACATTTTGTCGCATAACATTTTACAGTTTATTTTATATAATGAAGGTAGTTTTTAATTTTATATAATATTCAACATATTGCTCGGTAACACTAAATAATATGTACCTATATTCATTGTTTGTAATTTACTTATACTATAAGTGATTTGTTTAAATCTTATAAGAAAATAAAAATATCTTAAAGTAAAGTAAACCGTCAAAAATATTTGACGTTTAGGGTGTAAATGTAAAAGAAACCCATGAAAGTGTAACATTAGTTCATTTTTAGAATTTATCGATTCGATGGTGTTCCCAAAATATACAATATTTTTTCAAAACTTCTTTTTTTGAGTATGATTATTTGTATTTGGTAAGCTATTAGCTCTTACGCTCTTATTGTCTAACAAATCTAATCCAAATCTATTGTTTACAGATCTTTAGATTATCGGAGGATGTTTTAGACCAAATCGTTCAAGATGACGGAGAAATTCAGTCATCGACTGTGGTCGCGGTGTACCTTCAGAAGACCCCTGTGTTCCTTAGCCTTTATAGGAAATATTGTCTAGGATTGAAAAGAGCCGACTGTGTTTTGGTAAGTGTCTTACTTACTACCTTATAAATAAAATCACATTTTGTTCACCCTCAATTCTAAAATTTCTTAAAATATAAATTTAACACTAGGGCAACCTATAGATAATATCTGGAGTTTCTTAATGAATTGAATGATCATATATTCAAACAAATTATGAATGCGAAAGTATATCTGTCTGTATATTTGTAAGATACAAATAACACAGACTATATAATAGAGTTCAACCGTTTAGTCCGGAATAGACTTCCTGAACGGCTGAACGGATCTCAATATGAAGACAGATTGTTATGTCTGTATGTATTCTTTCTTTCAATGTTCGTGGATTCGATTCTTCTCAGGATACAAACATTTCTGTTTGTAAGTATATTTTTCTTATCGGTCTAGGTGTAGGTATTATGGGTATCAAACAGGCTCTGCTTAGCTTGGGTCCAGATGTATTAATATTGTCTTCATATTATTGTTATTTTACTTGTAACAACTAACATTATATATGATAGACGCCCAGTTTTATGCTACATTGATTTTCACTTTTATTTCCTTGTGCTATTAGGTAAAAAAATCAAAAGACCCAAGCGGAGCATTCTCCCGTTTCTGCACGAGCCCGCCAATACCACGTAGAAGACCGGACATCACATCACTTGTACATAAACCGTTGGAGCAGTTTCGGGAGTTACTGAGGCTCATGAGATCCGCAGCCTCCGCAGGCGGATCCGGACTTTATGATCAGTTAGAGAAGAAACAGCTGCAAGTTATCGTGGAACAACTGCAGGTTTGTTATTTCTATCCTGTGGCCATTGCTTGATGGCCTCGGTGGTCTAGCGGTTTAGCACACCGCTTTAAACCTGATGGTCACGGGTTCGATTAGACGGTGCAAACATTTGTATTCATGAGTATGATTGTTTGTATCGGTTTGGGTGTCTTCTATGTATAATACGTATTATTTACAAATAAATATATATCTAAGTATTTATATCAGTTGTCTAGTACCCATAACTCAAGCTACAAGCTAAAAAGAATCCATTTATCGTATCTCTTCAGTTTCAAGAGACTCTCCTTGATGTGAAGCCAAATCTCGAGGTCCTTGGCGTTGATATATCCAGTGACGTTCAGTTTTGCGGTCATTTGGAGGACAAGGCTAAAATAGCCTCAAAAAAGCTTGGTGTGCTCAGTAGAGTGAGACGGTATTTCACGGCGGCCCATCGCTTGCAATTATACAAGGCGCAGATCCGGCCGCACATGGAATACTGTTCTCATCTCTGGGCGGGAGCACCACAATACCAGCTACTTCCATTTGACCGCATTCAGAACCGAGCAGCCAGAATCATTGGTAATCAACGTCTATGTGACAGACTCGACCCATTGGCTTTGCGGCGTGATATTGCATCTCTGTGCATTTTCTACCGCATATATCACGGGTAGTGTTCTGAGGAATTGTTCGGATTAATACCAGCTGCTGAGTTTCACCACCGTACCACCCGCCAGAAACTGAAATACCATCCTGATCATCTGGATGAATGGCGGTCTTCCACAGTGCGGTTTTCTAGAAACTTTTTGCCTCGCACAACCACATTGTGGAATCACCTTCCAGCAATGGTATTT
Organism: Achroia grisella; assembly: GCF_030625045.1. Taxonomy (NCBI): domain Eukaryota; kingdom Metazoa; phylum Arthropoda; class Insecta; order Lepidoptera; family Pyralidae; genus Achroia; species Achroia grisella. Next base: position 136,477 of record NW_026713011.1, read on the forward strand.
CCGAACCGATACGATATTGAAACCTTCAAGAAAAGAGCTTATTCCTTTTTAAAAGGACAACGTACTTGCAATTCCCCTGGTGTTGCGGGTGCTCATGGGCGGCGGTAATCACTTACCATCAGGTGAGCCGCATGCTCGTTTGTCCCCTGTGTTATAAAAAAAAAGCTCTGCTTACCGTGAGACTAGATGGCGCTGTGTTAATTGTCCAGGGTTATTTCTTTATTATTTATTGCTTAATATAAACTATTATCAGGTGCATCTGATGATTAAAATGGAACTAATAACACAGCAATATCTATATATTGCTGTGTTATTAGTTCCATAACAAACCCGGCCACGCGTTGTTGTGGCTAAGGTTCTTGAATAAAATAATATTGCGACTATAAATTAAAATGTAAGCTATCCCACTTTTAAGTTGGATGAAATTGCACACAATGTGCAAATAAAATTTGCAATGTGTTCAGTAGTTTAGGAGTCTATCGCGGGCAAACAATTTGACTCGTAATTTTTATATATAAAGATGTATAAAGACAAAAACATATATATCAAACATTTATTATTATAAAATTTATAATATAAATATCTACCAAACAGTTCGCTACAGGATATCAAAGGATATGTATTGATGATATAATATTTTCAGAGCGGTTACCAAGATGTGACGGCCGGTTCAGGTTTGATGGGTCTGGCTGGCGATGGAAAGCCATTACTATCGGTTGCTGATCTAGAAAGTCGTCTCGTGTTCACTAGGTGTAAGGTAATATGTTATTTATTTATAATTTACTAGATTTTACCCGCGGCTTCGCTCGCATAAATTAAATTACTGTATGTTAGATGGCGCTGAAGTAGCAAAACGTTGATATAGTCAATTGATTTTAATTGATTTATAACTTCATTACTGGCATACTACATTAATGTAGATAACGTTGAATTAGCAAAATGTCGATATTTTATTTTTTTGTTTTTTTATAAAAAAATATTTGTTTTTTTAATAAAAAGTATCCTATATTCATTCTAGCACCTCCAAGAACATGTGTACAAAACTTCATGACGATCGGTTCAGTAGTTTTTGTGTACTATATATTCTGAAAACTATTGTACCAAAGAAATACAATGTAACTCTTTAATATGGAGAGTACTAAAATATCAAATAAATTTATTAGTTTTGCATAGGTAAAATTTGATAAACTGATTATAATATACTAGCTACCCACCTCGGCTACCATCGCACGGATGTACATGTATTACACATATAAACCTTCCTCTTGAATCACTTTATTAATTTAAAAACCCGCTTCAAAATCTGTTGCGTAGTTTTAAAGATTTAAGCATACATAGAGACGGACAGACAGCGATAGCGACTTTGATTTATACTATGTAAGGATTTAGAAAATATATATTTTTTAATATAGTCTATATTATACATGAGCTGATGCTATCAGGCATTAAGTCCACCGTGTATAGAATTTTATGTGTAAAAGAATAAGTAAATACTTGGCTAAAAGTGTCACTGAGTCTCAGTATCTTTTAAAGGTAGAAGATATTTTTTTCAGTTCTAATTCTTACTTTCCTTCTCAATAAGGAACAGAAGTATTTAATCTAATGGTAGCTTTTAAGTAAAAAGTTAATTGATTATCCATACTGTAAGGGCACTAGTATGAAGATCAATTATCTAATAATTTTGTCTTCTTTACAGCCGTTTGTTCTAAGCACGGCTGGTAGACAATGGATATTTGGTGGAGAGCTATCGAGGATAGAGGGTCGAGCAGTGAGACCATACTGGGCGCTGCTGTTTAGTGATCTCTTACTATTCGCGACAGTATCCAGAGATAGAGTACTGTTCGTCACAGAGGAGCCAGTCGCGTTAGCAACTATTTCAGATGCACAATTCAATGTTAGGAAAAAAGGTTAGAACAAATTATTTTATTTATCGTATTTTACTACTTTGTCATCTTAATAAACTCAGAGTTTTTTAATAATCGACAATTACTGAACAAAATTTCTATAGGTATAATGCAGTATAATATCTCCACCTCCGAGATGTTTTCTAATGTCATAGATATAAAATAACTGGTTAGCGCTACGGACCTTAACAATTGAATATTCGTGAATCCTCCTTCTAAAAAAGTTGTGAGACTGTAATACTTGGGATAAATAAGAGAATCAATATTTACCGGTCATGTCAGTCAAATCATATTCAATTTTAAGTATAAATTAGTTAAAAATCAACAGTAAACATTCAAATAGATCTCAAATTTACTAATTAATTCCTATGTTTATTATACTCCATCTAATCGTTATTTTTTGGGGAATTCCTATAATAAATTATAAAAAAAGTATAAAAAATAGTTCGCAACACTACTACTACTCCATCCTATACCGTTAGACAGACGGAAGCACTATTCCATCATCCTCCATTTACTCCATTATACCTTCTAATAGTAAAGTACTTTTTCAGCGACGGAATTCCGTCTAATACTTGGTCGTTCGGGAGGCGAGAGTCCACTTGTATCGTGTTCCCCTCGTACACCTGGACGAACGCGCACCGTAATCCTAAGAGCACCATCGATAGACCTAAAAGCTGTGTGGCAGAGTTTACTTCAGAGACAAATGTAAGTTATGTGGCATTAATAAGATTGGTAACATATGCTATAAAATTACTGAATCCGAAGTGATGGCATCTTCTTGGCAGTCCTCATGGGAAAACAGTTGAGATTTCCATCGTGTTATTGAAATCTAAAGGCGATATTCAAATTACTATGAAATTAATTGTTATTTGTAAATCATTCGAATTAACATTACAAATACTAAAGCAAACTTGTTTGTTTGTTTATTTATTTCCAACGCAGACCAAGTTGCGAAAATAGTATTAATATATCATCGAAGTAAAATTTTTGTATGTGATACATTTTTGTATGTGAAGTAATCTAAAATAGTTATTTCGTATTTCCATAGATACCGCGCTCATACGATGTCAGGAACACCACTCGGTTCACCGTTGGACTCACCGGACCCACAGCTCACCTTCTCCCTCGCGACTCTCGACTCGCAGCAACGCCAGGTATCCTCGTCCAGCATCCAAAGGCACTCGAGCTTGGCTCTCCTCCCAGCCAGCTCTTACCGTTCCCACCTGAATATGCTAGTAGAAGAACGTCCGGAAAAAGAAGTCAGAGTCAGTTTCGATGTCCGACCCAACTCTGTTTCGCCTACTCCTCTACCTGTCAGGGGTCCATTAAGCACAATATGGAGAACTGCACCAACACCTGAAACACCTTCAGCTAACCTTTCACTGGCTGATTCTCAAACGTTCTCTTCTCATTTTGTGTCTTCCTCCAGTTTAGAAAAGAATGAAGAACCACGTACGTCACCAAGTGCTCAACTTACACCTGACGGAGGTGATGACTATTCCGTGTCCTCTCCTTGTTGTCGATGGGAATCTTTCGAAGCAGATCTAGCATTAGCAGATCTTGACGTCGATCCTTCGTACAAACACGCTGTAGAAGAACGAATCTTTTTACCAGATGACCCTCTTTTACATCGAATGGCACTACCTGAACGGCCTACTCCTCCAGCATATTTGGAACTTTGATCTGCGGAGTCAGATCCGGAGTTAGCGGATTCTTGCTATCCCCGGACATGTGGAAACAAATGGAGATAGGGTTTAGTGGCCTACTCTGTCTTGACCTTTTGATGGTGTGTTCTAGTAGTGTTATGGTTAGATAGCCTGTTGTTTAGGAGAGTCGGTCTACTGATACTTTAGGTCGGTGGATAAGCAAAGCTTTCGTCGTGTAGACTGGCCCATTAAAAGGCGCGAGCAAAATTTGTTGGATTGTTATAAATTTGCTTATAGTTGATATTAAGGTTGTGGTAAAACAAATTTTTTGAGAGACATATTTTCGAACATTAGCAGTATTGAAATGAGATCTTGGTATTTTGATTATATAATAGACAAGTAATAATAAGTCTGATAATGACCCACTTATGATGTTACAGTGTTCTAATACTGTGTATGATTATGACCTAAAAATTTTAACGGTTGTTTTTAACTAATAGAAACTACCAGAACTGAAGTGCAACCACAAAAGGGGTAATTAGAGGTACAACTTTGTTAAGATAACCAAATGTATATGCCAATAATTAACATATAACCATATAGAAATCTGTGTCAAAATTATAACCGTAGGGTACCAACTATGTGCAATATAGCAAGTAAAGTTAAATACAGTAAACCTAGCTCGTTTTCGATGATACGTTCGCTTCTTAAGTCTTCCGTCCTTTCTTACAAATGTATTTTTATGCGCCTTTTTTATCTGTTAATGAATTTTTAAACATTCTGTTCTATTAACTTCTGCTTCCTGTTAATTATATAATGGATTAAGCAATTAATTCCTTATGTCACTCGAGGTATCAATTTTGTAAAGCATGAAACTGACTCGTTTTTAAATCTGTACATGTACAGTCATCTTGTACAGGTCATGTGGATATTTGGCGATCAGCTTCCAACACAATACTACTTAGATTTCATCGTAGAATTACACAAAGCATTTTTGTTTTAACGCTTCTTATGTTAAACGCACTTGTCGCCATCAGAATATGTATTTACAATGAAAAATGGTAGTTCGTGTCAAATTTAATGTTAAATGATTTAGATATTGCTTCTATTTTAGCATATAAATGGAAATTATAGATGGTTATGAAATTTTCATGCAAGTGATAATTACGATTACTTAGATAATAGTAGGTGGTGTTCGCTAGCATCGCAAAATGTTCACATAACCTATTTCGCGCGGGGTTTTCAATATGTATATGACCTCAATTTTTTACTGAACAAATTCGTAGTTAGAATCAATAATTTTCGATGTCTTTGGCTGTGTGTAAATTTTAAATATAGTCTAAATAGATTACGAGAGAAAAATTATAATTTTGAGAAGGTATTTTACTTATAACCCTGGGTTTTTTGTAAGACGCAACGGAATATAATTAATATATAACTTTGGATGTTTATGTTTAGATCGAAACAGTATATTTCTAATTATCCGTAAATAAAGTGATTTTGTCAATGGATATATATTTTTTATTTCGTCACATAATTGGAATAATTTGACATTATGATTTTGCGACGCTAACGAGGTTTCCAATCACATGAAGCCAACAGTTACAATAATCTACCATTTTTCTATGTATCTAACCTATTCTAAAATTCAACGAACATATTATTTATAATAACTACCAAATTGACAATAAACTATTGTACCGTCTAATTTATAATACTCTTGCGTTCCATTAAATATGAACTATTCTTATTGGTGCTTTTCAAAACCGAACGCAATTCGTCTATAAGTAAATAACTTATCTTAAAGTTTGCATTATATATTTGCTGTAATTTATTATTGTTACGTCGCATTAAAATTGTACACAAATTTTTAATTAAATAATACACTTATAATACACTTTAAGAACAATATAATATTGTTCTTTTAAGGACGATTCTAATCAAAAATTTAAGGTGAGTAACGTTTACATAATACCTACCTAAGCACACTGTATTTTGCTATTGTTAAAAAAACGAAGCTGATCAAAATATCCACATACATAAAATCAAATTCAAAGTACAAATATACTATTTCGACTTTTGTATTTTAGACCAGACGTAGCTCAGCGGAGACTCAAACAGGCGCTGGGGGCAGCGCAACTGAAGGTGCGAGAAGTACTAGAAGTAGAGGCTCCACTCTTCATTTGCAGCGGTGGATGACTCAGCTACCTGAAGCTGAGGAAATGGACCCTCCTGAGCCAGATATGGAGGCAAGTAAAAATCAAATATGGTGGTCCAAATAAAAGTCTAAACTCTATACCTCATAAGTTTTAATGGAAGAAAAATTATTTGATATTTATTCCAGAAAATGTGTCATAATTTATTTTTCAGATGTGGAGTATAGAAGAATTAAGAAAAAGGTCCAAAGAACTCAATCTTTTAGAAGTTGCAGATCTTGTGACGAATAATAATGAAAATAAAGGTACATCTGTGGAAAAGAAGGAAAACGATCGCAGTCCGTCAAAAAGTAGTAATTCCGGAAGTCAGGTACTGAAACATTTGCATAAAACTTATATATCCTTATATTTATATTGATGTAACAAATAAACAATAAATTTTCAGATTACAGTACGAACGAGTCCAGTAGTGGTAGATACTATACCAGTTTGCAGACAGTGCCATAAAAAGTGTTTATCAAAACCCAATAGTCCCTTAATTTCACAAAAAGACCCTCTTTTGCCAACTAAACAGAAAACAACACCCTCACCACAAAATTCACACTCAAATAAAAGTTCCAATAGTGGATGTAGTGCGAACTGTGCTAATCGTAAGCCAAGAAATTTTAGTCATTTAGAGCGTAAAGGTGCTATGAAATTACGTCCCGAGGATGCCCCTATGGCAGCCTTAAAAGTGATAGACTCTATTGAGCAAAGCCAAAGAATGTTGAAATCGACGTCGTATGATTTGAAAACTGATTCTCCTATTTTAAATAGATCTACAGCCAGCGTCCATTCTAAGAATAAAACTAAAAGTCAGTTGGAATTAAGGAAAGAGTCTTACAGGTCGCCGAGCCCATCTTCTAGTAGTAGAAATAACAGTCCGCTTTCTACTAGTCATACTACTTGTAGCTCAATGGTTTTTAATTCTAGTTCTAATGATTTAAGAATGTCTAATTCCAATATTGCTAATCAAGTGCAATGTGTTATAGCACAAGAGAAATACTTGAATGAAGTTAAATGTGTTGAAAACATAACTTTGTCTAAGCATAAAGTGTCATCTACAAATTATCCATCACCAGCGACTGCAAGAAAAGAACAAATAACAAGACAAAAAGCAGAGAACGTACTTAATAAAGTACTAGGTATGAATATTATTACAAAAAGAGAAAATGTAGGAACATGTCTTAAAACATCATCAGTTTTTTTATCAGACGACTCAATACATGAAGACGACAATGATTTTAAAATAGAAAGAGGTATAAGAAGATCTCCAAAAATGGGTATATCAGCTGTTAGCAAAATGAATGGAGATATAAATAAAAAGACTGATAAAATTGAGGATGTAAATGCTAACATGAATATGAATGATATAGGATCCGATGATGATTTAGAATTAGGACCACTGATGTTAATGGGCTTATCAGCTATAAATCCAGCAGCCCATCTTATGCGAGTAGAACCTTTCAAAAGATCATCGTTGTCTGGTAACAATGTTTCAAGACCGGGGAGTCTCAGTTCTGCTAAATCAGAGTCTCCTGTCCCTAACATAGCTGTTGTACCTCCAACACCAGATTACAATACCACTAATAATAAGACTGTAAGTTATTTGTCACATTTGTTATACTAATATTCAAATTTGGATATCAATTAAAAATATTATTTTTTGGCTTCAGGATACCTTCTTAGACGATTCACCTGATTCTCCTGACGTACCTGATGACCTCCCTTATGTATCTCTTAAAAGGTTATTACTGTTATTAAAATGTTGTTTACATAATTTACGATATTATTTCATTTCAATTTATTAATTATATTAATTGCTGTTCTATGCATTTATTTAGATATGGCACGATGTCTAGTCTTGAGAGACTACCTTCAGATGAGACTGACGATGGTAATCTAAGACTGACCACACAGGAACCAGAAACATCAAAAGTCTATAATAATCCAGGTAAAACTCTTCAATTATGATCTAATATCGGTATATTGTATTAGTTTTTACGAAAATCCATTTCTTTTAAAGTATCCGGAGCAGCTGGTGGAATCATGGGATGGACAGCGAGAGCTGGGTCTTTCGTTGTTGAAAAAATGAACATTTTCAGTTATACGGAAAGTGTTCCCAACACTTCAATTGCACATAAACAACCATCATTCTTAGAAAGGTAAGTATTTCATAATTATTAGTATTCCCCTCTTCTCAAATATCCATTATTAAACATCCCTAATGGACAATCTGACATTATACCTTATTACATAAAGTATATCGGAATGTGGACTATTATTATTAAAGGAATAATATTTATTTACTATAAATTATATTTTGGTTTCCACATCATAATCTTGATACATGTTTTCCTTTTACTAATTAGGGGGATTTCAACTCTAAAGGACAAAACAAAAAAGCGATAAGTATGTTTATACATCACACACGTGTTGTATTTCGGTATTAGTTTCTACTTTTTAACTAAAAAGTTTAGACAATAGATATACCGTTTTAGAACTTTTAAGTAGACAACCAAAAATTACGTGTTTTAGAAACCATTCTAATGATGGTATAAAAAATTTAATTATAGTAGCGATCACATTGATAAATTAGAAAATATTGTGTATTTTGCAGATAGAGAGAGAACAGCGGAATATAATTCATGATTAACATATGCATTAACTACTAGTTGTTAAAATTAATAGAATAGTTTAAAATTTTGTTATATGTATATTTTAGACAGAGTGTAAAAGTGTATATATGTTTTACTTTAGAATATATGTTGTAATCAAATTAACATTTTAGTTCATTTTCTAATATCAATATCCTATTTAGGTATTTACTTGGTCATTCGTATTTGGCTCTGTGTTGAAGAGTCTTTCATTGAATTTCAATTATTTATTTACTACAAAATTATAGATATATATATATTTATAGACATTAATTTAGTTGATTTCATGTTCACGTATCAAAATTGTAGTTGTAGATTTTGATATGTGTTTATTGTCTTATGAAAGTGTTATAGTGCGTTCTATAGAATCTTAAATTTTGTAAACACCATAGGTGACGATAGAAATATTATATTTAATAAAATTGTTATATTATGTATTAGCTACATAAAAATAGTTATTTGAAATAATAATTGTAGAATAGATGTTTCTATTAATAAATGGCTAACAACAGATGTCTAGGCGTAAGCGATTGGAAATCAGCTCTCGGTACTGAAGAAGGTACAGCTGAAACTGGAGAAGGGAGTGGAGCCAGTGGAGAAGAAGCTTGGGGAACACCATCCTCTGGAGACCTATCTGATAATCTTCCTGATTCCGATCATGGAACACTGTCCGTACGTACCTTTATAAATAAGTATATTCGCATTATCATAATTACTTAAAATTTAATATTTCTAACACTCTTTACACACTTATTATATTTTATAGTATTTACAAAAATGAACAGAATTCTCGTCATCTTTCCAGTCACCAACAAAGTCCTCATCATCGTATGCTGGTGATGATGATACTGAGCTGATGATGGATGAGCTGCTAATGGCGCCAACGATAACTGGACCTACAACTTTAAGACCACTGTTGCCGAGGTGATTTTGCTTTTATTGCCTTTTCCTATGTAGTTGATGTTTCATAATTAAACATGTAAACTGAATTAGTTAGTACCGCTTTTATAACCACACCACAGTTTACAATATTTTTAATTATCTACAAAGTTATACAGTATATGTATTTTGATGCGAACAAGAGTCATACATTATCTTTTTTTTTATTAATTCACACTGCGCCATCTATTATAGTTCCAAGCTAAGCGATAAAACAATCTTTGCTGTAATACAATTTACGAGTATCAGTTCGTTTGTGGTTTGATTCGAGTACGGGTTCAATTATAAACCTAAATATTTTATATTGAAATAAACCAAATAAACTTGCATGCTTAGTGTATATAAAAATCTGTAATCTATATCTGGATATTTTAAATAAAAATCCATACTAATACTACGTTGTAAACGCAGGGATGTTTTCAGAAGAAGACTAGAGCCTCTTTTAGAAGAAGAATGCTCGGACAGTGGAAGTGAAGACAACAAACAGACACCCACTAACTCAGACGACCAGGTGAATATTTTATCTAAACAATTGAACAAAACAAATAAAGCTAAACGGTATTTAGATGGTACCGTATTTGATAGCAAAGAAAATTGTAGAGTACCATTCATATTTGCCTATAAAATAATTACTACACAGTCTATTAATGTTGATAATATTATCTATCAACTCGTATATACAGATTTCAAAATATACCCAATGTGAATATGACATTAATTATAATAATTATAATAAGAATTTCTGTTTGATAGATGATATTAACTAGCTGTTTCAAATATATATATGTATCAATATCCTCATAGCATGCCAATAACCATAAAAACAATATTAATATTGTCAACCAAGCATGCTAGTTGCATGAAATTATATTAATTACTATATATGTTTATAAATGTTAAATTTAGATTCAGTTTGGAGCTCGTCGTTTTTGTACCGTAAAATATGAGTACCCAAAATATTCAGCAATATAATTTAGAGACTTTAGAGTTTCCTTCGCGTAATTTCTATGTACTATAATACATAAAATTTTAAATAAAATTTCAAAGAGCTAAGATCTCATCTTACCGTAGATTTCGTGGAATAACTCTTCCCCTTTTACAGCCCAATTCCCAGTACCCATCAAAATTTTTATATCAATATAAACAAGGGTTATTGGCATATCCCAGTTGGTGTCGCGTAGTCCGTAGCTAGGTGTAATCTCACATTGTGACTGGTCCGCTGGTTGCGGCGCTTGGCGCAGGACAGCGCGCGTGGCCTCGATGCTGACGACTGTTGCGACGCGCCGCACCGGCCGCCCTCTGCTTCAGAGCCAGGTGAGTTATTTTGACGACGTGTACTCCTAACACAATTTACTCCTAATCCATTGACTCACCTTGATCATTCAACAGAATCATACCTCATTGGAAATACTATAATACCAATTCACATAACTACCCTACCATGCATTCACATTGATCTGTCTTGATTTTGGTGGCGGCTATGAAACAAAATAAAAACAATTGAAATATATGAAATACAACATTCAACACATTTAAAAGCTAATGTACAACAGTAAATATGTAAATGTCATTGGTGCATAAAAAAATAAGAAAATGCCAGCCAGTTTTTAAACATTATACTAACAAAAATACATGTTGACAGAAAAATGGACAGCTTGACTAAGACACAAAGGTGAGAAAAAGGAAAAAGAGTCCACAATCACATTCGAAAATGAATATGAAATATACATACATTTAAAGAAAATTTGCACGATGCATGTGTGTCTAATATGAGACAAAATAACACAAATGTTAGCTATTTTAGTACATACCCTTCCATATTGTTGTATTTTAGCACGAATTTCTTTCGTTTGTAGACGTTGCACCCCACTCGTACCTTTTCGTTAATTTAATTGATTACATTATGGTTAATTTCAATGTTACAATATAGAACACATATTATATAAACAAGTGAAATATAGTTTCTATTATTACCACTCAATCGCAGTTTAACCTTACTGATAACACACAATGAAACTACTGACATCACTGATTCACACAATTACACTTTGAAATTGTTCCTAAAAGATGAAATGTTCGCAGAAGCAGGGGACGAGGGTGCGGGCGCCGCTCAAACTGTTGGAGAGGAGCCCGATGGTGGCGCCGCGTTCGAGCTGAGTCCAGAACGGACTCCCACCAACGAGGCGCCTTCGATGCCCTTACAATTTGGTTAGTCGTTAAATTTGCCTCAATATAGAACACATTAGAAAAACTAATTCTGCTTACGCTTTATTTGAATAGGTTTCTATTTTATTCTTATTATATTAGAGAACATTCAGCTAGAATTTTGTCTGCTGTATATGGAGACATTAACTTTGTACGAATTCAAGTATATTCAGCTTAGCATTAGCTTTGTAGGCTTAGTTACAGTAAAATTACAGGGTTCGGAACTAGAATGCTTTATAGTCTTTATGGATCACAACTATGAGAAATACTCTAGCGCTGTTCATTATAATACATTGACAACAATTACGCTTTCAAATAAAACCAAACACGACCCTGAGGGAGAATTACATGAAATTGTTGAAATAAGAAAATAGCGAGCCACGTGTAAATAAGTCATCCATATAGGAGTTATATGTAGGAATGAAGGAAAAGTGAGTACAAAACTTACACCCAAGTAGTAGCACCTAATTGTATGTTTATTTTATATTAAAGCTTCAAAAGAGTGTGTGGAGGTGCGTGCCGGTGTTGGCATCGGTCGTCGGGGCTCAGCCAGCTCGGCCAGCACGCCCTCCACACTCGAGCGTACCACAATTCACAACCCCGTGCACAATCCAATATCTCTAGGTGAGCAATATCCCTACTTGAAACCATCGATCAAGATGGTATTAAGTCACCACGAAGTTACTAAACTTCATGGAGAATTTATCACGATGGGCTAACTGACTTGACCTCATACTCATGTTATCATCTTCCACTAGTGTTCCTCCTGCATAAACCGTCAGCGCAGATGGATCATCTATTAAAAGAACCTATTTAAGATTATTAAATAATAAAGGTATCGTACTACGTTTAACACACAACTTTAAAATAGCAGTACGAGGAGAGATTCTTTTACAAGTAAAAGTACATTTTAAATTAATCCCTTCTTCCTTTAGTACACCTTACTGTAGTTATGATTTCTCCTTACCCAATATTTCTAATTAAAAATTTGTAATAGTAATCTTTATACTTTTTGCAGCATACATATATGATTCAGCAACCGACATCATATTTATAGTTAAATTAAAGATTTCCATGTCATAGTAGTGAATACATTGCTTCGCGTAAATAAGCTTGTAGATACTATTCTCGGCAAGCCTAATTTTATGGCTCATCATTTACTTGTCTTAATTGAGCAATATCTATAATAATATCTCGAGTGATTGCAAATGGTCATAATCACAATACTTCTTTTAATATTAAATGGTTGATAATGTATCATTTATTGCTGTGACAGTTGAGTCTTAATTTGTCACTGTCTAGATTTTCCTTAGTAAGTTCTTATACCATGTACACTACAGCGCCGGAGCCAGCGGCTCCCGAGGTCTCTTCACTACCAGAAGGGAAGCCGCCAACACTGGAGCGTCTAAGTCCACGAGCAGAAATGAGGCTGGCACTGGACCAGGGGAAGGACATGCTGGCAGATCAGGAGGTGTCTTGGGTATTACGGCGTTGCAATAAATTCTAAATAGTAATAGAAATAATCTTTATTTAAGCAAACTTAATATGAGATTATAAACATTTTAGAACAAGCAAGAAACTCGCAATTTGCTCTTGCGAAATTACAAAATAAAATAAATAAATAATTACTTTCTTGCTTAGAATACGCACTGGTACGCAACCTCAGTCCCTCGCGCTTCTGCGGTTACTGTCCCAATCCCGTAACTGCAATATCTCTATATCTCACACTCATTCTACTCCTCATAAATCTATCTTTCTTTTCCAAATTCTCCATTCCCTTTCCCTATATCGATGTTAGTATAATCACTATACGATGCATGTTCAAGGAGGATTGACGTCAGGCCGGTCAGAAAAACTGAATTCAAAACCATTCTCTTGTAATAAGACGCAGATGTGTTGTTAATAAAAAATTTTGAATGACCAGGATGGCGGGTCCGACCACTGGTCGTTTCGCGCGGCGTGCCAGAAGTCTCTGCTGCGGCGAGTGGCGAGCGCGGACGCGGTGACTCTGTGCCGCGCACACCCGCGCCGCACCGTCCCGCATACTACTTCGCGCAATTCTGTATATGCTTGGAAGCGTACGTTTATTTTTATAAATTATTTAAATCCGTTCTTATAAAGAGCACTTGTTCAATAAATACGCCTTTTTACCGTCTACCGCTGATAGGCTTTAAAGAGTAATGTGCGTTGGTACCTCGGTTTCAGCAACTACGCAGATTCTTTTGTCAGCAGTATTCCGGTAAAAGGGTCAGATAGGCAGTAAAATTACAGAATAAGGTGCATGACGCAAGTTTTGCAAGCTGTGTATTGGTGTAAGGGTCGGTTGTAGAGTCAGATTCGGCTGTGACATTACAAAATAATAGGCATAAGATCTCAGTCCTTTGGAATGGCAATGCATAAGTGGTATGACGGATGTCAAGTGATAACGTAATGTCAGTAGTACCGTGTATGTATTTAGGCGACAATTACCGCTTACTATCAAGCGGATCATCAGATTGTTTGAAATTCTGGAAGAAATTGAAGGTCACGGTCAAGAATAATATCATTCTAAATATCTCTCATTAAACTAGTGGTTAGATACAGATAAGATAATATTTCATGCTAATGTGATCTTTAACACTGTACGTTACAGTTCCAGAAAGCGAGAAACTTATGGAGATGGAGCAACTGGCACGAGCGGAAGTTCAGACGATGCGTTCGCGGACGCGCTCTCTATGCCAGAACGGGAAGATGTGAGTAACTGCTAAACTAAGGGTTTTTGCAATGACTTTTCTATAAAAGGTGCACTCGCCTGAATTAACGGCATATAATGTGGAACCCCATACGATAATGATGAAGTCAGACTAGTTATAGGCTAACTATCGTGACCAATTTACTATGATGGATTCCAAGGATGAACCACCAACCATGCGATGTCGACCTGAGCCTTGACACCAGTAGTTCCCATTGGTAACAATCCACTAGTGACACATAGGCTAAGTTAACAATATTACGCGTGATATGATAATTAATGACAAAAGGGGTTTGTTAGTAGTCTACTGGACTGATAGCCCCATGACTAGCAATGTACCATGTCAGGTTGCCCCCACCGTCGTCCTCCATTGATGTGTCACCAGCGTAAACCGTAAACGCAGGCTGACGTACTCTCTTATCATCAATCAAAACTTAATGACTTACACCCGGATAGCACTCATGTCTTACAAGGCAATAACGTTATTAAATGTATTAAGAGTCAGCTCTTCAAAGAAAACTTTGTTGTTTAATCATTTTATGTCCTCATGGCCTTGCAACAGAATGGGTTTCCTTCGTCGTCGCGCATCATCCGATAGCCCCCGCCGCTCACCGCTGTTCCCCACAGCGGACGCACCCTCGGGGGTCGCGGGGGGCACGGTGGTGGGGGGAATGGGGGGCGCGGGCCGGCCGTTCTCCCCGCGCCGCACGACCGTGAGCAACAACGGCTATTACAAGATATGCTTTGTCAATGGCTATGTGTGAATGCACCCGCACATACACTAGCTTGTGCCAATCAGCTGGATTTAAACGTTCCAAGGAAGTTTCTCCATTCATTACGACTTGTACTGTTATTTTATGTCCTACTTAAATTCCATTATCAATATTTCCATTGTACCGATGTCATATAGAGATGTAAGTACTAAGTACTGATCTATTTAAATTTTGTTTATAATATGGAAAAACTTCCAATGTGGATTTAAACATTCAGGTATATTTATAAAAAATGATCAAGGAACTTCTGTTAAGAAAGAAAATAGGAATTATATTCTTATAATTGAAATGGAAACAGAAATTAGAAGAGGAAACGAAAGTAATTAGTGCATAAGTAAATAGATACTACTTTAAATATTAAATTTTCTCATCTCGACACTGCCTTTAAATTGTTGAACTATTTTATAAAAGGCTAGTAGGTAATACAATTAATAATAAACGAAGATCGAACAACGTCCTTTCTACGCAATAAGATGAAGAATTGATTAACAATAAATAATAATATTTCTATAAAGAGACGTGATTTAAAAAAAGTAGTTTTTTATATAAAATTTAGGTGATCTTGATGAAAAGTAGTGAGATTGTGTGTGAAATTATAGTCAATGTAATGGCCAATAAAATTGCCTTCTTAAAATTCAAAACTTTTAGAATTTGAATTGTCATTGTTAATTAACTAAAGTAACATTTCTAGTTGAAAATGTTAATGTTTTTGAAAATATTGTCTTTGCTTATTATTCCTAATAACTTATTCAAATATTTCGTAAGTTGTTATTGATCATGTAATTCGGCACTGAATAACTCGATGTCAATTGTTCTACGTTTTCATACGGACTTTAGCATTGATGTTTAAATCCAGCTTCTTAAATTATGCTAAATTCTTTGTTTTTTGTTAGTTGTTGAACTTATCTGTCCGTTTTAATTAGAACGAGTGTTCTTAAAAATATATTTTTACCAAAAATTCACTGCGCTTTTCATTCTTCATCCTGCAGCTGAAGCTAGAACCTTCCCAGTTACTTCACTCATCCTCCTGTTAATTTATTGCTAATCCAATGTCTACGCTCTACTTTCTATTTTACATAATTATTTAGTTTTGCTATTACATTCATGTGTCTCTGATTTAATTTCAATTTGGATAGTAAACCCGTACAATGTCGCTAATTACAATAAAATCACCAAAATGCAAAATATACCGAAATAAACGACCAATATGAAGTAATGTTAAGCACATTTATACACAATTATATACCATAGCGTGTGTTTAATGTTCTTACAGGAGAAACAATTCGAGAAAAGGTTCTGGAAACAAGTGACTAGAAGACGTCAATCTTGTGGCTCCATAAGCCAAATATAATAAGGAACCTAATTTCACAAAAATGGTCGTACCAAGTGTTCATGTACTAATGTTACTATAAACAAAAGTAAAAATAGCTGATATACTAAATTAGAGACTGTAATTAATAATTTTATTCGATCTGTGTTTAAGTTTCATATCGACAAAATAGATTTCTGACTGCCAATCTATTATAGATGATTTAGATACAAATTCTGTTTATAATAGAACGTCATTTGTCTCCAATAACAGATATGTTTATTAACAAGATTCTAAGATTTTAAAACATGGAGACGGTTGCCAAATGATAACAGAGGTGTTGATAAGAAATGCCAAATAAACTGACGACAAGGGACCTGTCCACTTTCCTTCATATCGTAGGTAGATAAAATGATTATTATCACATTTGGTGGAAGCCCGATATTAGATGTATCGTTAGATAGAATTTCAACTATATTAGATATAGTGTACATAATATCAAAAGAGCGGTTTAAAGTTTCTCGAAGTAGCTGTACAGTATAGGGTGATAGAGTTATTTTTATTAAAGCTTGATATAGTAATATTGACTGTGGATAATAATGTTTTAGCAACTTGTTACGCTATTTAGATTTATTAACAAAGTGACTTGTACAATGTTTTGTCGAAATGTGATTATTGTAATATATTATCTGAATATATATAATAGGTATATCTTACGTCCATTTTTCTATTTGTTAAAATAAGCGCTTATACTTTAAGTAGCACAAATTGCGATCGAAATAAATATTTTAAATTAATTTATATTTGATATAATTGATATTATGCTTTATTGTCTCAATTAGATGAATTTTATTCACGTATACTTTCATGTGACTTTTGTAGATACGTGTGAAAATTTAATGGTATAAACGAATTTATTAAACTTTGAATTGTAATTTTAATCGCATTTAATTTGTATGATTCTTCGTTGTTTCAAACATTTCAATAAAACTTCTTAAATTTCCAGACGTTTTCTTTAATGAATACCTAACAATTTTGCATTGCAGTACGAAGAGGATCAATGAAAAGACACAATGAATTGTTAAAATACTTATATTTCAAATATCAAAAATCATGCAATCATTTTGTAAGTACGTCATCAATATATACTTTGTCTTATGTAAGTAATTTATTATTATGTAGATTTCTTATAGCACCTGTTTTATATCCTATTGTTCTTTTCTACTCCGAGACAACACGTACAGTTATACAATTTACAGCTTAAATTTTTAATTTAAATTACATTTGTATTTTTGTTTATCTTGATAGTTATAGCTGATTCCGAATATCATCCATGAGGAACCATCCTTAGATTACATACTAAATTACATGTTAAGGGTTGGGAAAGGGGTTGACGATTGTGATATTGAGTAACAAGGGATGGAAAGAAAAAAAATCGTGACTTAATAAATTCATATTATTTTGTTCCGCTAACATTAGCATGTGTGAGACTATAAATCAATGCGGAAACTTGACATCTACTACTAAGAAACTAGAAGCGTTACGACCGGAATTTGATCACCAATAGAGAACTATTGGTGATCAAATTCCGCGTCATTAAATCCACGCCCATATTGCAATAGAGGACGAAAGTGGGTATCAAAAAGCATGAAAAAGTAATATGAGCATGGCCCCTCTAAAATACATGCTCTAAAATATATGAAAGTTGTGGTTCTGGATGAATAAATTTATCACAAGAAAACAATAGGTATAGAGCTTTGTGTTGAATAACAAAATGAACAAAGATGAGTAAAAATTAATAATAAAAATACAAGTTGTCCCGATGAAAACAAAACATACTAAACTGTTACAGTTAGTTGAGCACACTTACACGTTCCCGTCGCCATGCACCTAACCCCTCATTGCATAGCAAACGAGGCAAGAATTTATTAACAATTCCTTCCAGAAGAATAAAATCGGGTACTTCCTTTACACTGCGTCAAAGTTTGCCAACAGATTTTATTATATATTTTGCATATACTTTCTGTCTCCAGTACATCTCTGGTACTTTTTTACGATTTACTTTCTGTCCTCATTTTCTAATATATGAGCCTGGCACAAAAGGTGATAAAAATAACGACCGATTGCCATAGAAGAAAAGCAAGTTGACGGTCAACTGATGGTAAGTGGTCACCGTCACACAAACAACACTTTCTTGTGACGCCGGTATACCACTCATGCGTTGTCATTTCGGAGGAATATAATGTCATACCTCTTATTCCATAAACTCGCTCTTCTGCCTACATGAACATCCAAACTAATACAAATAATCATATTTAATAATACAAATATATGTACTATGCTAGGATTCGAACCTGCGACCTAAAGTAGAACGTGCTAAACCGTTAGACTCCGAAGCTTTAAACGAGCTATAAAAAAAGGACACCAATCATATAAAAATTTTGTCTCTTGCCTCATCCGCTAGGCTTCTAAACATCCCACTTACTTAAAAAATATAATTAGTATATACAAATTATTATTATAAACTATATTAAAATAAAATCATCATAAATTTCAATATTTTTTATGAAGAACAATATTTTTATCATTGTACTATTTTAATAGTAAATTAGATACAATACCAGGCATCTTTGAATTGTATATATATATAATAGTGTTTTAATATTATGTATTATAAACTTATCTAACACTGGTCATAATGTTCAAGAAGCTTTTTATATATATAACCTAAAAAAAAGTATACTTACTGAAATATAAAAGCTATATTCACATTATGGTTTATGAGGAATAAAAAATTATGTTAGGGAAGCAATATAAACATGTATTTTGGCACAACGTTAGTTTGTAATAAACTATTAAAATTTTAATTACATGCTTATTAAATCAATGTTATACTATTCTTATATACCTATCTATAGAATATTAGTGTTGCCATATCAAATATTTGTGTATTATTTTTCATATGGTGTTACAATTGAAAAAATATTAAAATCTACCTTTTTACGTGTGTAAGTATAATATCTTTTTTAAATATATGTTTCTTATGTTTTATTATAACATAATTATTGGAATTATAATGAATAGATATAATATTATGATATCCCTGGAGAAATCACACACAGCGCCATCTAGTGCCAAGTTAAGCAGAGCTTGTGCTATAGGTACTAGGCAACGGATAGACATATATACATATAAACTATAAATACATAAATAATATACAGAGACAACACACAGACCGATACAAACAATCATACTAACGAATAAATGTTTGTACCGAGCGAGGAATCGAACCCGCGACCATCAGAGGTATGCTAAACAGTCACACCACTGTGCGTCACACGTTATTATTTGCTAAAATAAATCTATTAATATATTACTTATAGTTATATATATATATTGTCATATACGGAAGGCAGTGAGGTTTATCACTTGAGTAATTTGAGCATACGTCACTTGGGTGTAGCCAGGACTTTTTCAGGGAGGGGGGTGAAGTAAAGTTGATGACAACAATAAATTTAAAAAAATGTATACAATAAATTTTTGCTCTAAAATTCATTTCAATCTAGGTAGGAAGGAGAGGCGTACCTCCGCTCTTCTCTTCTTATACCTGGCTACACTTACGCACCTATGATACGTCATCAACACTTTAAAGAATCGATTTAAATTCATCATTCTCATTCATTAAAGACACTTTCCTTTATCTTATTATCAGATCAATGCAGAAATAAATCTGACCTCACATTATTAGGATCTGACAGTTCTATCCTATTCTAATTGGCCCATTTCCAACCCACTTGTGGCATAAGACTAAATCCACCAATCAAATAAGGTTACATAAGCAGTAGTCCGAGTAAACCGAATAATGTGAAGCCAGATTAAATCAGTAAAGTTGCAGTACCCAATGCATGGAATACTTCATTCTGACGCAATTACTTTTTATTGCGAGCATTAAGCTTAATATTTAAAAGACATTCCAATAGGCATTGGATAAATTATCTAATGACTATTACAAACTGTTCATAAGTCTATTCGCGCCATTCCTTCGTGGCTTGGAATGTGCGTACTTCTGATGACGTAAATGTAGTCAGTCCCTGCGGTCCTGGAAAGAATATGACATACTTATAAAATTTTGAAATGCAGCGCTGTGAGAAGTCGTTAGCATGGGTAAATGGGTCGTATAGTCTACGTCCTATTCTCAGATCTACCGAAAATACACATATAGGGGGAGGGTAATGGAAGAAAGATGGGGGTAAATTTCATAAGAATCGGTCATACCATTTTCAGGAGGAAACAAAACATCTCAATATGATGA
This sequence comes from Achroia grisella, assembly GCF_030625045.1. Classification (NCBI taxonomy): domain Eukaryota; kingdom Metazoa; phylum Arthropoda; class Insecta; order Lepidoptera; family Pyralidae; genus Achroia; species Achroia grisella. The sequence continues at coordinate 157,151 of NW_026713011.1, forward strand.
TCATCACTCTCTAATGCATCGCCAGTTTAGCTTTACAAATGGAAGGGTGCCGAATGTTGACAGAAATATTACAAGTGTTTACTGAATATGTAAATGTTTTTTTGTACATACCTCTGACTCGTCGACCAGGCGTAGGTGTGACGTCACCGTCCGGAACCGTCCATTGTTCCACCACTTCGGTCGCTGAACGCGCCAGCGACGGCTGACTCACAGACCGATGCAATGAATGCCTACCCCACGACCTGCAATAACAAAAAACTTATTGCTCGATTCAGAACGAATATCTACACATTGCAGTGAATTTATAACACTAGTAAGTTCATTAAGGGGGTCTTCCTATGTGATGGGTTGAAAAAATCGATTTTTTTTTTTTTCATAAATTGCTCCCTTAACATGTCTAGATTACGGTAGTAAAGCTTATATATTTTAGAAAATTCGAAGTCGTTTTAAAGATACACAGGTAAAAGAAAGAGCGGTTCGGAGCGGTGAGTTGGCAGTTATATACCGGGCCTATTGTGTACCGTCGGCTTTATACCTGGCCTCCCTTTTATTAATATATTTGTTTATACAAGTTTAGACACGTTTCTACAGACTTAAACAGAAATTTCTATTGTTATAATATTTTACCGAAGTTATTTTAGTCTTGGTTGAACTTCGAAGAGAGCAACAGCTACAAATTATTTTTTCATAATGAGTGGACGGAAAGGATTGATTACAATAGTAGTGTTAGGATGACCTAAGTACGAGTGGATTGGTTCTTCTGATGAAAACCCTCAGCATCAATTTTGTCCAGAAGGCGAAGACAGTTGGTGTAAATGGCGTAAGGCTGAAGCTAATAATGAACTGGACCAATTTCATCACGATAAACCACCTCTAATTCCGCAAGTCCAAGAATGTTAGATATATCAAACCGGTTTTCGAAGATTTATCGAAAGACGAATTATTAATTCGTTGTTTAGGAGCAGAGACACAAAACAATAACGAATCTTTGAATTCTTTGATTTGGACTTTCGCTCCTAAACATCTTCATTCTGGTCCCAAAGTTGTTGAAATTGCTAGCTACTTAGCAGTTATTATCTTTAATGAAGGTTTTCAAGGTATTTTAAAAGTTATGTCGATTATGGGATGCCCTGTTGGTCGTGAAGCCCAAGCGTATGTTGAGAAACGGGATGAAAAGCGAATCTTACGCTCTGAGCGGCGCGTAAGTGATGTCGTTAAACAAGCCAGGATTGACTCAAGAGCTGAACGAAATTCCCAGGGTAGTTGCGGGGGTACTGGCGACACCGGTTGTGGAGCATAGGAAACTCGAAGGACCCGACCTCTAGGGAAAATTATGAAATTTCGAAAATCCAAGATGGCCGCCGAGATGGGGGCGTGTGAATTTGTTCCTAAAAATCCGGATTATTTTCAAAGAGCAACCCCGCAGCTTCAGAGTTTCACGAGGAAGAGGAAGGAATACTCTATGGACCAGGCATCGCCGATTGAGAGTAAGTTGATATTTTAATAGTTTTTAACGGACTTGAAACTTTAAACGCGTTTTTCTCAAAACTGTGTTTTTCAAACTTTCCTCCATTGTATCTCAGAAACGGCTGGACCGAATTACTTGAAATTTACAGGGCACACTCAATATATGTAAACGCATGGAATGAACTATTATCAATCGTAAATTTTTTTCGATCAAAACTTCGATTTTTTTAAAGCAAAAAAAAAAAAAAAAAAATTTCCAACTTTTATTTCAAATGTCTATCAAAAATCCAATTTTTTTTATATTCATTTGATTATAGGTCATTCCGTGCTTTTAAGCCTACAAATTAAAACGCCGTTTTTTTTTTTTTTTCAGATAAGCCGATCAGCCGGAATCGTGGAGGAAGTGGGAGCTCTTTTTTTCGAGGCGGGGGTGTTCAGAGCGCTGTAACTCTAGTTTGACTGAATATTTTTAGCTGAAATTTTATATTTATACTGTCCAAATATGTGTTAATAAATGATAAAAAACTTGAAGCTCTAAATATTTACTGGTCGTAGAAAAAAAATCCTGGTATGAAAAAAATATCCCTAAAAAAACAGGCCGTCACATAGGAAGACCCCCTTAACCTTAGCGCACACGCTCCGTGACGCGTGAGACCGGAGATACATTCCCCGCGCAGACGCCGCGGAGTAAAGACGTGGAGGTGTGGCTAACGAGCCTATATTATGGCAATAACAGCTAATACTAGGAGTTATAAGATGACTTAGATAAAAAAATAAGTGAATAAGTATAATACACACACTATATACATAATAAAATTGTATAATCTAAACGATGCGAATACTGTTATATATGTTTTCGTCTGCAGGGAATAGGATGAAGTTTTCACATAATGTTAAATATGGGCAATATACACGCTGGAGTAAGGTGCTAGTAATAGGTAATAATAAAAAAAAACAAGTATGTAAAATGCCTTTATACAAAGTTTCGGTAGTTAAAAACACGAGTATGTATATTCAAAGTTTAAGTTTTCACTAGCGATCCGCACGGCTCGGTCATTGTAGTATAGGCGATTTTTAATTTTTGTTAGGAATCCCAAAAATCTGTACTTGGACACCAGGCGTACATGATACAGGGGGTTTCACGTGTTCTGCAGTGAATGCCTTTGAAGAAAGTAAAAGCGAGAAAGAGGAATCATTGTTAATACTCTCCTAGCCGAGCCGGGTGCACCACTCCATTATCATGCATATAAAAAATCTATCATCAATAAGTAATAAATCACACCACTCGATACGTCTACTCTTTCTGAGCGGGGGGAAGGGGATTGTTAGTAATGTGGACTCATAACCCATGACCATATTACTAGCAATGTACCATGTCAGGTTGACCTCCACGCGGTTCTCCCTGGTCCAACTGGTGAATTTGTCACAATGGGCAAACTGACCTGACCTCATGTTCATCTTATCATCCTCCACTGGTGCCCCGCCAGCGTAAACCGTTAGCGTAGACGGGTGCACCATTCCATTATCATCTATACTCTTTCTTTATTATGTTCTTATACTATCAAAAACTGTGACTTACTGGCTCGGATGGAAGTGATGCTCGGTGTCGCTGTCATCGTCGTAGTACCGGCCGAGTTGTGTCCCCGCCGAGACCTCGGAGTGCGTGTCCGCTTGCTCACGGGCGTAGTCCACCATCATCTCTGACATCGACCTGACAATCAAACATTTGTTTTAAAGTAATTGATTACAATAGTAGTGTTAGGATGACCTATGAAAAATGTTTTTTTTTTATTTATTAATTACACAGTTTTGGGATGACCTAGTCTAGTAACTAGTTTAGGTAAGGTAAATATCGCTCTTCCATAGAAATAGAAATAGAAATAATCTTTATTCAAATAAAGTGAATGCAAGCACTTCTGAATAGTCATATTTTGATTCTACCACTCATTCGAAACGCATCACACGAAGAATTAGCAAGAAACTTGTGTGTTGCTCTTTTGAATAGATGTTTTTTTTATATAAATAATTACGCAATAACAAGAGGCATGCGATAATCAACATAGAAAATCGCTACGCGAATATTGTCAGCGCTATGGATTTTAAGTTTTACTATAAAAACATTATTATCGTTAACGAATTCTTCAATTTTATAGTAGGCTTTTTTTACAAAGGAAGTATTTTATATGACATTTAAATATTTTTTCAGCACTTTCCTAAAGACACCCTGGAACTCATACTATAAATGGAGCGAATGGTCCTCTTTTATGTCTCATATAAATTATTTATATATATATGTGTTTTTAAAAATAGAAATTTAAAACATTACTATCGAACTATATATACACATTACTAGTATGAACGTTACCCTACTAAATGTACTAAACTGATACCGTTCTGACTCGTCACGACACGTATAAATAAATAAACCTTTAATAAAAAACTGAAAAAAAATATTAAACTGACCTCATGTCGACGTGGTCGCTGCGGTAGGAGGAGCGACGCGAGCGTTGCGGGTCCCGCAGTGAGGCCGCGTCGCTGTCGTACTCGTACAGCGTCGGCAGCGAACTGCGCCGGGACCTCGAGTCCCACTCGCTCTTCTTGCGGTACCGGTTCTATTCCCGACGCAAATTTCAGTACAACATCATATTAATATATGATTATCGGTACATCATCATATTAATATGTAAGTGTCAGTGTATTTATCATTTAATTTGACGGCCTCGGTGGTCTAGCGGTTTATCACACCGCTTTAATTCCGATGGTCGCGGGTTTGATTCCTCGCCCGGTGCAAACGTTTGTATTCATGAGTATCATTGTCCTTAATGTTCAATGATATTATATACTAGCTGCGCCAGCGGTTTCAGTCACGTGAAATTTATAACCTATATGTTATTCTGATGTATATGCTATATTACTGTAAAATTTTATCAAAATCCCTTCAGTAGTTTTTGCGTGAAAGAATACAGAGAGGTAGGTTAGGTTACATTTTGTATTGCTACTCAGTAGTAATTATTGCTTCAGACTATTAGCTGAAAAGTAAGATGAGGTAGGCAAGGAGAATACTTTCGCGTTTATAATATTAATAAAATGTATTTACAAAAAAAATATCTAAGTGTTTATATCAGTTATCTAGTACCCATAACACAAGCTCTGCTAACCGTGGGACTAGATGGCATTGTGATAATTGTCCAGAGTTATTATTATTAATATGTGAAACAAAATCAGATATATATTATATAAAGGCATACACGTTGGTACTTTAGTGTTAACTATTTTAGATACCAACAGCTTGTTACATGTGTTTCGATTAAAGAATACGAAATATTAGCGTCCCCAACATAACCTCTAAAAACACATTTTTGGGGCGTTTTTCAATATTTCTTGTTATAAATTAAAGACTTTTATCTATTAGGTATCTAAACATGTACATGTAATTATGGACTAACCTTCGGCCTGTCTGGCGGTGGTGCGAGGATCCGTATGATGACCTCCCACTTGTGGGGTGCGTACAGCGGCGCGAACCGGTGGTCGTGCGCCACGCGTGTGAACTCATCCCGTGAACTCGCCCGTGCGAGTTCTCGCCGCAGCGTATTCTCATGTGAGATCAGCTCGCGCCAGCGTAGACGCTCCGCGCGAGTAAGACGCATAGATCGCTCCGTCTCGCTCACCACCTGACAATGTCATGCCCATCAGCGGCTTCCATGCACAAACCTTCAATCGATCTTTCGCCCGTCCAATTCAAACGAGAATCGAAATCGGTCCGAGCTGACTCAGACTAAAGCTTGACAATGTCATATCTATCAGCGGCCTCCACGCACCAATTGGACGCTCCTCCAATATATCCCCCGTCCAATTCAAACGGAGATCAAAATTACGATAGCCAGAGTTTGAACCCCTAGGTGCCCTCAAACTAAAGTCGTATCGGTCAGGTAGGATTTGGCCTTCAGCTGCTCCATAAGTCCTTTCGCAAGTTTAGAGTGCCATTTGCACTCGCCTTCTATCCTTCTGTGAAGCCGTAAACGGCAGATGGGGCCAATAACTTTAGAATATAGACATCATGTTATTATGTGACATGCGTGATTCGTTGTTATTCCAATGGCTAAGATGATATAGCACCATGTAATTCACTGCCTTATCTACATACTTCGACCGAATCACCGCTTATAAAGCAGGCTGTGCAATGGTTTCACGTGGTAATTATGACCTATATATAGGCAACGATTACTACATTCATCAGTTTCTTTGCCATTCTAATTAGATAATATTTTTTATGCAATTATTTACCATAAAATTCACACACACGAAAACAACACGTGAGTATAAAAATAACAAATCTTTCTATAGATAGGTCGTCGACCGTAGAAAACCATCTGCTTACCACAAATGTAATCAACTACTTACTTCATCCTGTGCTTCAACTTTCAACACTCTGGTCAAAACACTCCAGTTGGGTGGCACTGGAGGTGCTGGTATTGGTTCTGGTACATCCTCATCATCCTCTTCCCTGTAGAGCGGGTTGCGAGCGGGAGGCAGTTCTGGCAGTATTGGCAGCTCGTTGGGCGACCTCGGGGGTGGGTACACATTGCCTGTCTGCTTGATAAGCTCGGGGGAGAATAAGTCCGGTCCGCCTTTTCCTAGAGATGAAAAATAAATCAATTTAGATTTATGAATCCTTACGGTGGTCGTGGGTTCGATTCCTCGGAGGGATGATACTTAAAGGGTTTAATCAATCACCACCAAAAATATGTAGTAATTGGAATGAAAAAATAGAGAAATTACTTTTTATCCCTGTTAATCACAATATGGGCGAGTAAAACTAGTAAGAAATATTTTTAAATTGATGTCAAACTTCTTATTCACCTATATACTTCTGTGGCGGCAATGACAATGGAACTCTCTCCATCTTCGGCGTGAGCGTCATTCCCGAAGCGCTGCTGATATCTGAGAAGTTCTCCCACTGCGCCTCAGGCAGTGTATGGTTCCGTATGGTGACGTCGAACTGCGGCGGTGACGGTGGCACTTGCTTGTACTCTGTCACGAGCCGCTTGTGCCTCTCGATGTCTTCGATGGTCTTCTTCTCGGTGATCGTGCGAAGGAACACATCGTCCACTAAGTGAGACGTAATTTCTGGTTTCCTGAAAACATTTTTTCGAGTAATTTTAATAGCGAAAGAGCTGACGTGGCAAACAGGGATTGAAATTACGATAGCATGTGCCAAGGTTTAAACCCCTAGCAGCAACCTTAGACTAATTTCCTATCCGTCAGGTAGGAGTTATCTTTCAGCCACAAGTTTTTCCGCGGGCTTGGAATGCCTCCTATTGGTGAATCTGTAAAGGTCAGCTGCAGCTAACAACGTTAGAATAATTCGTGAAAAAAACACCACAAGAATAACTAATACCTTCAACTGCCTGAATTGAAAATCGTGAAATTCTTTAAAAAGGATTATTGCAGGTATATATACCACCAAATTGTTTCGCTGACAGTATTAAAATAGAATAATGCTACACTAAATCGTGTACTTTAAACAACTGGAAATTAAGGGCTGAAGATTGTGCCTTGGGAAAGACCAATATCCAACAATGGACTGTTCAACAAACTACAGTGGGCTGTTCAGAATGATGAGGATGAGAATGTAATCCAAAAGCTTACCTGGCTGGCATAATTGGTGTTTCTGGAATTGGTTCGAGACTCTCCATTAACATCTCTTGCTCCTCCGTCTGCAGATGCTCGCTCATCATTGGAGGTGGCGGGGGTGGTTTCTATACCATTAAAAGAAACTATGATTACTAAGTAGTAATATAATGTATGAGTTATAATTGAGTAATGCATACTAATAGGAATAGCACATGTTATTATTGTGTTAACTACAAATGAATGATTTTATAATCTGTGGATATGCAGATTGTTAAAATTATATGTAATTGATTGTTTATTACTCGTTTAAACAAAAACATACTGTAGACAACTAGGAACTATACATTTAGCAAGTAAATAAAAAGTATGCTTTAAACGTAAATTTGTTACTGTCGTTATAACAATGAATTCTAAATTCAATCCTTATGCAGCTTGTATATCTGTAATATTGGACCTGACTATAAAAAGCATGAAGTAATAAAAAAAATCCTTTTCTTATCCTTTATTTTCTTATCCTTAATCCTTTAATCCATGGTTTTTAACATGGCGCCCAACGTGGGACTACTATTTTTATATTCACGTTGGTACCCCATACCTATAGCAATAAGTTTGTTTTACATAATTTTTCAACTTTCATCAATTTTAATCCTAATACCGTATTTGGATACCTTCAAAAAAAGTAAAAAACTAAATATGAACACATTTTATATGCAAATGGTCATATAATATATATATATATAATAGCATTACCATTTGCATCCATACATATATAATACAAATTTGTGTCTGTCAGACATTTTACAAATGGACTGCTGAACAGATTTTAATGAAATTTAATATATGGTTTTACGAGGTTGAACATAGGATATCTTTTATCTTTAATATCTGAAATAGGGTGTAATTGTAACATCTAACTAGTAGTTTAGAGATCTTGCAAGGCAATTGTTTGGTCTTTTTTCAGTGTTATATTGTTATATATTTATGAAGTGTAAGTAATTTGATGGTATGTTAAAATTACCTTTATGTGGAACATCTTGGCATGAGATCGGTCAGTGACCTCTGTAACGGAGTGGGTATCCGTCATCTCGGTGTTCAATGAGACTATAGATCTCGGCGGCCTCGACCACTCCTGGTTAGTCATTTATGGAGTGCTTAGTTTGATTGGAACTATCTTATGTATATGCATATATAAAAGGTAGAACTTCGAAATTTTATCATAATGACTTATGCTATTAGCAATTAGCAACATAAGATATAACAGTTGCCAATAAACATATGGCTATTGTAATCAAATGATGTATAAAATTTATCAATAATGAATCGTTACCTATGCACATAGAACGATATAGTGCCTTTTGGACTCTAAATCATTTTAACAAGCCAACATACCGTCGCATATTATATTCCGAATGAAGTAATCAGGGACATTGTAATTTATTGACGTCATGATGAACGCAATATTTGACATGCATACATTTTGTAAGATATACTTTGAATCCAATATGGCGAGCCTACCGACGTCTTTCGTATTAAGTTTTTGGTTTTGTTATCAGTGTTTCCTTCACCAGAAAGTCAGGCAGAAATATTAATCGACAAAGTTTTTTTGTAGGCCAGAATTTGAGAGAAGAGAAGTGGAAATGGGGCAACAATCTACTAGGTGACGACGCTGTCCTTCTATCATGTACAGTAGTAATAGATTCATTATCGATGGAATCAATAGACTAATTAATTTGCTCAACTCCATATAAAATTGGTTCCAATATAAACAAAGCACTCAATGATGTTAAAACATAAATGTTAACAATCGAATCACTTATAAATAAAAGTTATACTATTTGAATTGGTAACTGTGCAAATGAAAATGAAAGAATCGTTGTGCGTTGATAAACCAATGGTAACATGCAAAAAACTTGTTAAAAATCTTAGATCATCAATTAACATATACCTTTTCTGAATCAAATGCATAATGACATGAACTTAACTACATAATTTAGTAAATTATTAAACTTATACAATTGATGTTTTTAATAAAGTGAAACATCAAGTAAACGAGGAACGAAACAAAATGTATATATTGTTTCAGCAACGAAACATGACATAGCAATAAAGAAACCATCTAATTTCTTAGAATATAATATAAAATAATTTTGGATGCGACTTACTATTTATTACATTTGGATTATTCTCGATATTCAGTTGAACTATCCTGAATGGATTATGATCCAAGATTTATAAATATTTATTGATAAAACATTTATTATAACCTTTAGTTTAATTTACTACATATCATTACACTCATCACATTAATAGGGTTCTCCACGCGGTCGCCCATTAAAACGATTGTGGTTAATTCCTGGTGAATTCTTAATGATGGGCTAGCTTAGCTGGCTTCATCCTCAGCCTTCACAGATACCCCGCCAGCACATACTATTAGCACAGGCCGGTCCACCATCATTATCAACCATTAGAAATATATATTATATATACCTGGCGAGGGGCGTACGGCGCTGGACGGGGTGGTCTTTCCGGGGGCGGAAGGTGTACAGCGCGAGCCGGCAGGGGCAGAGCCCCTGGCGACACTGTACGTACAGACTCCTGCCGCTCTCGTTCATGCTGCTCCATCATCAGCGATTGCCTGTAGTCAGCAAGTTATGATCTTAGAATATTTGTGGTTTGATCTTCTTACTCCGTTAAACTGTACCTATTAATGGCAATTCGAGAAATTTATTGAATTATACAGCACGCTGGATGGCTTTGTAAATTTAGGGTTTTTTAGGGTTACCTCTGACCCACCTATTCTAGTAGAACAACAGCTTACTGTGGTCCATTTGGATACAAGAGTGAAATTATGTACGGTACAGAAGATAACACCTCAGTTCTCAGGCATAGCAATGTATTAGAAAGTCACATAACAATGGTATCCATGGTAACTCCTTAGATATAAATGACGCTTGCCATTTTCAGTCAGATTGTCTTTTGGCATTCCAGTTACCTAGAAAAGAGGAAAAAGACATCGACTCCAAGTTACCTGATGCTGCCGCCGTCGGTTTCTGTAGCAGTGATGGTAGAGGGCGGAGAAGGTGGAACTGGAGGCTGCTGCACGCGCACGTGCACATCGAAAGCAGGTGGTGCTCCCACCAGCCGGCTGTGGGACGTACTTGTCTCGTGCATCTCCCCATATCCTGAAAGAGATTAAAAATATGATATTTGGTCATTTATATTTACAGGTACAAAATTCTTTAGAATTGTACCATCTTGTTGTTTAACAGGCGAGTTTCTCGTTCATTCTTCTGGAATGATTATAAATTTCCAATGGGCCTTAGAATCTAAAAATGTACATTCAAAAGTGCTTACACATAAGTTTATTTATTTGAAAATTAATTCACATACTTATATTGCCAATATAAACAAATTCTGTGGAACATCTGTGGAAGTATCACATGCTGTTAGTAGCAGTACTTAGCTGTAGTACTCGTCCAGTATAAACGCTATGTACCAACATTGTTGTGTTTGATTTCGCAACTTTTCTTGGCGGAGTAATCTGACGAAATAGTGTCAAAAACTATACGAACTTTGCAGAACATATGTAGAGGAGTCTCGTACCTTCACTGTAGTGTTCGTCTAGTGTGAACGCACTGTTCAGTGTTGGTGTGGATCTGTTCGGCTGCGCTCGGCATCTCGGAGGGGTAGTCAGACGAAATAGTGTCAAAAACTATAATAACTGTGCAGAACATATGTAGAGGAGTCTCGTACCTTCACTGTAGTGTTCGTCTAGTGTGAACGCACTGTTCAGTGTTGGTGTGGATCTGTTCGGCTGCGCTCGGCATCTCGGAGGGGTAGTCAGACGAAATAGTGTCAAAAACTATAATAACTGTGCAGAACATATGTAGAGGAGTCTCGTACCTTCACTGTAGTGTTCGTCTAGTGTGAACGCACTGTTCAGTGTTGGTGTGGATCTGTTCGGCTGCGCTCGGCATCTCGGAGGGGTAGTCAGACGAAATAGTGTCAAAAACTATAATAACTGTGCAGAACATATGTAGAGGAGTCTCGTACCTTCACTGTAGTGTTCGTCTAGTGTGAACGCACTGTTCAGTGTTGGTGTGGATCTGTTCGGCTGCGCTCGGCATCTCGGAGGGGTAGTCAGACGAAATAGTGTCAAAAACTATAATAACTGTGCAGAACATATGTAGAGGAGTCTCGTACCTTCACTGTAGTGTTCGTCCAGTGTGAACGCAGCATTAGTGTGAGTTTGTTCAGCTTCGCTTGGTGTCTCGGAGGGGTAGTCCGACGGGATGGTATCGGAAGCTACACTAACTGTTTCTTGCCTCAACGCCGCCGGTGGATATGTTGCGCGAGGAATCTTCACAGCTATTAATATAATGATTTTGTGATATTAAAGTAATGATTTTTTTTTTCATAAATGTTTAAGAAAATGAATCTATTGATTATCAGTAATAACGGCTACTGATATTGATAGCAATGTACTCAAACAGTCGTGATTAGTTCCTGGAAAATTTGCAAACTTGGCTTGACATCATATTCATCCCAACATCTTTCGCTAGTGACCCGACATCGTTCACTATTAGCGCAGGCAGGTAGCACTATAATGGTATAGATATAAAAATATTATATATATGGATATATAATATTTTTAATGGATGAACCATTAAAAAATATTATTGAAATTTAACGGGAGTGAAACCGCGGGCACCGCTAGTATATAATATAATTAGATTTCACTCACTATGAATGCTGCTAGCTATTGACGGTGTGGAGTCGTCAATCAGCCGTCTCGGCGGTGGCAAGGCTCGTCTCCTGAGGCAGAGGTACGACACACCCAGGCCCAGTAGCAGTAATGTTAGGAATAGGATAGCGCATATGATCATCAGTATATGCGTGCCGGCCAACGGTGATTGAATCGGCAATGGACTCCGCGGGGTCCTGCAAGAAATGATGACGATGGAGTACCGTGAAATGTAAATTAGACACTACTACATTCGCATAAAGTTGCATTTGCTTCTCAAATAGAGTTCAAGCTAATTATAATCATAATAATAGTAACCCTGGACAATTGACATTATCTTCTAGTCTCGAGATACGTAGAGCTTGTGTAACGGGTACTAAACAACTGTCATAAATAGTTAAATACACTTTTTTTTTAAATATGTATATACGTAATATACATAAAAAATACACAGACCAATACACACAAAGATTCTCATGACTTGAAATATTTGTATATGCAAGGAATCAAAGCCGCGACCATTAGAAATAAGGTGATGCACTAATGTATGATTTCTTGTATCGGTCTTGGCATATTAGGTATCTATTTGCAAAAAATGTATATAAGTACATATTACAATCAGTTTGCTGATTAAATGCCAAAGGGCCACATGAAGCAAACGGAAAATTTTACAGGAGAGCTCATAAAAATTTTCACTGTGATATTTTTACTTCTTTTACGAATCTATGATATCTATGTGTTAGCTCTAGAATCATGGGTGTCTTTTTTTAATATAAAAATTATAACGATTTAGACACCATTTTTTGAAAAAAATAGTTTCAGTTTTTTTTTTGCGTTGTGGCCCTTTGGCATTTCATAAACGAGTTGTCTAGTACACATAACACAAGCTCTGACTAGATAGCGCAATGTGAATAAATTCTACTTACACTGCTATAAATGGATTGGGAATCGGCTGCGGCACGATCGGTGGTGGGTAACGGCACACGATGGTGATAACTTCATCACCATCCATTTCGAGACCTGGGTGGAACCTCACCACTATGTTATTGGTGAACACGCGTAGAGGGTCCTAAAAGAACAAGTTTTAAATAAATTTCGACTTTAATACTTTAATGCCTTTTCATTAAAAAACAAATGAATCGATTTTAGAACACAGTGGTGGTATTCGAAACGTAATTTTGAAAAGACCTGAAAGAACATAAATATATCTGGTTTAAATAAATTCTACTGATTTAAATAAATATTTTAATAAAATAGACATTGGTTATGGGTACAAATAAAAAAAAAATATCGATTTCAAAACGTGATTAATGTTTATTCAATTAAGCAGATAATAGATTGAGCAATTTTGAATAGATTTTTTATGATATTGCAGTTTTATTCATACTGCACATTCAGTTAGGTGCATACCAAGCGGGATATCAGTGATTGTGTTCATGTACCTGAATAATTTATCAAAAAGTAGCAAAGTAGATATTTTAAAAATAATTTTCGGATATTGAATCTATTTACAATTTATGAAAGTAAAATGGCTTAGTTTATCTATTGTATCAACATATAGATATTATAACCATGATTTAAATAAATATCTTATACATTTTGTTACCTTACTTCCATTCATGTTCGCCTACTTTATTTTTAATAATACTTTCTTTTTTATGGTTGTCTAGAAGAGACTGCGTTAGCGACAAAACTGCCTTCGGTCCCTTCTTCTTTCTTTAATATATTGTTATATTTTTCAATGTATCTGCATATAATGATGGTACAACAAAGAATTATCATTACATAGTATAAACAAAGTCGCTGTCGCTATCTGTCCATCCCTAAGTATGCTTAAATCTTTAAAAGTACGCAACGGATTTTGAATCGTTTTTTTTTAATAGATAATAGTGATTCACTAGGAATTTATATATATAATACATGTACACCTGTGCGAAGCCGGGGCAAGTAGCTAGTAAATAAATAAATAAAAATACAAGCTGCACAATCACGGTATCAATGTCGCAACTACATAATAAGTAAAAATGTATCTAGTGTAAAGTCTATCACTATTAATGATATACAACTTAGTTATATATTTACTGACCTGTTTCGTCCCACATCCCTTCAAGGGTAGCTCTAGCTTGTAGGAGAGCGCTCCCTTACCGACCACCTGGCACGCCGAGTGGCGATCAAAGTCCGCATACGCGATACCGTAAAATTTCTCGTTGAACTTCAATTCAACCTGAAATAATAATATTAGTAATAAGTCTCTCTAACCATCCGAATCCAATGGCAGTACAACTCTTGGACCCTTCTCACAGGATCAAGAGAGTGAAGAGGAGTGTACTGTAGAAAGAGGCCGTTCAAGTATTAGGTAAGGAGATTTATTACAATTATTTGCACCCCCTCCCCCTCCCATCTCTATTATCAGCAAAAGTAAGCAAAGCTCTTACCCCCTCACCCCATGCTTACGTAAACATTTTCCAATTGATGTATTGTTCTTTTAGCAATGTGAGGTGGCCATTCCTGTAAAAAAGTAAATAACTGCCGATGACGTCATCATCATCTAGACTCCCCCAGCCCCCATGTCATCCAAAATAGGCAAAGCAAAGACACCCCCCCCCCCCCTCGCCCCGCCCCCATAATGCTTACGTAATACTTGAACGGCCCCAAAGGCAGTAGAGGTGCTGAACTCTTCACCTACAAATAACAAGCACGCAGCATATCTGCTTATAGTCTTTATAGATAATAATAAGTCCTATTTATTTATATAGCAATTATGTAGGACAAAATGGTACATAGTGAGTATTTCTTTAAAAAAAATCCCTATATCATGTAACAGCGTCGTAGTCCAGTGTGCACTGTACACTGTACTTTATTACTATAGACCACAAATGTTACTCTAGTCAACAACAAAAAAATGAGTCAGTCAATATATACTTCTGATTGATTCTCCGCTGACCGAACTTATAACTAACCAAAATAATCCGAGTGACTTAATTTTTATAGGAATTTACAGCGCAAATTTATTTATATATTAAAGTAAAAGAAATATAGAAAGAATTCAGTAAATTTTCTCGTAATTCTGCAGCAGTAAATGTTATGGATAAAATGTTATGTATATACACATACGATATTATCTAATCAAAATGCGGTGAGTCTAAGCATAATAACCGTCATTGTATCAACAGTAAATGAATTCCCGTTACCATTCCTATATCCCGCACTAGTTGATTTATTGAATTAGCAAAACAATAGACAATGAAGCGTCGCGAGGGTCGAGGGTACCCATAACTGTAAATTTCAAGTTGCCTCTGTATTTTATCCCGAAGGAATTCATTCTCCCGGATAAGTATCACTAGTATCATAAATATAAGTCTAAACATTATATATTTTCAATACAAAACAATTTTTGTTATTATTTTGAGTAGCAAACAAGTAATGTCGATTAAAAAATCCATTGCTAGCAATGTACCATGTAAGGTTAACCTCCACGCGGTTCCCATTCAAACTATCATGTTAAATTCCTAGTGAATTTGTCACGATGGGCTAACTGACCTGACTATACTCATCTGATCATCCTCAACTGGTGCCCCGCATCAAACCTTAAAAAAGGACTAAACTAAAACTGCTAGCAATGTACTATGTCCACCTCCACGCACTTCTCGATGGAAATTATCGTTTTAAATTCCTGGTGAATTTGCCAACTAACCTGACCTCGTACTCATCTTATCATCCTCCACTGGCGGCCAGCTTATACCGTTAGAGCAAGCAAATGCACCTTTCCATTATAATACTATCTCTCTTCCACGCGGTTCCCTCTGGAAACCATCGTGATAAATTCCCGGTGAATTTGTCACGTTGGGCTAACTGTCATGTTCATCTTATCATCCTTCACTGGTGCCCCGCCAGCGTAAACCGTTAGCGCAGGCGGGTGCACCATTCCATTATCATCCATAAAAAAAAAAAAAATACTATCTCTCTCTCTCTTCCTAGCTATATATCCCACATGATGGTAGGGTCAGCTTTCCTTGTTTTTCTCCGCCACTTCTCCCTGTCCCAGACATCGTCTTCAGAAACTTGGAATCCACCATGTCTCCAGCAATTACATTGACATTCCAGAAAACTAAGATGTCATGCCTCTTATCCTGTACTTTAAATTTTAAATACATACCTGCATTGAACCAGCAGCACAGTTGAGGGCCGCCTTCGTTCTATTCAAGAAGATTACTGGACTCAGATCGTCCAGTTTTGTGACCTGAAACATCGTCAACATTCTATATAAATACTCGATTATGTGTCCGTACTAGAATCTGCATCTTAATAATAATAATATAAACGCGAAAGTTTGTGAGTATGGATGGATGTTTGTTACTCTTTCACGCAAAACTACTGAACGGATTTTGATGAAACTTTACAGTAATATATCATCAGAATAACATATACACTATAAATTTAACACATGTGAAGCCGCGGGTACAGCTAGTACAATTATAAATCCGAAATCATTTCTTTCTAGTCTCTTTGTTACCTTTTCGTGGCGAAACGGCTGAATGTTATATGGAAATAGATAGATGTTATCAGAAAAAACTATATGTAAGGGGGTAAAATAGAAGATAAAAGTTCGAGCTAATGATATTGGAGGTAACAGGAAATACATAATATGTACTGTTTTAAATTTGAGGCGGTTTATTTATACCAACATATTACATATGTTATCTGTGTTTATACGTACAAATCACAAGATCTTACCACGCTTTATTTATTTTTATTGAGCCGATACTTCGGCAGTGTTTCAACCGCCATAATCACAGTAAGAGCAGCGTGTAGATGGTAAATAAAATATTATATAATACAATTTTGTACTAACTATAGTAACATTATAACTGCCAATGTGTGCATCTGTTTCTGATTTTTGTGTATGTTACTGTCTGTATTTGTTTCATGATTACATACATACATATACATACGGCTGAACGAATCTCAACGAAATTTGGTATAATAATTTGTATTCCGAAGACAGGTAGAAAAACTCAGATGAATACCCGGAAAAGAACTACTAGTTTCTTTAAAAAGCGCTATCGGGGACAGTCTAGCGTACAGAACTACTTTATGTATTTACTATACTAACTGTTTGCGATCGCAAATAGCCCTTTACTTTATTTAAAAATAAAATTTCAATTTTCAAATTTCGAACGTCAGGCACAGAACATCGATGATATTTTATATACAATTTTTGCACTCCTTCTCGAACATTCCGTGGCGTCACTATTAAAATCAACGTACAATACAATCTAAATATTCTTTTTATTTAAATTTAAAACATATCAACCACTGCAATATTCCTCCAGCAAACATTTTGGTCCTTCGAGCCGGATTAACTAGTGCATTCAGTGAAATACATATATATCTACAATAATTAATATTTATTCAATATATCTGCAATACGATCGTCATTACGTAATAAAATGGCGGAGGAATATTCTAGAACAAAAGCACAACGCAACGCAATAAAAGGACGAATAACTAGAATATATAATTTTGTACAACAACAAAAGGAAGGATTCGATATCAACGAATATATTACACGCAACGCGGAACTTGAGAAGTTAATGGAAAGGTATGATGAACTTCAGACATTAATTGAGATGAAGGACGATGGAAGCCAGGATGGAGACCAGTCAGCTGCAAATGAAGAGGACCGGAGCGCGGTTGAGACTAGGTATTATACAACAAGAGCGGCACTACAAAAAGTTATTGATGCCCACCGACTGCCTACAAGCGGATCAAGCTTTTCAAGTGCCCCATCATACGACCGCCACATCAGTAATGACGTACTTCTTCCCAAGCTCTCCTTACCCACCTTCGAAAGCATAGATATCAGAGTGGCCGACCTTCAAGAACATCTTCATGACGACAATTGGTCACAGCAACATGTCACCCGCAAGGAACCTTCAATTCCTGACAACGGCGCTTAAAGGAGAGGCAGCTGGTTTAGTAAGCGCATTGTTTATTTCTGACGACAATTTTCAAAAAGCTATGGACATATTGATTACCAGGTATGAGAACAAAGTTATCGTAGTAAACACACATTTAAAATCATTTCTCAATCACATAACTATCACTCGAAATAATTTAAAAGAGTTCCTTAACATCTTACAACAAAGCCTAGATTCTCTAAATGCTCTGGATATTAACACGGATAGCTGGGATGTCCTGTTAGTATTCTTAATCACTCAGAAGCTGGACAGTTCATTACGTACATCGTGGGAACTGAGCAGAAAGGATAACAATCTACCTACACTTAAGGAGCTGTTACAATTCTTGAATTTGCGAATGACGTCATGTGATCTTATTAATGACAAAGGAAGTGATAGCAAGCCTCAAACTACTTCAAAACCTAAGGTATCGTATAACGCATCTGTCATTACCTGCGATAGTGTGTGTGTTATGTGTAAAGGTGAACACTTTCTACATAAATGTCCACAGTTCATGCAATTGTCTCCGGTGCAACGTAACGAGTATGTTAAAACTAATACACTTTGCTTCAATTGTTTAAAGCCTTATAAGTTTAATCATAGATGTTCAAAACATAAATGTCTTACTTGTCGTGGCCGACATCATACTATGTTGCATATGCAAAGCCGTCCGATATTAGTTAACTCATTAATTTCTCAATCTAATAATATTGAACAACCATCTACGCCTGCACCTGTAGCAATTTTACCGCCTGCACCTGCAGCACCCACTATGACAGCGCCCGCGGCCTCCGTGCCCACTGTGCCTGCCCTCAACTGTAACTTAACCCCTCAACTGACGCCGACATACAGTGACCACGTTGACAACAGACCTCCTGTTGTTCACACAACTCATACGAGTACTAACAGTAACATACATGTACTGTTATCTACAGCTATCATAAGGATTCAAGATGCGACTGGACAGTGGCACACTGCTCGAGCCCTCTTGGATTCCGGCAGCGAGGTAAACCTCATTACAAGCAGGTTAGCGCTCAAACTTAAGTGTAAACAGGATAGTACTCTCAATTCTATTTTAGGTATTGGTGCATATGGGACACAGTCACCTAGATACATCAAAATAATAATTGCATTTAATAATGTCTAGTAAGACAAATTCAATATTGTCTACTAGGCACTGCTGTATCTAAACTGTGTCACCCCACCTTACATTTTCCTACTTTTATTTAGTATATAAGATCATTATTTTTATGTACACATTGTCAGTTTATTATCATCTGTAAAATACATCGTCTCGACCAGCAACATCGTAATATTCACCCGCAACAGTGGTGACCCCGACGTGATCTGCCCGACGTGATCTGCCCGACGTGATCTGCCCGACGTGATCAAGACGAAACCTGGGAAAACGACGAGATCAAGCAAGAGATCTCTGGCTGACGGCATCCTGCGCACCGACGATTGCACATTTCCACCGGCTTCCCAGAAGCGGGTCACACCGGAACGGAAATTCAAGAGGCACAAAAATCGTTGGCTACAATGCGCAACAAGGAACCCTGCCATACTACTGACCGCCATATAATACTGGCCAGCTGTTTTACTCATCACAACAATGGCTCGTCCTATGCCATTAACAGGAACAAACATGCCTAGTACACCGGGCATGTCTGCCACTAGCTGTATAGACATCGCTGCAATAACCGTCACAGAGCGGTTACCTGAGTTCTGGACAGACTCGCCACGTTTGTGGTTTGCACAATTTGAGGCAATAATCGCACCTCAAAAACAAGGCGACGAATATAAATATAATACAGTAATATCCAAACTGCCAAAAGAGGTCGTCCACCAAGTCAGCGATATACTTACAAATCCACCACCAGAGAATAAATACTCAGTCATTAAAGACAGATTGATCGACTGTTATGAGGAGAGCGAGCAAAGACGTTTCCACAAACTGCTCGCAGAAATGAACCTGGGAGATCAAAAACCGTCCCAGTTATTGAGGAGGAAAATGAGAGAAGCTGGTTGCGGAAAAATTAATGAGGATACCATCCGACTATTATGGATGAGGCAGCTTCCTCCATCAGTCACAACCGTTTTAGCGGTTACTGAGCAATTGACGCTGGACAAATTAAGCGAAATGGCCGATCGCATACATGAAAATATGCGATTTAATACAACAATGCAATCAACAGGCACCGCTGACATAAATACGGTCACACACCTGTCTTCACAACTCGCGACGCTGCAATTAGAAGTTGCTGCACTACGCGAAAATCGATCGCGACACATAAACCGACGCAGCAATTTCCGATCTAGATCAAATTCACGCCGTCAGTCAGCGCATACACAGAGTAATAATTATTGCTATTATCATCGTAGATTTAAAGAAAAGGCATATAATTGTGACCTGCCGTGCTCCTGGAACCATAAAAGACCGCCGTCGTAAAACTAGGCTCAGCACAGAACACGGCGTAACTCTGTGCTGTTCACCCTTTTAACCGCCTAGCTATAACCGACTCTAACAGTGGTTATAGATTTTTGGTGGATACCGGAGCAAATATCTCGGTGATCAAAAAGCAAGCACAGACCAATGAGAGCGCTAGCGAATTAAAATTATTCGCCGCAAACGGAACCGTGATAAAGACATACGGGGAAAAAACACTAACCTTAAATTTGGGTTTACGACGTTCCTTCAAATGGAATTTCATCATTGCTGACGTCAAAATGCCTATATTAGGCGCTGATTTTCTAGAGCACTACCGCTTATTGGTAGATATACACGGGAAGAGATTAATAGATAAAGTTACAGAGCTCAAAACGCCTGTAAGTTTCATCAAAGCAAACATTCCCTCTGTTCGCTCCATTGACTCCGAACTGCCTAACTCTATAAGGCAACTTTTGGAAAAATATGAAAAAATCACAAGGCCTACATCAATGAATATTCCCGTACAGCATAAGATCAAACATCACATCATAACAAAAGGATTTCCCGTATGCGCTCGAGCTCGTCCTCTTCCTCCAGATAAATATAAGGCTGCCAAAAAGGAATTTCAGGACATGATAGAAATTGGCATATGCAGACCATCAAGCAGTCCATGGGCTAGTCCACTGCACATGGTAAAAAAGAAAAATGGTGAATGGAGACCATGCGGTGATTACCGCGCATTGAATAATATTACCGTACCGGACCGATATCCACTTCCAAGGTTATTGGATTTCTCGTATATTGCTAGTGGAAAATCCATCTTCAGCAAAATCGACGTACGGAAGGCTTATCATTCCATTCCCACTGCAGAGCCAGAAAAAACCGCTATTATAACTCCGTTTGGACTTTTCGAATTTACAAGAATGCCATTCGGTTTAAGAAACGCGGGTCAGACGTTCCAAAGATTCATGGATTCGCTATTCAGAGACTTAGACTTTATTTTTATATTTGTCGATGACATTCTGATAGCCAGCGAGAGCGAGAAGGAACATTACGAACATTTAGAAATTATATTTACTCGTTTAAATGAAAATGGAATTACAATTAATATGAGCAAATGCGAGTTTTTCAAAAATGAGTTAGATTTTCTTGGTTATCATATAACGAGCCAAGGGATGAAACCAACGCAAGAAAAATGGCAAGCAATCGACGAGTACCCTAAACCCACGACAGTCGAAGATTTACGTCGTTATTTGGGTATAATGAATTTTTATTGTTACTAAAGTGCATATCTTAAATTTTACAGTTAACTTTTATAATTTTTTTGTGTGTAATATATATATTTTTTCTCTCAAGGGGGAATATCTATGGGACACAGTCACCTAGATACATCAAAATAATAATTGCATTTAATAATGTCTAGTAAGACAAATTCAATATTGTCTACTAGGCACTGCTGTATCTAAACTGTGTCACCCCACCTTACATTTTCCTACTTTTATTTAGTATATAAGATCATTATTTTTATGTACACATTGTCAGTTTATTATCATCTGTAAAATACATCGTCTCGACCAGCAACATCGTAATATTCACCCGCAACAGTGCATCTCACCAACAATCAAATGTTTGTATTAAAACAAACATTGCATCACGCACGAGTAATTTTATTGCCAATATCACATGCTTAGTTATGGACAAGATTACTGTACCTCTACCTCACTTTTACGTCCATACTGACAATTGGAACATACCTAAACTACAAGCTCGCACACTGGCAGATCCTACTTTTCACATACCTAGTGAGATTGATATACTTATAGGTTGTCAATTATTTTATTCCATTATTACACAAGGTCACATGACTCTGGGTATAAATTTACCACATTTAATTAATTCTGTATTCGGTTGGATTATTTCTGGCACTTTTGTTATTGATAAACAAGCAGCCTATTGTACATGTATGATTCACAACTATCAACAAATTAGTCTACTTTCAATTAATAATAATTATAATAAGATTTTATCACGTTTTTGGAAACAAGAAGAGATTGTAAATAGTAAGCCAGTATTTACTCCTGACCAACTCTACTGTGAGCAGTTGTTTCAAAACACCACAACTGTCGATAACAGTGGCCGATACACCGTTAACATGTCAATCAATGAAAATTTAATTAATAATAATCTAGGGAACTCATTTAATACGGCATACCGTTGTTTATTACAATTAAAGGCAAGGTTTCTCAAATATTATAATTTATACAAAAAACATAAAAATTTACTCACACATGTCATTAGAACAAACAAGTTATTGTCATCTTATTTATGGTGGCATAGACCCAATTGGATCTACTACGATACCAACGAGTGGCCCATTTCTACGCCACAGTTACTTTCAGAACAGGACAGTAACTTAGAATTAATTGAAGTTAAAACACAAACCGCGCATACAGTAACTATACCTTCTACATTATACTTAGATTATTTTTGTAAGTATTCTAATTTTACTAAACTAAATAGAGTTATGTCATACGTATTTAGAATTATTAAAAATACCCGCAGTAAAGAAAAGGACCGTCACTATCTTTCAGTGTCTGAGTTAGATTTTTCGCATAATTTTATTATTCGAATGTTACAAGAACATTACTTTAGTAAAGAAAGGAAAGAATTAGCAACCTTACAAAGTACAAACACATTTACTTTTAAAAGTAGCCCATTACGAAAGCTTAATCTTTTTCTAGACGATGTAGGTATTATTCGTGTTGGCGGAAGGATTAAACATTCAAATGTTCAATATAATCATGCACACCCTATCATTTTACCGTCATAGTCACACATTACATCCTTGATCATAGAACAGTATCACTACAGACTTTTACACTCGGGCATACAAAACACTCTTGCCAATCTAAGACTGCGATACTGGCCTATAAATGGTAGAGTCAAAGTTAAAAAGGTGATTCACCGCTGTGTACGGTGTATAAGGTTTAAAGCGCAAACTTGTGAGCAACAAATGTCTTCGCTGCCGAGTCCCAGAGCATCTCTAGTGCGTGCGTTCACGCAGGTCGGCATTGATTATAGTGGTGCCATTAATATTCGGAGTAATATGCAACGCAATTGTAAAGACACTAAGGGATACATCTGTCTAATAATCTGTTTGGCCACGCGTGCAATTCATTTGGAACTTGTTGGTGATCTGTCCACGCATTCTTTTATCAATGCATTGAAGCGTTTTATATCTAGGCGAGGTATATGCACTAGTATTCAGTCGGACAACGGCACGAATTTTAGAGGTTCACATAATGAATTGAACGTATTATACGAAATGTTCAAAAACGATAAATCATATAGTAATATTGTTAATTTCTGTAGCAATAATAAAATAGAATGGAATTTTACGGTGCCTTTAGCTAGCCACATGGGTGGTATTTACGAAGCAGGCATCAAATCTGTAAAAACTTTACTCAAAAGGCAGTTATGTAACAGTAACTTAACGTATGAGATGCTAAATACTGTACTTGTACAAATTGAGGGTATCCTCAATAGTCGTCCGCTGTGTCCTTTGACCGACGAACATTATGATATGCCGTGCTTAACTCCGGCACACTTTCTCATAGGGACGCCTATTGTGGACTTACCAGAACCAAATACATGTAATGTTAACGAAAACAGATTGTCATTGTTTCAAAGGATTACTCGCTTCAAACAAATGTTCTGGAAGCAATTTTATAAACAGTATTTGTCTGAACTACAGATTAGATCTAAGTGGTTAGGCAAGTGTAATAATCTAGAAGTAGGAAGTGTTGTTTTAATTAAGGACGAGAATACACCACCAGCCTGTTGGCCGCTTGGCAAAATTGTTCAAGTCTACAAAAATAGTAGTGATAACTTGGTTCGGTCTGCAATTATAAAAACTGCCACTGGGGAATATCACCGTCCTATACACAAGCTTGTACTATTACTAGAACAATAGTTGTATTTGTAACTTATACTTATAATTTTTAACATTAAGTTTATGTAAATACAGTCCACACAATAATTGTAATTTCTTTTTACTATGCAGCTATTTGTATTCTTTATAAGTCTATTATAAGCTAATGTAATCTATGCTTGACGATTAACATTAAGTAGTGCTAAGGGAACTTCGTTAGGCCGGGAGCATGTTTGCGATCGCAAATAGCCCTTACTTTATTTTAAAAAAAAAATTCTAATTTCAAATTTCGAACGTCAGGCACAGAACATCGATGATATTTTATATACAATTTTTACACTCCATCTCGAACATTCCGTGGCGTCACTATTAAAATCAACGTACAATACAATCTAAATATTCTTTTTATTTAAATTTAAAGCATATCAACCACTGCAATATTCCTCCAGCAAACACTAATTATGTATTTAAAACCCTAAAAACGATGAACAATGTTCTACGATTCAATAATAAACAGCTCTATAAATAATTTCATAATACCACAGAGTAATACTAATTGTCGTCCCGAGGCAACTATCTACTCTATTTCTGTTTTGTAATTTAATACGTCAAAACTGCGTTATTTATGGCGGCAAAACGTCTTCGGCGAGTATAATCTTCTTAATAGTTATAAATAATTCAAAATCTAATAAGTATACGTAAATTTCATATAATTTTAAAATCATTATATTGTTTATGCAAAATCGTATTAAAAAAAATATTATCGTAAATTTATTAATTAATTAAAAACATGAACTAAAAGTAACTAGTCTTTCATTTAGCATTTGCTATGGCTAATGTTCTAGAGTAATTTCGTATCTCTGTGTCAAATTAATTTCCCGCCAAAATTAAGAACTGTCAAAAATTTATTACACTGGGCCATATTTTTGACAGTTCTTAATTTTGAAATTTTTTGCGAACTCTTTTTGCCACACACACAAAAAAAACAATAATTCGCGTGACTCAATAAAGTAGGTAAACTATGAATTCCATACCTCGGTAATTCTTAAAAATATATACATTTGTCAATGATTTTATTTTCAAATAATACGTACCTATTAACATTCCATATTTAAAAATATAAACAGAATATTATAATTTCCTTAGGGTTCTTAATTTAAACTGCGCACACAATGAAAGCTTAGTTCATTCAATGTCAGTGTCCGCCGCATGGCCACAGGCTATTCTATCGGTAATAGCAGTATCAATC
Source organism: Achroia grisella (assembly GCF_030625045.1). Lineage (NCBI taxonomy): Eukaryota > Metazoa > Arthropoda > Insecta > Lepidoptera > Pyralidae > Achroia > Achroia grisella. Next base: position 182,564 of record NW_026713011.1, read on the forward strand.
ACGTTGTCCGTTGACCAATACTCATAACAATATCTTGCCCAGCTGTGTACTGCCCGGCGCTATCTATACTATCAACATTTATGCCCACAACTTTACTTTGACAGTTTTATAAGACTTGAATATCCTATAGTCCGTTCACTAAGTCGTATAAGCGTATTCGTATAGAATGCATATTAAGACACATGCAAGTGATGTGTATTTCTTGCCATTTGTATTCTGAACTGCCTCTATTATGAAATTGTGTGTAGATTTAGAAACATTATGAATACTTACATAATAATAAAGGTAAAATATTAAAGAAAAATGTCTCGACATAAAAATTTGTGACATTCGTTATTTAGCAAATAAGTTGATCTCCAAACGTCGTAACAGATTTTCATATCTAAAAATCTTTCATGTCAGATTTCAAGCAAAAAATATTTCATATTAAAAAAATATGTCATCATAACTGAAATTATTACGTTATTTAATAATACTTCTCAATATATTCAAGAATTTGCTGTATAAATCCTACTTTAATATGAAAATATAATTATAACATCGCGTACCAAGTACATAAAAATATATTGTTCAATTAAGAACTTGGTTGAAAATAGTTGAAAGTGACACTGCTTCTATCATCGTCTATGGTAGGCTTCACTTCACTTAGTACAGGTTGAAATCGCTTACCACAAAACGGAACATTGTGGTCACCCAGTCATTATTGTTGTAGGTTAACGAAAGAGTCCTACTTAAATCCATATTCTCTATACATAAGTAATAATACATAGATCGTATTTACGGCTATAATTCCTATAGATTCTGTTATTGCAAAACTTCTCAATGTTCGTATTCTAAATTCGAAATTACCGCCATAAATAACGTGAAAATTGTTTTGTTCACTACATTCCAATGATAGAGTTCGAAAATTGAATTTAAATTTCGTCCTAAAAATCGAAATTCGCGGCTAAGAATATTTTTTTGTTTTTAGAATTGTGTTCCCCAGTAACATTTTTGTTCTCAATTACATCATGCTTCTACGGACGATACTATTTGCCACTCAATAGGTACCGGTGATATTATACTCCATCTCAGCATATATACAAATTATTCGTCAAACCGCTCTCCTAATAATACAGTAATTATTACTATCGGGTCTCGTTGTTAGTGTTACAAAACCTGACAGATCCTTACAGATGAACTAAACCTTTTGCACTAAAATATATAGGCATAAACAAATGAACTCCCATTGACAAATCCAGATATCACCACAGATTGCCAAATTTACTGCAGACAAAACGACATTCAAACATTATAATGCGTTGCCTTTTCAGGAGTATCAACGTTCTCTTATGGTAATATGTAATTTTTTTATTTGTTTTCTTTTACGTATATGCATTTTATTAATGACAGTGCATGTGTTTAATATAAATGATTAATTGTTTCCGAAATTTACCTCTAAGTAAGGGATTGGTATGAGGGATACCAACATTACTATAGCTCCTTTATTTCTACAAATATCATCATGCTTATGCTTCATCCTATTCTATTTGGGATTAAAATCGTGATGATGTATAAAATAATGAAGAAAACTAACCTTTCCGTCCAATACAGTCTGTTCAGGGAGACCCTCGCCCTGGTACTCTATATTGTTCGCCTGCGAACCATAATTGGATTGGGCCCGCGCCACCGCGAGCGTACACGCCAGTACACACCATAGTAAGGACGCCATCTTTGATCTGTAAAAAAAAAGAAATTATATAATCTACTGCGTAGTAGCTTATCTGTGGTAATAGTAAAAGTGCGTAGTAAGTAAAAGTTGTAACGTAGTGGTGATAGTGTGTTCAATAATATGTTCCAAATTCAAAATAAAAATCATTTATTCATATAGGACACTTCCGACCGTTTATGCATTTCGATTATTCAAATTTTTCTACATTAGGCATCTTTGGGTGCGGTGGTTAGCAATTAAATATAATCTCAATATTTAGTAAGCCACTAATGAATTATTTAAATTTCAATTCAATAATAAACAACATTTTAAATTTTAAATTTGGAATCTGATAAGTAGCCAGCCAGAACGTGATCTTTGAAATTTCAGTTGTAATTCGTAATGAGTGGTAAAATTTTTCATGTTTCTAATAGAAATAAAATATGTAACAAATTAGATCCTTTATTCGATTAAGTTTTAAATTTATTAATTTGAACATTTTACAATAAAAAGTAAATTACAATTTTATATTTTAATTCTATGTAGAATTGGAAAATAAAATTATCAATATCAATATAAAACAATTATAAGTTTTTAGTTTTTTAAATAAGAATTAATCTTTTCATTTTCTTTCAGGTATATTAATTAAAGTGAGCCACTCTATTAAAGTGCAGTGAGGTATCATATACGGTATATATTAGCTAATCCTGCAAACGTTGTTTTGCCATATAAAGTTGCTATTAAAAGATATAGGAGAGAAGGGAAAAGGGGTGGACAATCCTTATCAGTTAGGAGTATGAAAAATAGATAGAAGACGATTCTCAGACCTACTGAATATGCATATAAAATTTCATAAAAATCGGTCAAAGGAGTATGGTAACTAACATTGCGACACGAGAATTTTATATATAAGATATATATGTACGTTATTACTTAATCTACGTTTCTACTTAGAAACAGTTTCTACTCGCATAAACAGACAGCAGGGAAAACAGCTATAGAAACTGCTATGAATCGGCTAGAAAAACCTTGTAACTTTCCCGTTTCTCTAAAAGAAAACTCGAAGCTAGTAGTATTGTGATGTTTTCTCCACGTGTCATAAAAGCGTCGAGTGATTTCTTCTATAACGGGTTTCATTAAAAATTCATAAACCACCATAGACCCCTATCTAGTACCCTACTAGGTGGATCTTGTACTATCTACTATTGAATACGTAATTCAGTGTAACTTATATAATGCATAAATTAAAAGTGCTAAATCGCTAGTTAGCTAGTTTTTTGTTCATAATTTTGTAAAAAGTTCTTGTAATTTTTTTTATCAGTAATTTGGAACCTTAACATAACATTCCAGAAATGCAGAAGTAAGCATAAATAATGATTTCAACGAAACATTACTATATTTTAGTTATATATGTACTGTAAAACTAAGCAATATACATCTACATATACAGTGAACTGCGAATGACCTTTCACCATTCAAGGTTAGTCTGTGCACTGTAAACAACTAATCTACGTAACTTGTGCTGGAAACACTATCAAAGAATCTTCAAATCACTTTTTTGGGCATACTATTGGATGATAGATGCTCTTGGGAAAATCACACTAATAAAATATGCAATAAAATGAATTCATTTGCCTATGCTCTCTGGCGATTAACAAGAATTAGTAATAAAAAAACAAGCTTACAGGCATATCACGGCTACGTAAGTTCCATTTTGAGATATGGCATTTTGATTTGGGGCAACTCATATCATGCTAACTAGGTTCTTATAGCTCAGAAACAATGCATCAGAGCAATATGTAATGTTGACATACGTATATCTTGCCGACCACTGTACAAAGATTTAAATGTATTAACTGTTCCATGTCAATATATCTACGAAGTGTGCATATTTGTAAGAATGCATATCAAATTATTTAGAAAAAAGGTGAATACTGTAATTTTTTGAATCCAAATAATCTCATTCTCCCATACAATACTACAAACTTGTATAGCAGAAATTTATTGTATGTCAATAAAAATTTACAATAAGTTGCGGCATGATATAAAAATACTACCGATAAATATGTTCAAGAGAGAGTTAAAAAGATGGCTGATCAATAAGTGTTTTTACTCTGTTGATGAGTACTTTAATTCATGAAGTAGGTAGTTATACTTTGCCCAGAAATTTAAATTTAATTTAATAATGAAGAAAATAAAAATGAAACTGAGAAATATGTACAATCTTATAATAATAAATGGACACTGTTAATTTTGCATGCCAGTTTCTGGTGAAAAGTGTGATACATAAATTATAATTTTTAAAATCCTGTAAACCACTTTTCAGGCAAAATAAAGATATTTGTATTTGTATTTGTATTTGTATTTGTATGACAATATTGACTAGCTTACTGATATGTGATTTCGATAAGTGATTTCTTATTTATTGCTAGTGGTTCGTGCCTTTTATTGTGCTTATAACTTTTTTAAGTTTTATATACGTTAACATAATATATGCCCTCCGTATTATGAAAATTTCAAAGAATTTATATATATATATATATATTTTAATTAATTGTCTACGGTAAAACACATGTCAATAACACAAACTATTGCTAGACTCGAAAAAAAAATGTTTAATATTTTTTTATTAACTCGTCATAATGACGGGAGACATTGGGGGTCATCAATCCCCTTCACCTCCTTCGGGAAACTTACATACTCTATACATAATACACGCATATATATACGACCACAGTATGCCCATGCGAAACCAGGCCGGGTCACGTGTACATTACGTAACAAGTCGCCTTTTGCGATAATATCAAACTTATAATTTGCATAATATATGAAACAATTCCAAATCCATAATATTACCGATACGATCATATCACCACGCCTCCGATACCGAAATAAATGTTTATATTTTCTTTTTCTTTTAAGTTAAGCGCTTAAGTGGTCAATAAATTTCAAACAAGATTATGGCATTCTAATATTAAACCACAGAATAAAAAAGTGATCAGAAATTATTTTTAAATTTCTTCTCGATGGCCAGTATTTAAGCGACGTAAGTATATAACCTATAAATTAATGATTATATATATTTAGCACTTTGTGTGTTTTAATAGATTCTGAGCTAAGAATTTACTTTTATTTATTTTGTTCAATTTTTATTTCTATATTCATTTATATTCTGTTAAGTCCATTTATTTAAAATAATCGACCAATAAATAACAATAATTTAAGTAGTATGTAATAGTAGTGGTGTGTTACGAATGTGTTCAGTAATTCTGTATAATTTAATGATATTTCCTCGAAAGAATTATCTAAATTGATACCTCTGATATCATATATCTGATACAGTTATAATAAAAAATATGCTTGTGTTTAAGAAACTCAGATAATAAAAGCAGTGTGACAAATAAAACGCAAATCAATGCCACTTTGTCCATGCCCAAACACTCCACAGCGTCGACTCTTCGAGCAAAAAATCTCCAAATGACATTTCACAAAATGCATTTACTACCAAATTTATGGAGAAATAAAACGTCGGGTTTATTTATTTTATTTATACATATCCCAGGACATTGAACTTGGCTCTCGAAGCAGAGTTATTTTTATACGATGATACTGATCCCCGAAAAAGTAGGTATAGCACGCATTGATAAACATTGATTTGTACAGATTTTTTGTCAAAATAATTTCTATTACAATTCTAAATTCAAATTCATTTCGAATTTAATTTTCAGTTTTGAACCGGATTTTTACATAAATTACGTTAGTACGTTTGATGTCTAATATAGTTCTAAATTCAAACTTATTTTGTACGTAACTGATTTCGAATTATAACATGATTTGTACAGAAGTTCCCGTACAGTTGCTGTCTATTATAATTCTATACTCAAACTTATTATATATGTAACTGCTGATTTCAATTTTTAACACGAGTTGTACAGGAATTGTATTTGGCAATTTTCATTTCCATTGGCAGTTTATATTCACGCAAAATTCTTTAAAATCTAATTTTATACACACAGTATACTCAAATACATTTTGAATTTGATATTGTTTTAAACACGATTTGCAAAGAATTTCCCGGTAGATTTGATTTTTATGACAATTCTAAACTCATCCTGAGTTTTAGTTTATTATGACGATGACAGTAATAAATACGATTAATATAGACAAAAGCTATAAATCCTACAATTTCTCGAGTGACACTTGTAACTGTATGCCTAAAGCAGTTTAACATACAGCTTTGAATTTTAATGGCGGACAATCGATAAAATCTGTCACGTCAAGGTATTACGTCAGACGTCAGCAAAGTGCTTTTAACTCACGTAATCTGAGATTCAAGTTTTAGATATCGAACTAACATGTTTTAGATATGCAGCCAACTTGGAGAATTCACTGCAATATACCTCTCTATTTCCTTAAAAAAATAACCGTTTGGAGATCTTAGAACTTACGTGATATAAAAAATTGCTATATAAAACGCATTGATATTATATAAACATTTCCAATTGCATTTGGTTGTGATCACAAATAGCCAGATAATGCATTTAAAAGTAAAATTATAAAATTCAAATTTGGAACGTCACGCATGGAACACCGATGATGTTTTGTTTTACTTTATGTACATTTTTTCACTTCTTCTCGAATATTCCGTGGCGTCACTATTAAATTCAGTGTACAATAGGTACATTCTTAATTATTTTTTATTTCATTATTATAACAATTTTCCTAAATCTGCAATATTCCTCCAGCAAATAGCATTTATTTACAAGGACACCATTAATAGTAATTTAAATTTTATTATGGAATTTACAAAATAATCCACTTCAATTATAACGAATAACATAAACATTACAATTAATATATATCTTTACACAGTATAAAGTAGTGTCAGCTCTCTATTCGCTTAGAACTCACAAAATTGTGGGATACAATAACTCACAAAATTGAAAATGCAAAGGATACAAAATAAAAGATCTCTTCGTGTTTTCTAATATGGACTGTATTTCTTGTTGTTTCTTTTTTCTTCGGGCTCTCTTACGCATTTGCCACCGACGAAGAACCAACGCCGGCGTAACGACAAGAAAACCCCACTACGGCCGGCCGACCCATAGGATAAGAAACCGTAGGAAATAAGAAACAATAAGAAATACAGTCCACATTGGAAAACACGAAGAGATCTTTTATTTTGTTTTATATTATTATTATATATCTTTGCATTTTCATTTGCAAGAGATCTGTTATTGTATCCCACAATTTTGTGCTTATTTATTTAGCTAGTTATGAAATAAAACAAATACGATCAATAACTTAATTTTAGTGAATTGTATATTTAAACTGTAGCAATTCTAGAACACCTATTTATGATGATCATAGAATAATGTGCCACAGAATAAAACTATATTCAATATATTTTTAATTCTATAGCAATTGTTAATGATTAGAAAATAAAGCAAATTGAAACATAAGACAAACGATAGAAGTCGTATAGTCAATTGTGCTGAGTTAAGTTGTATAAAACTCCACAGACTAAATAGAGAACTGCGTTTCAAACTGGTTTGTGACAATGTTATAATTTTTAATATCAACGTTTCCATAGACACCGTACAAAGGCTGCCCTTGTACAATAGATACAATCGCCTCAATTAACACTTTTATAAAACGTAGTGGTTGGAATGCCATAGACTATATGATATGCACGTGTTAGTATCTACATATTGCGCAGTAGATTATGTAAAAGTATATATATATTAGTTATTCTATGGTAATAACTAATTAACATTAAATTTTTATATTAATATTACATTTTTTAATAATTATAATAAAAGTCTTAGAACAATTCACTCAGCACCATCTAGAACCAAAGTAAGCTAAAGTTTGTCTTATGGGTAATTGGGTACTGACGGGATAACTGATACAAATATATATATATATATATATATATTGTTTCGTAAATACATCTATATTATACATAGAAAACACCCGACACAAAAGACTGATGAATACAAATATTTGTGCTTTGCGAGGAATCGAACCCGCGACGATCTGAAGTAAGGCGGTGAGCTAAACCGCTAGACCACTGAGGCCGTCGAGTTTATGTTAAATTTATGAATATATAAGTGAGTCGTTAATATATAACAATACAACGGCAGTGATACGACGTGGCGTAGGAGCAATGTCGCCGCCTACCGGTCCAGGCATGCTGTGCAATAAATGAGATCGTTGTACACTTGGATGCATTAATTTATTACGTACAGTCGCACACACCGATATCTGACGCTTTAGCACTATATCATTGTGATATTACTGACATTTCTACTGTGACATGATGGGTAACTATTTTTATTTATAAATTTCTCAAATAACTTTGCAATATTATTGACATTTACTCTGTTACATGATGGTGCTGCTTCTATCTGTAAGTTTCTAAAGTAACTATTTGTTTTGACGGCCTCGGTGGTTTAGCTGTTTAGCACATTTTACTTCCGTTGATCGCGGGTTTGATTCCTCGCACTGCGCAAAGATTTATATTCATGAGTATGACTGTTTACGTATATTATGTATGAATTTACAAAAAAAAAATCTAAGTATTTGTATGTGTATCTAGTACACACAAGCTTTAACTACCGTATTGTCCTGAGATTATTATATTATTACTATTCATTTATTACGTACAGTCACACACCGATATGTAACCCTTTAGCACTATATCATTGTGATATTATTGACATTTCCACTGTGACATGATGGTGCTGGTTCTATCTGTAAGTTTCTCAAGTTACTATTTGTTTTGACGGCCTTGGGGTTCTAGTAGTTTAGCACACCGCTTTACTTCCGATGGTCGCGGGTTCCACGCACTGTGCAAATATTTGTATTCATGAGTATTGTTTGTATCAGTCTGGGTGTTTTCTATATATATCTATGTATTTGTATCAGTTATCTAGTACCCATAACACAAGCTTTAGCTAGCTTAACTTGGGCCTAGATGGCGCTGTGTGAATTGTCCTAAGATTATTATAATATTATTATTCATTTATTACGTACAGTCGTACACAATAAAGGAGATTGCTAATACACTTGGATGCATTAATTTATTACGGACACTCGCACACACCGATATGTAACCCTTTAGCACTTTATCATTATGATATTATTGACATTTCTACTGTGACATGGTGGTAACTGGTTCTTTGAAGGCTGTGATAACTATGGCTGATTTACGAGTATGATTGTTTCTATCGGTTTGGGTGTTTTCTCTATATAATAAGTACGTATTTACAAAAAAAAAACTATGTAAGTATCAATTGTCTATTACCCATAACACAAGCGCTGCTTACCGTGGGTCTAGATGGCGCTGTATTATTTGTCCAGAATTATTTATTATTATTTACTTATATCAACTTAGCTATTAGACAGTTTGTATTTGCAGAAAATTAATAAAAATGTAAATCTGAACAGCATTTATTTAAAAGAGCAACAAGCGAATTTCTTGTTCATTCTTCTTGTGATGAGTGTTTGTTCCGAATGAGGTATAGGACTATTCAACAGTGCTTATATTTTTTTCGGACTACTCTAATGCTGTTGGCCGCAGCTGGCATTTACAGCTTCACCGGACGTTAGGGGGCGAGTGCAGATGGCACTCCAAACCCGAGGACTTATGGAGCAGCTGAAGGCCAACTCCTGCCTGACGGATACGACTTTAGTCTGAGAGCACAACTAGGAGTTCGAACCTCGGCTCAGGCCGTCGTAATATCGATCCCCGTTTGAATTGGACGGGGATCGATCGGAGGGGACAGTGCTTATATTGAGTTTGTTTTTGAATAAAGATCAGTTCTATTGCTATCTATGCTTTTAATGCAATTACCTTTGTTTCACACAAATGTACCCACATTTTTGAGTATGGGAGCCAACAAAATATTAGCGCTAAAAGTAATAAAATAGAACGAAATGTAAATATTTACGGAAAAATTTCGATTAATATTTTCACGCAAAGTGAAATCTCTATAGAGATAGAACCAATACCTACATTGTATTTTTAAATTTCTTTTTAAATTTAAGGATCTAAGTACATGCCAGTCCCATTGTACCCTAAAACTAATTACTCCATTACCTCACCAGGGAACAAATTGCCTTAGCCGCACTGTCTGAAGGATCATAATTCTATTACGGCAACACGGAGTATGTTGCCGAAATAGAATATCTTAACTGGTGGAAAAATGAAAATCTTGACTGTTCTTCTAATCTCAGTGTCCTATGGATTACACCATCTGGTATTGCAGTTCTAAGGAAATTTATTGTACATAAAAAATTACTGCATATTTGAAAATATATCCTTCTGTCGCTTAAACATTTGGTCTTTCCTATGTGTCATTAACACTATAAACAGGTTTCCAAGAACTTGCACAATCAAACCAAAATACACACCTACATACATAATTCTTCACTTCTATGGATATTAATAACTATTAGTTATACAAAAAATATAATATCCAAGCAAATTTTGACTTAAATGCACAGGTTGTAGATGATAATTTTGTGTGCATTATATGAGTCATAATAATACCAATGTTGAAATGTTTGGTGGTTCTAATAATCATTTATACAGATCCGGTTTCAGTGCCACCATGTTTATGAGGCGGCCGTTTCGTTAATCTGTTTTATTATAGTCCTTTAAGTATACATAAATATAAATTCTTATGGTTTTCTACTGGTATCACATAGAACGAGATTCGGCGTTCGGTGCAGAGCGATTAATATTGAGTTTTATAAGAGTTGGTAACACTCTTATGTGAATGATTCAAAAATGCAGTCTGTATATACATATAATAGTTCTAAAAAAGAACAGCTTTCCTAGTTTTATACGAAATTTTTGTTTTATTCTCAGTGACGCTGACTGCTCTTTGTAGCTTATTATTTTTTAATATTTGACGGCTTCGGAGGTCCAGCAGTTTAGCCACCTTACTTCCTATGGCACAATTCCTCGCACAGTATAAACATTTGTATTCATTAATATGATACTCTACTGGACGTAACTTATTACTTTCTTAATATTTGACGGCCTCGGTGGACGAGCTGTTTAGCCATCACCTTACTTTAGATGGTCGCAGGTTCGATTCCTCGCTATGGTACTTGCATTTGTATTCATGAGTATAATTGTTTGTATATGTCTGACTGTTTTGAATGTATAATAATAATTATTACCTTTAATTATATAATTTGCCAAGTAAGTACTCATAACACGCTTTGTCAATTGTCCAGACCTAGGTATTACTAATATTATCAGTAAGTTTATTAGATTATTACTAGTGAAAAATAAACATAAAATATATTTAAATACTACTTAAATACCACTGTTATCACAGTTCTTAGTTATCACCTGCCGGCACTGTTATATTAAGTAACAGGTTACACATTCTGTTATTTACTATTATGTAGTCATAGTATATTGTCTGTACAACCCACATACATCAACAAGCCTTCAAACATTATACTTGACACGGATAGGTGCAAGTGTTGTTGCAAAAACCATACCATACCCAAACCAATTCATACAAGCTTAAAAACAATGCAATTTGGACTTTGTATCCAGTGCCATAAGATCCTTAAAGGAGTGTGTAAATTGTAAATTCATAACCATTTAATTCAACCAAAATTGAACCTTATCGTGTTGAGAGAAGGTATTAAAGAAATTGTAAATAAATTAGCTGGAGGCATTGCACATGATGTAATCTTGACGACCTCATCCATTCTTTTTTGGTTAAAACTACTTTCACTTTTTGCGAGATACTTGATACGCTGGCGTATTGATATATTGATACTGTTTGGGGGCAAACACAATGGACAATAAAGTTGTCCACTCATACAATATATATGTATATATATTCTTAGTTTTATTGACCAATAAACGTGTTAAAAGTTTTTTAAATAATTGAGATTATATCATTGAACGTCTCAAATACAATGATACTGGCAGTGTTATCAAAATTAATATAAAATTAATTAATTAAAAAATATATTTAGATCATGTCATAACAATTATATTTTTATTCTAAATTCAAAAATTTATTTTGTAATACTTATACAATAATCATATTTTTATTTGATTGCCGGAGCCAGAAATAGAGAAAAAAATGTATATTTGAATTTAGAACCACTTTCTTTTTAATTCATTTGAATTTTATTGAAAACTAGCTGTTCCCGCGACTTCGTCCGCGTAGAATTTAACTTTATTTTTCTAAAATAAAAGTAATCCTTATTACAACAGCTACTTGCCAAAAAAAGTCCCGTCAAAATCGATCCAGCCGTTTCAGAGATTAGCGGAACAAACATACAGACAGACAGACAGACAAAAATGGTAAAAACTGTTGTTTTAGTGTATGTACCGTATTTATATTCATATGCATGTAGTAAAAAACGGTTATTTACAAACAGACACTCCAATTTTATTTATATATATATATATATATATATATATATATATATATATATATATATATATATGATCCGGAGGCCTTTTGTTGATCTAATGCCAGATGACCATATGTAAATGTTGCTCCGTTTTGAGCCACAACTGTCACGACGAGTAATAATAATAATTAAGCGATTTATACACGATTTTATACAAATCCACCTTTTTGGCATACGACCACTTCTTGATCCAATTCAAACGGGCCAATCAGGGTGCAGCATTTGCCAAGGGCTTCCTCATTGGCACGTTTGGGCTACTACATTATGGCTACAGTAACTTAATAATGTCTAGCTAGTATTTCAAGAATAATAGTCTATCTAATCTAAATATTTATAGAAATCAGTCTGGAGTAACGTGACTCCAGATCAAACCTCAATACTTGTTATTTTTTGGACGGGAATCTTTTCTTTTGTAACAACGTTACTGAGCGAATGAAGAGAAGACGTAACGGCGGATCCAGGGGGTAGCGTCATGGAGGTCTTGGGAGTCATGGGGACCCCCCATAACCCCCATAACCCCCCCATAACTCTCCTCCCCATTAGGATTTAGGTAGACTACTAATTGAACTAAAAAATAATGAAACAGCTAAATTTTTTGCACGATCGGAGTGTTGGTGCAGTGGTATTAATTATAATTAAACATTGTTACTTAAAATATAACAGTTAAAGTACTATAACACTAAAAGCAAAATAAGTATTTTCAAAATACCTTTACAAAAAAAAAATACTTTTTGAGTTTTTGTCCAAACCTCAGATATTTTATTTATTTTAGGTATATCAATCATTACATAGTATAGTATAGTATAAAACAAAGTCGCTGTCGCATCTAACAAGTACATAAATAAAGAAAGAAGACTTTTTGGCTCTGAATATATTTAAAAAATCAATTACTTTTGTTAATCAATTTATATACTCGTTCTTATTTCATAGTACTTGTTTTGATCCGAATATATACAGATACCGTAACGGTCTATTAATTATGAATTTATTATACCTAACCTAGATATTTTATTTTGACGAAACTCCGTGTAGTATCCGATAAGGGTATGCGAACCCTAAGTATTATTTCAAAATGGCCAGTAATTTCGAAGAAATAAGCCTTTGAATTTCAAATCAACTTACCAAACGGACGCTCAAGGTTCGATTCCCGCCATAGAATTTTTTTTATTATTTTTTTTGTTTTGACTTTATTTTATATTTTAAATTAACTATTTTAATAATTAAATGAATTTAATCGAACAAAAAGTTGTCAAGTATTAAATAAATTTTAATTTACATTAACTATTATACTTTCTAAATTGTAAAGCAGCTAACAATTATAGTAAGATCTTATAAATAATTAACACAACAACATTTCAAATGTATTTTCTTTATTATTACAAAATATTGTTTGTGCATGCTATAATAGTTAATGTCACTTAAAATTTATTTAATATTTAACAACTTATTTTTATCGATTAAATTCATTTAATTATTAAAATAGTTATTTTTAAATATTACTTTAAAAAAAAAACAAAAAAAAGTCAATGGTGGGAATCGAACCCGGGGTGTCTGTGTGGTAAGTTGGTACATAGGTACACTCCTAACTAGTAAAATTAATTTAATACTTAACTACGTTCTTCTCGTATAAATTAATTTAATTATTAAAATATTAAATTAAAAATAAACAAAAAGAAGTAAATAACAATAGTCAATGGTGGGAATCGAACCCGGGATGTCTGTGTAGTAAGTTGGTACACAGGTACACTCCTAACTAGTAAAATTAATTTAATACTTAACTACGTTTTTATTATAAATTAATAATCGTATAAATTAAATTAATTATTAAAATATTAAATTAAAAAAAAAATCAAAAAAATAAATAATAAAATAAAAGTGTAGGATTGGAACTCAGAGTATCTGTGTGGTAAATTGGTACACAGGTACACTACTAACTAGGCCATATTGGTGTTGTTTGTTATGGTGAAAAAACTAGTATATATATAAGTTACACGTACAATTTCAAAGACTTATTTCTTCAAAACTACTGGCTATTCTGAAATAAAACTTTAGGGTTTGTATATGTAATGTTTGCATATAAAATATGATTAAAGGTTACCAGTGTATTTACACTTTTACTGAACAAACAGAGTTGTTTAGTACTGAAAATATTGTGTGGAAGCCATCAATTACTTTCAGTGCACTTATAGCTTTGATCTTTTCCTAATAATTATTATTAAGTTTTAAAGTGGTTGAATTTTGCGTAGAGTGTTTTTATACGTTATTTCTAATTTACCATTTATTTTAAGTTTTTTAAACTCTATTCATCGAGACCTATCTAATGAGTCCAAACACGATATTTCTGCTGTAAGTTTTCGAAGAGTATGTTCATCATCTGATAATACTGGTGCCAGTATGAAGTCAAGGTTAACAGATAACTAATTACTCTTATTTCGTCAAAATCTTTAGATTATATAATAAATTCATAATATCGCTACCTATTCGAATCAAAACAAGTATTTTAGGTACTTCATGTACTAGTATATAAATTCATCAACACACAAGTAAATGATTTTTTAAATATATTCAGAGCCAAAAAGTTTTTGTGCATTTAAAAAATTTTGCTGATACGGAGTCACTAATGCAGGAAATTGTTGAAAACATATATATCGAGTACAGGTACTATCGACGAATACTTTATCTAGGGAACACGCGGGAACGCGGAACGGCAACATGTTGCCGTTCCGCCACGATACCGTTGTAGTGGTAGAAAGAGAGAGACAGTGGAGTCAGCAAATGTATCTACGGGTCGTGGCTGGATCAACATAAATATGCAAAAAAGTGCGCGTATATATATATATATATATACACTTGTCTTTAATTCAAAGGAAATATAAATAATGAACGCATCACATTTAAAACAGTAATAAGTACGTAATATTATCACATTATCAAACAGTAAGTACGTAATATTATCACATGGTAACAGCACGTATTATGGCAAAAATAAACATCGGCTGATTTGAAAAGATTTATTATAGTAATAATAGTAATCTCAGCACAATTCACACAGCTTCATCTAGACCCAAGTTAAGCTAGCTGAAGATTATGTTATGGGTACTAGACAACTGATATAAATACAAAGATTTTTTTTCGTAAATACATATATATTATCTATACATAGAAAACACCCAGACCGTTACAAACAATCATACTCATGAATACAAATGTTTGCAGCGTGCGAGGAATCGAACCCTCGACCACCAAGCAGGAATCAAAGCGGTGTGCTAGATAAATCGCTAGACTACCGACAACTAGCTGTACACGCGACTTCGTCCGCGTGGAATTTAACTTCTTATGTTTTAGAAAAATAAAGTGAAATTCCACACGGACGAAATCCCGTGTACAGCTAATCATCAATAAAAAAACACGTAGGTATCTCTAATATATTATACACTAGCTGTTCCCGCGACTTCGTCCACATGGTTTTTAACTTTATTTTTCTAAAATAAAAGTAGCCTAAGTTACTCCTTGTTACATCAGCTACCTGCCAAAAAAAGTCCCGTCAAAATCGGTCCAGCCATTTCAGAGATTAGCCGGAACAAACAGACAGACAGACAAAAATTGTAAAATATGTTATTTTGGTGTATGTACCGTATTTATATTCATATGCAAGTAGTAAACAACGGTTATTTCAATATTACAAACAACAGGCTTCAACATCCTCAAGTACCACAAAAAAGATGTTTTTTCTATCAAATAAACCGTTTTTATTAAAAACAAGCTGTTCCCGCGACTTCGTCCGCCTGGAATTTAACTTTATTTTTCTAAAATAAAAGTAGCCTAAGTTACTCCTTATAAATCAGCTACCTGCCAAAAAAAGTACCGTCAAAATCGGTCCAGCCATTTCAGAGATTAGCCGGAACAAACAGACAGACAGACAAAAATTATAAAAATTGTTATTTTGGTATATGTACCTTATATATATTCATATGCATGTAGTAAAAAACGGTTTTTTCAATATTACAAACAGACACTCCAATTTTTATTAAATGTATAGATGTATAGATTATTATTTATTTATTTATTTATTCATCCAAAATAATACAAATTGTGTAGGATAACGTAATAGTAACATTACAGTAAAATTTTGTCAACAACATAATAGCAACTTAAACATTAAATCTCGGTATATCTATAGACTAGTTGTCCCCAGCGATTTCGTCCGCGTGAAATTTTATTTTATTTTTCTAAAATAATATCCTCAAGTACCACAAAAAAGATGTTTTTTCTATCAAATAAACCGTTTTTATTAAAAACAAGCTGTTCCCGCGACTTCGTCCGCGTGGAATTTAACTTTATTTTTCTAAAATAAAAGTAGCGTAAGTTACTCCTTATTACATCAGCTATATGCCAAAAAAAGTCCCGTCAAAATCGGTCCAGCTATTTCAGAGATTAGCCGGAACAAACAGACAGACAGACAGACAAAACTTGTAAAATATGTTATTTTGGTGTATGTACCATATTTATATTCATATGCAAGTAGTAAAAAACGGTTATTTCAATATTACAAACAGACACTCCAATTTTATTTACATGTATAGATGTATAGATTAAAAAAAAGTAACAGTCACAAGGCTAGTCGTATGCCTAATATATATAATAATGTAATAAATTCATTTAAACAGAAATTGCGGGAACATTATTTAAATTTCTAACTTTTTTACTGTCCTTCTCCTTTTTTCACATCTTTCTGATATATCCCTATAGTTCTGTCTATATTTTCTGTTTCTCTTACTTTCAATTTGAGACTGTACTTATAATTTGATTATCGGATCATTATGTATTTATTTATATAGAATATTTATACATTTATGGGTTATATTTACATATATATTTATGTCTGTATATTGTTATTTTTTTATAAAAATTTATATTTTGCTTTGTATTTATATATCTTTTTTTGACATTTCTTATTTATATTAGTGCACCGCCAATAATCTTTTTCTGCACCACTCATAGTTGCCTGGTAATTAACGCGGCAAAATATTAAGTCCGCCACATGTACAAATTTTTTTGTGCATTAAAGTTAAATAAATAAATAAAAATACACTACTGTTTAATGAAAATGCGTATTGTCTAGTGCTTTGAGATGTATTAAATATAAGGTCAACAAAAAAGTCCGTGATGGTATATGTCTATCTCTTAAGGATAACCAACAATAACCATTTTTTATCTTTTACATTTTACGGGAATTTTTTTATCGTATGTTTCCCTTAAAATCATGTAAACTATGTTATTATGTCATAATCTAAAGAAATAATAATATTTTATAGTGAAATATCCACTATAAAATACCAAAGAATAGCAATGTAATTCGTTACGCGCGAATCAGCTGTTATAAGGTCAAAGGTCGGTGCACCCCGCGTATTTGATAAATAGTGCTTCTCTGGATGTCTTTAAGAGAAAATGGCAGTATGTACGTGTATATGTACAAGTCCTTAAGTGTTAAGTTTTTCAAATGTACAATAAAAAATAAATATTTTTAAGTACAGTACTTACGTACATTAATATAATACCTACTTTTTACTTGTATCTATTGTTATCAAAATTAAATTATAAGTTCTTAACTTGACCACGACTATGTGACCCTCTCTTGGCGCCAAAACGAGTGAAAAAATGAACAGCATACGACGACGACGCAGTACCTATAGAGTGGAGCAACTGCTTATTCAGTTTTATTCAACTATTTAGTTCATAATTGATAGACCGTTACGGTATCAGAGCCAAAAAGTCTTCTTTCTTTATTTATGTACTGTTAGACGCGACAGCGATATACTACACAATGTAATGATTGATATACCTAAAATATCTGAGGTTTGGACAAAAATTCAAAAGGTACTTTATTTTGAAAAAGTATTTTGAAAATACTTATTTTGCATTTAGTATTTGAAATACAAAACACAAAACTATTTTTGTTTTTAGAGTGACATTTCTATGAATTCACTGTCGATAGCGAGCGATGCGATGGAAAAAGATAACCGTTTATAAAAAATATAATAAATAGCCCTGGACAATTAACACAGACTGATACTGAACTGATATAAATCGATATTTTTATTTTGTAAATACATATATAATATACATATAAAACACCCAGACCGATGAAAACAATCGATGACCGATGAATACAATTGTTTGCACCGTGCGAGAAATCGAACCCGCGACCATCGGATGTAAAGCGGTGTGACCACCGAGGCAGTCGAAATATATAAATAATCTTATGAATTTAATTTATTCTAATTTGTTTGTGTGCGCGGGGTGCGGTGTACGGTGCTCCCCCCTGCCTCCACCGTTGCTGGAGCTTGCATGTATGGAGCATTGCGAATATAAAATATCTAGATTAGTAAATTCATAATTGATAGACCGTTACGGTATCTATATATATTCGGATTAAAATAAGTATCGCAGTAAGGACCAGTATATAAAGTGATCAACACAATTAATTGATTTTTGAAATATATATACAGAGCCAAAAAGTCTTTGTGTATTCAAAAAATATCTAATTTGTTTGTGTGCGCGGGGTGCGGTGTACGGTGCTCCCCCCTGCAACGGTGGAGTTACTATGTATGGAGCATTGCGAATATAAAATATCTAGATTAGTAAATGAATAAATTCATAATTGATAGACCGTTACGGTATCTATATATATTCGGATGAAAATAAGTATCGCAGTAAGGACGAGTATATAAAGTGATCAACATAATTAATTGATTTTTGAAATATATTCAGAGCCAAAAAGTCTTTGTGTACACCAAAAATTTAGCCGTTCGGAGCCAGTCATGCACGAATTATTAGTAAAAAATGTGTCGAATATATCGTACTATCGACGAATATATATGGCCACATCGCAAAATAGAATGCGACGTTGCCATACCGCCTGAGATAGACGCGATAGAAGTCAAGTTATTCAGTGCAAAAGGTGGAATCAGCAAGTGTGTAGGTTGTGGCGTGATCAACAAAGTGCCCAAAGAGGTGTTTATATATATATATATATATATATATATATATATATATAGGTAATATAACTTAATATCAATATACTCTGCTCCATAATAAATCATGTATTAGTTTATAATTTAAATTGGAAACTATCTCATATTATTATGGATTACTTATATAACATTTACGTATCAATTATAACAGTTCACTTTCAAGAATCTCAGGATATCCGGTGAGCGAGATCGAGTCTCAAACACATATTGATAACGGTTCTAATTACAGTAATATTAAGGCCTTTAATTTGTAACAAACTTTAATTGTATTTAACGGCCTTAGAGGCTCAGTGCTCATCCGGTGACTTGGCGTAACTCTAGGTACCTATACATGAGTATATTGTATTGAAATTTGTTTTACGTTTTATTTTTTTACTAAACTTATAATTTGTAAATAGTTATCTGCGTTGGTACCTTTATCTACCTATTTCAGGAGCCAAGCAAGTTTCTTTAGAAGCTATGTTTTGGCTATAAGGTGAGATACGGCAGGAAAATTACTGGGTACAGAAACGTAACATCTTAGTCTCCCGGAATACCAACGCTTGGGCATTACATGATAAACTGATGTTACAGAACTGTTCATATATATAATCAATGGCTACCTAATAATAATAAAATTAATATACTTCCAAAAATTATTTGTTCCTAACCAATCTGCCATCAATAAACACGTTCTAAATTTAAATTAATAATCACTTTCCTGTTTTGAAATTAGTAGATGTAAAATTGGTCATAGATGAATTAAGATTTTTTTTTAATGAATAAACTCTCAATAAATTAATAAATTTTCAAAAATCTCACACAATTAAGTGCTGTATTTTCTTAATAATAAATGTAAATCCTAAATAACTACACCTAGTTATTAATAATATTATAACGCATTGCATTCAACGGCCAAGAGATAGCTATATATATTTATTTTTTCTATCAATTAGTTATACATGCCAAAGCATACTGCATACATACATATATATATGTTTCGGCATTGAAAATGTTTGAGTAAGTCTCAATGTCTCTCTATAAATTTTAGCTAGAATTCGTGAAAAGGTCATTGCTCATTTACATCGGAACAGTCGTCTTATAAACCTACTTCAAAATGGTTCACAGATGTCTCGCTGTATCTGTTACTGAACCAATTGTTGTTCTTCATATTTCAATTAAGTCAAGAATATTATTCTCAATATTCACATCTAATATAATCAATTATTTAACTAACTAATAATTATTTTTGTAATTGATATTGTTTACATAAAACATCCTGTCAATAAAATAGATATATACATACATATATCTAATACGAGATTTTAAAACTTTATATACTAAGTTATATTTGAAACTTTACTGCCAATAATTTTATTGTTCTACTCTGTTACTAATGTGATAAATGCGAACATTTATGAGAATGTATATGTGTATGTTTGTTACTATGTCAGGCAAAAACGACAATACGAAACTTTCATACATAGATCAAAATCTATAGATACTTTAATTAAAAGTAGTTTAATTAAATTCACTTGAACAGCGCCACGGATCACATTTTTTTTAATGGCGCTTTGGGCTATTGCCTTTGGAGAGATGGTTTTTATCTCCTCAGGATAGAGTGTGTACTTTCCAAAGGAGACATTTCGTTTATGCATGAGTGTGTAGTGGCGTTTCCTGTTCAGCTTTGTAAAATCTACAGATTTTTGTTAAGCATAGGTCTAGATTTGCCATGAGTTTATTCAAATTGCAGCGTCCAGTGAGACGCCTAGTCATGATGATATAGTTAGTTCTTTATATATTTCTGTCGGCGACTGTACTTTTATTGCATTGTCTCGCGGTGTCACGTGACCTACTCTACTTGCATCATGCATATTTACACAAGTGTTGGCCGAATAACCAAACATACGGTCACCCGTCTATTCTAGTCCGTGCTAAAACTAAATTGCTCTGAGCATGAGAGTCAATAAAACATTTACGAAGGTTTTCTACATGTGTATGAAAAGAAACAACAATTAGATATAAATAGATGGTAGATTTTGTACAACCCTAATAACAAGATGGGGTCTGTTCTATACCATCTACAGGGCTGGCTAATGCCGCCGGAGTCGGGGTAGACTGCTAACGCGACCTCGCGGCTCCGGCAATGGCTCGTAAGTACACTATGTGTTTTTTTGTGGGTAAAAGTCCTATACAACCTCTTGCCACCCCTCTATGGAACAATCTTTTGGAGATTTTTTCACAAAATAAAAAAATACAAATGTTACAAACATTGTGAGGAATCAAACCGGCGGCCACCGGAAGTTAACAGGTGTGCTGTTGCTGCTAGATCACCGAGGCCGCCAATACAAATTTTCGAAATATCAGCTGCCATCGGATCATGCTACAAGGCGTGTTTTTCATATCTACTGTTCACAGAACAATCAACATTATGTGTTTTATTAAAAAGTAAGATATGTATGTAAAGTTAATAATGATTTAGCGATTCTTTACTTTTATGAAAGAAATATAATTGAAAACAAACGCACACATTGTCCCACCAATTTTATTAAAAAACCATATCAATAGAAATGATAAAATAACGAATGAAGAAGTATTGCAAAGGGGTAAAGAAAACAGAGAAATCATAAACATTATTAATAATAGGCGGAGGAATATGTTAAGGCACTTGATACGACCCGACGAACCTGTGAATAATATTCTCGAAGGAAAAATAGAAAGAAAGAGGGGATGGAGAAGACCAAAACACAGTTATATCGAGCAGATTAAGGAAAAAGATAGTCATTAGTGTTGTAACAACTAAAGAGATTGATAAGAAATGGCAAGAACTCCACCGACAATAGCGCGGCTGTTAAAAAAAAATCATTCATAATTATTTTTTTTTAGAAATTTAAATAGCAAGGCCAAGGAAATACAAAAATATCAATACATATCTATCTACACTGACATCCATAAACTGAATGCCTAACTACCATCTGTGTAAACTATATTTACGTCCTTACTGTCTGTCCCAGTTTTACTTATAATGTTGCAACCAAACACCTAATTGATGTACAAATAGGTACTCAAGTATGTACCTCGGTAGTCTAGCGGTTTAGCACTTGGTCTTACGTCTATGATCGTACGATGATTGCGGGTTCGATTCCTCGTACGACACAAACATTTATATTCGTGAGTATGAGTATTTGTATGGGTGTTTTCTATGTATATATATATAAGTATTTACGAAAAAAATATCTATGTATTTGTAGCAGTTACCCACCCATAAAACAAGCTTTAGCTGGCTTACTTTGGGTCTAGATAGCGCTGTGTGAATTGTCCTGAGATTAATATTATTATTATATATATATATAGAGATAGCAGTAAAATTATAGCGTTTTTGGCACGGATGTAACGCCATATTATACTTCTTAAGGATGTACATAATAAATTCAGTAAATAGATTACTGTCTAATTAATCAGTTTAGTGAATCATTGTGTACATATCTTTAATCTATAATTAACATGCTATGTTGTATATTACCTATTAAAATTGTAGGTAATATTGATAAATATAGATAAATCTATACTAATATTATAAAGAGCTAAAGTTTGTATGTTTCTTTGTTAGGGGTAATCTGCCGTTCTGCAGATCCGATTTTTCCGATTCCGATACCGATTTAATATACCCGAGTGTTATAGGCTATATAATATAACGCAACGACCACTAGGCATAATAAATTTCTCGCGGATGAAACCGCGGGCTGAGCTAATTTGAAATATGATGTTTAAAAAATAAATTAAATTATTTTAATTAACAAAAGAGATGTATATAATTAAAATTATTATTATTGAATCAGAAATAATAATAAATTTCAAGATGGAGGAGTTAGAGTCACCGACACCCGCGTACATGAGGACATTCAGAATGTGAAAGAAGCAAGAATAGTATAGAAAGAAAGAAGCAAATAGCACTCGGTTCTCTCTGCCTACCCCGTAAATAATCTGGCGTGTGAAATATTTTTTTTTTCAGCAGTAATACAAACTTAGAGTACAAAAGAAACATATTTATTTATAGTAACATTATTCTTTCTTTTATTTCGTATGCCAGTACGAATGCAATGGAGAGTTCAAACATGTTTTATTTTGAACTAGTACCAGTTTGTACTTGTGAAAAAAAAAATACTTAAGATAAATGTTAATCAGAGTGCCAGGCACTAGTTTGCATACTTCTTTTTTACGGACCGAGAGAGTGTAATAAATTATTATACGAGTAGTAACAATTGTCGTGGGTGCAGTGCGGTGAATATCTGGAGCACTGGCTCTCAACCTTTCAGATAACCTTATCGCCTTAAGAAATCTTGTCAGTGGTTCCTCATCCATTGAAAACATTTCTGGTGGCAATAAGTTGCAATAAATATAACTTGTCACTTATTAAGGTTTGACTCATTTTTATTACGTTTTACGGCTCTGGATACAAATCCTTTTGAGCCCAACTTTAACAAGTACACTCATTAATTTGTGTAATACTAGCTTTGTAGTGCTACCAGTAAATTCGGGAAAAAATAACTTATGTGGTAATCTGGAACATGATCTATTTGTATACCTAATTTCTTGAGCGAAAGAGCAATTAACATTTATAAATACTAACGAACTTTCGCTAATATTTCGATAATAATTATGTTAACAGATGCAACGTGATTTCTTCAGCGTCATTTACCGTTCTTGTCCGATTTTTAAAATGGCTTCGCAATATTTCTTTTGCTTCCAGGGTTCATAAATTTTTCACGTATCAAAGATTTAGTACCATTGATCTAGAGATAGAAATCTGAAGGAGCGGAGGCTGGCAAGGCTGAACAACATTGTTTCACCGAGAGTGCACCGGTGCGTAATATCTACGTACCTATAGATGTTGGATAACGCGGTCAAACCCTGACCAGCTGCAGCCTAGATCGACCACTTTTGGGTTTCGTAATAGATTTCCATGAAATCTACTAGGCTATCTTTTATCCATATATTTGTAGCTTTTTAGTACAGGGTGTATAAAGTCTGCTCCATAAGATTATGCTAGTGATTACTGCCGCTCGTGAGCACCGCAGTACTAGGGAAATCGCAGGTGAATAACTTCTTTTAAGAAGAAATAATCTTTGACGTGACATAATAAACTATTTTTATATATATTGTTTGTGCCTGTATACCTATTTTCCTTTCATTATGTCCCCTCCACATCCATCTCTTTCCTTGGCAAGGAATCTGAAAAGGACAGAGATGTTTCGCTCGAGCCCGATCGGCAAGATTCGGGCTGTCGGACACCTAGTCGCTCGGAGATCGTTGAATGGTAGCTATCATAGTTTTTCATCTGCATTATAATTAGTATTTTGGACAATATATAGACTGATTTAGTAGATTTGCATATAGACAATATTTGCGTTTTGTGAAGTGTCATAGTGTGCTGGTGCAGCATCGTACAAGAACTAGAGGACGGCCGGCCTTCGGGAAAACATCGAGTAATCCAGGTACCTTGCCTCCTTTCATCCTAAAAATCAAATATACAATCCACTTTCCATTTTCATTGGCGCAATTAGACACCATATATATCTGAACATCTTCTAAAAGATCTTGGCCTGACTAGAATTGCAGTAAGTTCTAAACTAGAACATGTATCTGAAGCTGCACTAGCAGGCTTCGACCAGATTTGGCAGGGTAGGGAAAGAAAGCGAACCTACTACAGTTTCTCGGATTATGTTTTTGTTTTTTTTATCTGATTCCTACGATTCCTTATATACAAATCTTGAGATTAGTGTAGGGGTTGTTGTTAAAGTATATGACCTATATTTATATGAGTAAAAATTTACAAATAAATAAATATAAATTTATAAAGTTTATTTTTGTTGTCGGCCAGATTTGAAGTCATAACTTTCTGAATGTAAGTAGGAGTCCACGATAAATAACGTTTTTAAAAAAAGTTATTCCAAAATCAAATGTAGTACCAAAAACTTAGTCCGAAATCATATGATACCCAATCAACTCTCTTTATTCGTGCAGACATTCAGATTTCGCATCAAGTTATATCCTGCAATTTGAGTTCGTTAGTGTTCAAATTGGATCGATTTCTTCGAATACACTTAAATGGACTTGTGGGAAATATCTACCAAACGGCATTTCAATGATAGAAGCGCAGAGTAAAAATCAGGCGAAAAAAAACATATTACATTTTTTTATTTATTTTGACTAGTAGACGGCTAGTGATCGAAATTCAAGCATAATTAATTTAAATTATAACTTTGAAAATTCTTACTTGATGTATGGATTTACTATAGTTATGTTTGACATTTAGTAAGACTATACACAATACATAGACAAATAATATTAAAGACAAACAACATTAATCTATTCTCAATTTGTCAAATATCGTCAATAGGTGTTTCTATTATAAGAGTCAGTCAGAAATATAATTTAAATACCCTTTGTTACTACTACAACTACTGTATTCACAATAAGAAAAATAAATAAAAATAATCTATGCGTTTGTATCATAAAGAAAATATTTATTAAAAGATATAACTTAATATAACAGAATATTTTTATATCCAATCTCAAATGTTATTTACTAAAGATATAACTAAAATATAC
Organism: Achroia grisella; assembly: GCF_030625045.1. Classification (NCBI taxonomy): domain Eukaryota; kingdom Metazoa; phylum Arthropoda; class Insecta; order Lepidoptera; family Pyralidae; genus Achroia; species Achroia grisella. The sequence goes on from NW_026713011.1 coordinate 208,340, forward strand.
TATAAACATAGTATATGTAAAATATTATAGATGACTGTACATATTAAGCAACAAATGAAGGTAGTAAACCAACTGGTTCCAACGCAACTAGCTCGCCTTCTGTTATAGTCATTCTCGGCAAATGCACCGATATAATCAGCATAATATTCATTTTAATTTATAATGCAATTAACAGGCGTGAGACGTTCGGATTATGTCCTTATATTCAATCCACTTCGAAAAGAGGTTACGACTGTATTATTCTTTGTGTCTATTACAATTTAGATGAATCTTTTGCTAATTAAAAAGATTGAATGATTGAATATTTTTTTATTACAAATGTAATATATATAGATAGAATAAGCAATAGAATATCAGCGCTACAGATTTATCTGTAGCTTAACGTTAACTTGGTCGTCTATTCACCTTTGCGGCAGCACAAAAAGCCTCCATATCTTTTATTTGCACATTTATTTTTTCTGTACCTCAATTATGCTATGTGTTTGTAATTGATAAATAAAGAATTTATCATTTCTTTATCTATGTAGACATTCCAAATTAACAAATAGTTTAGAAAATACATTTTAAACTACTCATTTAAAATAAAAACTCTAAGAATGTACTCACTCAGAACAAACTTGGACAGTACATTAATAAAAAATTAATAAATCAATACAATATGTATAATTTGGATTGAAAATTATATTATCATATAAAAATAATAATATTAAATTATATATCATATATATATATAAAGAGGCTTATTTTAACTCAGTTTTTGATCAATCAATAATCTAAACTGCTGTGGTTAAAAATAACCAATTTTGCCATAGACAATTTTTACTGGAGTGGTCTATCTAAAAATATATCTTTGGTAAAAATAGAAAGTAAAGCAACATTATTCATAAATATTTACTTAAGAATATCATACAAAATGAATATTAAATAAAACGAACATCATAGTAGCAAGTACAGATTTATTGGTTGCAGAGACTGTGCAACACTTTAGCGAAACGTCAAATTAATCACAAAACAAGATACTGCATTTAAAATATCACTATCTTCTCAAAAAGAAATTACAAGGTTGGCTCGTACGTGAATAAATCCATAATAAATGGGGGACTTATGCATATACGCCTACATTACGTATTTACAGTGGAATCTGGTGGAAGAGATATTAAAAAGAGTGTAATTTACCAACCACCAAAGTACATTTGTGAAACTCCTTACTTATAAATCTCTACATGATAAGGATCAGCAATGTTATGATGATTCTTATGAAAAAAGATTTTTTCAAATCCCTACAAGATGAGGATAGACCACTCAATTTTCATTATTCGGAATTTTTTTATGTTCAAAACATACATAGTCCTTAGCTTTTCACCCTTCTATATCAATAATTGACAATAACTCCTATTTTTAATAGCCATATTAGTACACAAATAATGTTCTACTCTCGTTGGTCGATAACTTTATATGACAAAACATTGTTTGCTGGGTCAGCCAGTATATACATACATTTTAAGCAATTATACTTATGAATAAATTTCGGACAAAAAAAGGTACCCTGTTAAATTCTGTTCACAGATTAACTTCCAGGCTAGGATACTTTTATAAATATATAGGAGTAGTGAAGATTATTATTTGGCCTAGGACAATTCAATACGATCAGTAACATATAAAATTACACCGTTAATCTCCTAAAATAAATATATTTAACTTCTAGGCGGGGCTACTTTTATCCAGGCAATGAAATGCTCTGTATATTTCATCCATTTTAACGAAGAATGGAGAATCTCCCTGAGGAAGGAAAGGAGAGGAAGGAACGGAGCGAGGACGAGGAGGAGCATACCCATTTATAATTGAAAAATAATATTAAACCAAAGCATTCCCTGAATCAAGTTAAAAATAACACGTGAATTATGTTGGGTTTGACACAACGATATAAATTCACACCCATATTTAACTGAACGCCAAGTCCGATGTAACACAACTCAATGTGTACACACTTCGTGATATTTCGTTACAGTTTATGATGGTGTTGCTTGAAAAACTGGCTTAGCATTCAGATTGGATCGATTTCTTTGAAAACACTTAAATGGTCTTGTGGAAAACATCTACCAAACAGTATTTCATTCATGGAAGGACAGACCTACAGTCAGACGAAAATTAACGAAATAAAAAAAGTTTGATTCGAGTAAAAATAAAGTATTGGCAATGATAGCAGCGTCTACTTCACCAGAGGGTTAGTTAGAAATGGAAATTAATACAATTTTTTTTTGTGTATCAGATAGATTTGAACTCACAAGAGCGTAATGCAGAGGAGTATGGCACAAGACCATGACGCTCGACAACACGAAAAATATTATGCAATCAAATTGTGTAACTTAGTAATTCACAACAAAATCAGATTAACTGAGACTACAGGTACGTACGACTAAATATTAAATATACATTTTTAATTAAAATACCAATATAAAAAGCACTCTGGTTTTGACGGTTTCAACACGGAAAAAAGCACTCTGATTTGACTCTTTCAGTACAGAACTAAAAGTTAAAAATAAATTTTGTAACTAAAGTAACAAAATAAAAAAGCACTCTGATTATGATACTTTCAGCATGGATTATATCTATACATATATTTGGATATGGAGGTACACATAACCATAGTTTAAAACAGAAAACAGCACTCTCATATTTACTCTTTCAGCTTCAGGATATGGATGTTTAAATAACAATAGTTGCACAAAACCTCGTGGTATTGTTCAGAAATTTTTCTCGGATTGTTAGCACTGAAAGTCGTACTATAAATTCAACAGAGACAAGAAACATTTTGTTCAATGTTGTAGACTTCGTGCCGTTACATTGTCGCATCTATACAGGGCTTCCACACTCAAATCAAATAATAATAATATCCTAGGACAATTTACGCAGCACCATCTAATCCCAAACTGAGCAGTTAACTTGTAATAGTTTTAGTTCTCATTGTGTCTCAGAATTATAATAAAAAATTCAAATTATTTATACATGTATTCTCAAACATCTATGTATACAGACTCTTATGTTATGTCAAAGCCACCGTCAGTTCGCTGTACTTTCGATCTAAGAAAAACTTAGCGCTTATTCTTTTCAAATGAGATTGTACCTGATTCCAAAAATACAGATTCATTTTTAAATTCAATTATGGTCAATGTAGTGATCACATTCATCCTAACTGAATTAGCATATGTCATTGCATTTTTGTTAAAAGGAAATAATTTAATCAGTAGCCGTAACCCCAACTCATGAAACTAAATTGATATTACCTAATATAATATTATACTCATGCTTCGTCCTCGAGATTAGTAATTTGTAAAGCAATAGAATGTATGTAGTTATGACATATCAGGTAAGACTTTTCAAGAGAAGACGTGTCTGATAATTTAATCAAAATTGTAAAAACGAGTATAATTTTGACTCCTATGAAGTTGCGTTGATAAAACGGAAGATGTCGCATGTTTAGCAAATTGAATATAAAAGCCACACCAGACTAAAAATACCCGCAATCAACAAAAAAGGACACAAGCTATTTCCCTTTAAACACTGGCATCTCAACTACATTTCTAGTTAATTTAAAGAGCAATTAACTCTATATACAGTTAACCAATCAGGTAACTATCAACGTCCGTTAATTCTATACCTAGCAATTAACGACTCGAATGGAACAGGTACGATTGTATCCGCACATATTTCTATTTTTTTTTTTGTGGTTTCTGCCGACATCCAGATTATTATCTGTACAGCGCAATGAAACCAGTTACAAATTAAACGAGTAGGTATCTATTGATATCTAAGAATATATTACAATAAAAAAAATACAATTTAAATCGTGACAAAAGTTTGAAACTAGTACGTTTCCCGTTTGGGACAAAAACACATAAAAATCAATTCATTGCTGGTAAGATGTACTTACCGCACCTAATATACAAACAAGTAAGTACATAACAAAGTAAATAACTACATATATGCATTTTTAAATAAAGATTACTATTCTATTTCATTTTCAATTACCAACAAAACTCTGTGCCATAAAAACGATGCATGCGTTATTATATTTAACTAGCCACTTGCCCTAGTTTCGCCCGGGTGTATATGTATTATACATATAAACCTTCTTCTTGAATCACTCTATCTATTTAAAAAAAACCGCATCAAAATCCGTCGCGTAGTTTTCAAGATTTAAACATACATATGGACGGACAGACAGCAACAGCGACTTTGCTTTATACTATATAATATTAATATTTCGAATTAAAATTTTGGTCTGTCATATACTTATAGTTGGCACAAAAGGCCTTATATTCTTAAATCAAAGAAGTAAAAAATTGCATCTTTAATTATTAGACAAAAATATCTAGTCTTTCTTAGCCACTGGTTCATATTGGATTTCTTTCAAGCGATAAAATGCGTAACGCTTAAGCTCTATTGATAAATAAACCATGTACATATTTAAATATGATCTATATTTGAAAAGCAATACTTAATGAATGTCATATGATGACGAATCAATTTTGATCAATGAAATTGATATAAAAATTCCATAATAAATTTTCAAGTACCCGGTTGTATTTATATGACTACAAAAAATGTATAGGTGAGTAGTACTAGTCATTTTCAGTGTAATAAGCAAAGCAGACCTTGTTTTGAAATAAAACCAACTGACGGTGTTTATGATGATAAGTACCATAGACAACATATTCATTACCATTTCTGGCGACTATGTCGAAATAGTATATATTGTTACCCTGTCACTGCCATTTTTCGCTCTTCAAACCGGAACAGCTTGCAAAATAAGAGGAGATAATAATAACCACCCCGAAATACCCTTCTATTAAATTGGTAATTTTTAATTAGCGATTATGGTAACGTCGTCACTTTACAACTATGTTATATATTGCCTATTTAACGACCACTCATAAATATACCATTTTACTGTTACACTATAATAATATTTTATTGCATTTAATAACTTACCCAGTAAAACAGCTTGTCTATGATCAGTCAAGATGGCGGACAATCACGTGTCAGTGTGGACAGGCCGTCGCATTGTCGTCTAGTTACTGTAACAAGCAATGGATATCTTTTAAATCATTTTATGCCTTATTAATCTAAATATAAAAAAACTATAAATATACTCATTTGTCTAATGTACCTAATCTGGTTGTCTATAAGAGATTGGTTTTAAAGATAATCGCCGCCTTTTATTACAAGTGTTCTTTTTTTTTTAATTTTTAGGTAACTAGAAGGTCACAGAAGCTGACAATTGATCTGATTGTAATTGGTAATTCTTGACTATATAGATATACATGAACAGCACCACGGAAATCTCGTTATTATATAACTGTGGACTCATGCCTTACCATTCTTGTGGACTAAGTTTTCATGCCACCATAACCTACTACATTTCACTAGCTAGAACTAGAAAATAGCAAATCAACTGCTTAGTGAGAATAGAGGCTGGCGCAACTTTATACAATGTCTCTATACAAACGCTTCATGTTGCTAAAGAGCCAAGACTAAGATAGAAATAAACCAAAATATGTAATACAAAGTACAGAAATATTAACGAAGCTGGAGCAAAATGAGCGGTAATTGCATGCCACGTAAGGTTAGTAGATACCACTAAAAACTATGCAATTAAGGATGGTAAAAAAATCGATAATCGAATAAATATTGTAGATTATTATTCACGATAAAATAAATTTTAATATGTCAAAAAATCTATCAATCCATAATCGATTAGACCAATCGAGTACAAATATATTGGTTATGGATAGATAATCGATTATGTAAATATCTATTATAAATCTAATACATCACTATATGCAATTACTAGACAAGTCTACTTGTTATCTGACAACTAGTCTGTTGTATAAAAAACTGGTCGCTATCTGTACAAGGGATCTTTGAAATACAAAAACTATTTCTAAGGAACATTATCTACCTAATATAACATAAAACAATTTTGTACGTTGGTCTGTGAATTTGTCAGCAATCTCAGGAATGGTTTAATCGATTTGGATGTAATGTCACTAATGCAATAGTGTAAGTTACCACTTAAAGTTAATTTTTATTTTATTTCTACAAGGTTATAAAGAAAAAAGTTATAATCTTGTTATTCTGAATACGCATAGATATAACTCAGAAAGAATACCACTACGCATAAATGTAACGTCAGAAATCAGCTAGTAATAAACCTAATCGTTTTAATGTATCATAAATCATTAATATTTATTATAATCAAAATATGCTGCCATACAACATATACATTGATTTGTATTAATTAAAACTACCATAAAGTTGAAATATTTAAAGGTTAATGCACTACAAAAAAACTTGCACTACTATCAAATAAAAAAGGTATTATACCAGAGACGACTCCTAACTTGAAAATAAAAATAAAACTCGACCAGAAACAACTTTTAGCCTGATGAAAAAACGACTGTTTTTTTTAATACCAGTAGGCGCTTATTATAAGCGTGTCCCATAAAGTACCATTGTAACCCTGTCATCGCATTTACATACAAAGGGTTGATTCAACGGAGGTCTTTTAGACCGCGCTGACATTTGATGACAATTATCAAACAATTCTTTTCGAAACTGTTGACTTTTTACTGGATTTAGCTTCAATTTTCAATCTACTTCACTAAAGAAAAGATTTTATATGTGTGTTATGCGATATACATTATTTTAGAAACTAAACTACATAATATAATTAACACCCGTGTGAATTGGAAGAGAATGAGATTCTGATGATGACGACTGATATGTTTGTGATATTTTTTGTATATTATTATATAATTTGATTCAGGGGAAAGTTATTTAGTATATATAAATATCTGATCTGATGAAAATACATGAAGAATATTTAATTACAAATAACTAAATGTGTTGTAATAGAATTAATTAACTAAATTGGCACATTACATTTAGTCTATATTCTCTTTGTAATCGCAAATAACCATTAGGTATTTCTTAAAAAATAAATACATAAATTTGAAAATGGAACGTAGAACGTAGAGCAATGATATTCTTTTGTTTCTTTTTAAATTGTATACATTTTGTGTAGAGGTACATATGCATGTATTCTCTTACATACCACATGACTATAACGTCACCGATAAAGATATCATGTTTATTTTTTTATTTATAATATTTAAAATCATTTGAAATAGCAACACGCAAGTTCCTTGCTCGTTCTTCTTGTGATGAGAAGTATGCTCTTTCCAATAGAGCATAGATTAAAAACATTATGACTATTGAAAAGTGCTTAACTTAAGTTTATTTGAATAAAGAATTTTCTATTTTATTTAAGGAATAAATTAACATACGTTATTACTCCACAAAATATATTCTATATGTGTATAATAAAAACACGTAAAAGTAAATATCACTCTTAAATCCTCATAGATAGGTATAAGAATGTTATACTATATATATTTCAAGGTGTTTATAGAGTGCTAGCTGTCCCGGCAAACGTTGTTTTGCTATATAAATTAATAACGCTATAAAAAAATAGGGGTTGATGATAGAAGGGTGAAAATTTAGGATAGTATGTATTTTTGTATGTTGTATCCTAAAAAATAGAAACTACAAATTTTGTCTATAAAATAAAAAATTTTGGGGTGGACTACCCCTAATATTTAGTTGGATGAAAAATAGATGTTGGCCGATACTCAAACCTACTCAATAGGCTCACAAAATTTCATGAGAATCGGTCAAGCCATTTCGGAGGAGTATGGGAACGAAAACTATGACACGAGAATTTTATATATAAGATGATCTGCTTAGATATTACTCTGACAGTAAAGTATAGTAAGAAAAATCTCTGGATATATTAGGTATAAGAACGCCTTATAGATTTTTCTTCGAAGAATAACGTGCACAAGTTCCGCATTAATTATTTATACCGAAGTTCATTCTATTGAGTCATATATAACTAACGTTGACATTCCAATATGCTCGCCAATGCTAGTCGATGTCACGTCATTGTTATAATATCGACATGTTTGTCACAAGTCACGTCACACTCTTGACTGATTTTGATGGGGACGACGACCTCGAATGCACAAACATATATTCCCCATTCCACTGTATTGTAAGATAAAACTATCAGTTTTCAGACCTAGTGATCAGGCGACATCCATTCAACCGTTCAAACTTAAGAATGTAATAAACAAATAGATTTACAATTGAATTTTTCAATGACAAAATCACTTATTCATATAGAACCTTACTGCCTCTTGTGGAATTCATATTTTTTGATTCCTACCATCCAGTTCAGCCAGGTAATTCAGTTGAGAACAACTCGCTAGAGACTCAGCTCTAACTTACTTTTTTATGTTATAATAATTATAATAAATAATATCTCAGGATAATTAAAAAAATATTATTTATTATAATTAAATTAATATCTCAGATAAATTAATTAACACATCGTCGTCTAGTCCCAAACTAAACAGAGCTTGTGTTATAGGTTTTTTTGTAAATACATACACAACATATATAGAAAACATCTAAACCAATACAAACAATCATACTCATGGATACAAATATTTGCACCTATCAGGGAATCGAATCCGAGACCAAAAGACACGCTAGACTACCTTAACCGTCATAACATCATTTGTAAAAGAAGCGCTAGACCACCTAAACCGTCATAATATCATTTATAATAGTAGTATTAATAAAGTAACACAAGTTGAGTCCACATAAGTTATTTCTGTTGACGATCATTCTATTGAGTTACTTCTAAGTAACATTTATATTCCAATAAGCTACTCGTCGCTGTCTAGTCATTGTAATAATATCGACATTTTTGTGATCAATGTCACATCTTGACTCATCATTGCTTGTTTAGTCATCTAGTAATGAATTGCCAGGGTATTTGTTATCTTACTAATATTATAAACGCGAAAGATTATGAGTTTAAATTGATAGATAGATGGATGTTTCTTACTGTTTTACGTAAATACTAAATCTGCTGCACTCATTTTATTTCATTTTTTAATCTTTATGTTTATTTTTTAGAACATAATTAACTTCCCGTTATTGATACATTATTAGTTATCTCAAAAAGAAAATAAAGTCGTCCCTCTATCCCACTGCTGGGTAATCAAGCCTTCTTGATTGTCAAAACCATGGCACAATATAGGAAATTGACTTTTGACACAATATATCTGTGGTATAGTACATATTAAATAAAAAAAGGTACAATTAAATTAGGAAATTAAGTTACAAAATAACTTTACCTTACTATAAAGTATTTTGTCATTTGATTTTCAAATTAAAGTAAATAAACTCTTCTAATATGACCACATTTTATTGACATATCTAGCACAATTGAGTTCCGTAGTCACCTCGAAGAAAAGGTGATGCTGGCGTCCAAATAGCTCTGCGTGTTCAATAGAGCAAAGCGGTACTTCACTGCGAACCAGACACTCTTAAATTTATTTTTATTTATTATTTATTTATATCAGGCTACTGTGCTCATATTATAAATAAATAGACTAACATATATATAATAGACTATTCATATTTGAATATGAAATAATATAAAATATATATAAGTCACAGGTTCGCACACATTCGACATCGACAGGGAATTAATCTCCATATGCTAGAACCTAAATGATCTCGGCCAGTGCGTTTTCAGAGGAGCTTCCTCCCGCGTACACTTAGATTGTGGAATGAACTACTGTTCTTGTACTGTTTTCTCACGAGACTATAGCATGGGGTTTTCAATAAGGGTTTATTAAGGTTTCTTAAGGTTCGGCAACGTGCACGTAAAACGCCTAGTGTCTCAGGCATCCATAGGCTACGGTAGGCATTTACCATTAGACGGGCCGTATGCCTGTTTGCCGCAATAATAGTATAAAAAAATTAAAAAAAACTTAACGAAGTTTGGTCGCTAAGGTACAATATGATATTCACCAAGCAGGTTTCCATTGACATGGTGTGCCGAAAAAGTTCTATAAGCTCCTGTGGAATTTTGAAATGCATAAGAATCTATTTAAATATTCTGGACACACGTCTGTCACTACATGGTGTTTTTTACTGTTAAATTAACATAAAAATTGTTTATCTCTGCACGTCCTCCACTTATTGGAATAAAGTCAATGACCTAACGAATTTTGTTAACTAAATTTTATTTTTGAAGATCGTCGATGAGTTGTAAGTTTTTTGTCTCATCAGTTTTGCCTACGTTTTCATATGTATAGGCAGGTTATCTATACTTTATATTGTTGTTATATTTATTATAAAATGAAATCGTCGCTGTCTGTTCGCTTAGATCTTTTAAATTAGGCAACGCAACGATTGTAATGCAGTTTAAGCAATAGATAGAGTAATTCAAGAGGAATGCTTATATGTATAATACATGCGTATTATAGTAAACAAGAATTTAAAAAAAGACCGAACCCGGAAAATAACTAAATAAATGACTGTGAACTTTTTCAGAACCTAAACAGAATGTCTGTTTAGGTTTCATTAGAATCTGTTGTTTTACTAGAACTGGTATAGGCTATCATTTATCTCAAAATCGCAGACGAAGTCACGGAATACAGCTAATGTAAATAATATAATGTTGTAATAAAATAATAATATAATGTCTATTTTAGCACTTTGTCATATTCAAATATTTTTATAGCTGCGTGACAACGTAATAAAAGTAAGTTCAGTGCACAAACGCAGAACACTCCTTAAAGTCCACAGTGACAAAATCTACCAACGTAATAAAACGGACATGTATAACGGCTAATATGAAATAGCAGTTCATGTGCGAAATCTGTAGAAAATTAAGCCTCCTTGTTAATACGTTTTGTTATACCTACGATGAGAATGACTGGCAGTTTCTTATATATTCTTTTGTCCATGTTTAAAATTAAAATATAATGTTATATACATTTTGTTTTACACGCTTCTTTCACTGCGCTCTATATATAATAATAAACGTTTACAAGCATCTCTCACTATTTTCATTCATTATAACTATTTTTTATAGCCAGAAGAAAGGTGACCGTTCTTCTTTTGTTTTTTCATTGTAATTAATCTTTTCACAATATAATAAGCAAATTATTTTCATACATCCACAATTGCTTGGTTTTATTACAATTAATAATAACCAACTGAGAACTTCGTAATACTCCCTAACATTATCATAAATTGAGTGTGTCTTGTATTCACGCATTGTGTCATTAAGTTTTTTATTTTCAGATAATTAATTGATTTGATATTGCTTGTGATTCTTTTCAGATTGAAATAACAAAAAATATCTTAATTCATGTAAGTATAACACAGACTTACTAATGTTATAAACGCGAAAGTAACTGTCTGTCTGTCTCGCTATCACGCCAGAACTAACTGAACCGATATCAATGAAATTTGGTACACAGGTGAGGATGAATTAAATTTAATATGTTTTCTTAATTTGGTCAAGGTTACTATAACACGTTGACGAAATCGCGGGCATAGCTAGTACATATATATGGTATTATTATTAAAAAAACTAACAGAGGAAGTCTTTGTACAAAGTTGTCTGTTTTCAAATTAATTCCGACCACTGTGTCACCACTAGTTTATATAGATACGCGTATATAAGTTTTAAAAATCTATTCCTACTAATATTTTAAAGAGGAACGGATAATAAATTAAAAAAATACCAAGCAACTAAAAAATATAGTCTAGTTGAGAATCTTTTGTTTTATTAAATAACTTCAATAGTTAAAAACAAACAACTGAGTGAAATGAAATAAAAATTACCAGTTATTGTCTATGACATTATATTATGTACGTATGTGTAATAGTTTTGGTCGCATCATAATATTGTCTATATTATGTATGCCTTACGCAGTCGAGTGAAAACAATAATATGTGTTTTACGGGTGTGAGAACCGAAGCCATTGTTGTATGAATAACTAATTAAAAATGCCGATGCGGACCGCATCGTCAAACAAATTCATGAACACGGAGAGACAAACAGTCGTAAAAGAGCCTTCCTCATTTACATGACCACCTAGGTTTTGACCCTGCACCTTGTAATTTCACTGATGTAAGTATTTATTTATTTATTTTATTTTTACACTTTTTTGCAACAGTTACAGAAAATATTGATTAATGTAAACATATGTATATGCAATGATGAGTACAAAAGGCGGCCTCATCGCTAAGCAATCTCTTGATCTTTAGGTAGATGGTAAAGATACAAGAAAAAGAGTAGGTGGTACATATGACACCACAACTAATATAATACATGCAAATATATATAGACATACATATGAACATACATACATAAACTTAATAACACACATACCCAACTGTCAAGGTTCTGGTAAACTTAATAATTTAAACTGAAATTATTAAGTTTACCAGAACCTTGTTTACTTAAATTTTTCTGGTAAACATATTAATAAAAAAACATAATAATTGCGCTGTATAAGTATATTTGAATCTAACCCTTCCTGGGTATATGCGGTGTGCGGCATTGTTTTTTTTTTATGTTAATATTAATTTGACAAGAATACGAGCTTAGTTTCTCGTCAGTTCTTCTCATCTCGAAATCATTCCGAACTGACGGTAGATTTGACATATGTCTGTAATAGACCTACATGAATAAAGATATTTAGAATTGAATTGAATTATCAGATTATTCCATGCCGCAGAGACATATAAAAAACGATTTTACACTAGTTTAGAATATGCTGATTACTATTTCTATATCTTTCCATGAGTTGTCTGTGTTTTCAGATAATTTTAGGACAACTCACATTTATTTAGGACCAAATGCGATGATATTTCGATATTTTGTTCTAATTTTTTTGACATAGCTGCCTTAAATAATGGATGTCGATTTAAATATTTATTGTATACACTGTCATGTTAATTGAACGAGAAGTTATAAAAAGTTGTTGCAAATATAACGAGGCCCTGACTTTTAATGCACTGACTTTTTATTTGAGCGGATCTGGCATATCCTTTGGTTGAAGGTCAGACATTCATATAAATATTGTTAATACGTTTAAAGTATTGTTAAGGGTTCATACATTGTATAATTTTATGACGGCCTCTTTGGTCTAGCGATTCACCACACTGCCTTACTTCCGACAGTTGCGGGTTCGATTCTCGAAGACTACTGAACGGATTTTGATGAAACTTTACAATAATATATTTCACACGAGTGAAACCGAGGGCACAGCTAGTTAGTTTATAGGCAGGCCTGTTCTGGGATATCCCTATATTAAATATGTTATTTACACAATGGATGGTACACAAATAACATTGTCATTGTTAAAATAATGTAAGGATGAATTTTAGTAAGTAAGTAAGTATATAAGGATTGACACATTTGAGTGTATACTATCTCGATTATTATAATAATCAATTTTTATATACTACAAAGTAGGTACATTCATCCTTACAATAATAATCTCAGGACACAGCGCCATCTAAACCCAAGTTAAGCTAACTAAAGCTTGTATTATGGGTACTGGATAACTGTTACAAATACATAGACATATATTTTTTACGTCAATACATACATATTATACATAGAAGATACCCAGACCGATACAAATAATCATACTCATGACTACAAATGTTTGTGCCGTGCGATGAATCGAACCCGCGACAATAAGAAGTAAGGCGGGGTGCTAACCCACTAGACCACCGAGGCCGTCGTATTGTTACTTTCAAGAAGTTTGTTTCATCAAAGAATAATGCCTTATTAATATTCTTTTTAAACAAGCTCAATATATTCTTAGAACTTGAGGCCAACGTTGCAATACTGATCACCGATCAAACATTGTGGGACAATAGTTGTGGAATGATGTCATTTTGACGTGTTTGAAGCTACGAAACAATGCATGAGTACATCGGACAACTACTGTAGCGACGATATAACATGCGAGTTTTTTTTCGAACCGTTCTAATGATGTTGGCCGCAGCTGGCCATTAAAACTTCACTCCACGATAGGGGGCAAGTGGAGATGGCACTCCAAATCCGCAGAAGAACTTATGCAGCAGCTGAAGGCCAACTCCTGCCTGATGCATACGACTTTAGTCGAGGAACCCGCTAGGAATTCGAACATCAGCTCAAGATGTCGTAATTTCGGTTCCCGTTACATGTGACAATTGAGTTACGAAAATTTTATTGTCCTTGTACGGCAAACGTTGTAATATTTTTTTTACATTTAACTAAGTAATATTTTCCCGAATGTCTTATTGTCGGGGGGCTTGTTTATTTCTATATTGAAGGCGACAGCCACTCCTAATTAGTAGTAATATATTATCTAAAACGAAACTAAAGGGACGTATCTTGTAAATAAAGATTTACACAAAGTATCGGAAATAACAAGCACGTACACACACGTCGCCGTCCTCGTTGTAAAGTGTTGTCAGCAGACACTTTAGTATTCACCCAATTTTATTCCAAATTCTCCCTAAATTAAATCTTTTGAATAAAAATGCCCCCAATTACTTTTTTTAGTGATGATTTTTATAAAGAATCAGCCATTAATAAATTATTATATCAATTTGTGTTGTTGCAAAAGCTCCATTATTATCATCTCTATTTTTAATATTTTAATCTGTTCCGGACTCTTTTCTTAGCCAGAAAACTAGTATTATTTTAGATCTACTTGAAAACCTATTTTACAACTCATACAACCTAGTAATTTCCAACTCAATGTATGTATTACACTTCACAATTCCACACATGGGTTTCCGTAATTTCACCAAATTTGGTGGAAAAAATCACGAATCTGGTAATACGGTTGTCGTGTGCACCGCTTGTAATGCGCGACATGCACTTGCCACTGGCGTCAAGTAACAAGACCTGCATTGTTTACTGTTTAAGAGTATTTATACCGAAGTATTTATAGTGCAAAGTAGCTACTTTTTTTAATTATATATAATAAAAAAGATAAAAAAAATAAAAATGTGTAAACCGACTTTGAAACAAGAGACTCAAAGTTAATTTAACATATAAAACTTAAGCAAGCGTCTAATTCAATCATTAAACTATTAAATCCACGAAAAGATCTAACGTCATCTTATACGCCAACCACAATAGACCATATCTCATAGCAGTACGTCACAATATCGCTTGCATGCTTTTTGCATTGACCATCCTGTGGTAAGCGCCGTGTAAGTATAATTATCTTTAACGCTATAAATTGTCGGAGAAGCAAAAAAGCGAGCAGCAAACACTACAACGCACGTGCATTCAGCTTGGCACGTCGTAAAAATAAAATAAAAATGGGTTCATTATAGATAAGTCGGTAAACACAGTGTCAGAGCATAATCTTGTAGACTATATTATAGACATATACACACAAATTTACAAGATACACTTTTTATGCAACTCCCGTAGGAACGTTTAAATAATTTACAATATATGTTTGCGATCTATAGGAAAAGCCATTAGATCTTTGATAAAAAAGAAATTCAAATTTAGATTGTCAAATATTGACCAGGTTCATTTTATTTTCCTTATATGTCATTAGCGCCCTACTTTTTTTTCTATTTTTAAAATATATTCTTGGTTTAAAAAATATATCTCAAGAAAGGCTTGCGTCAATAACAACAAAATAATGTTTTTACGAAACAGATAACATATTTTTTTATACTGTATTTTGTTTACATAGATTCAGTACAAGTTTTATCCGCATAAGCCTATAGTTAGATCGATTTTTTTTAATTATTCAAGTTCTTGTGGAATCACATGATAATATGTGTATGGTGTATATGGTATTATTGTTAGATAATCAAGCAGTTTTACATAGATTAAATTTAATTTATTCTCATAGAGCAGTGTTAACCATTGAAACATTAAAACATAGTGTTTATTTACTCATTGGGGCTGATTTTGCCAAATCAATTACGGGAAATGTTATAATAGCAAAATAAGGTTTAAAATAATATATTACCTACATAACAACAGTTCGGCTTTAAATCTAAAAGAAGAATAATGTTACTTAAATTTTAAAAGCCACTTTAAATCCATCAGCCATACATCCGTCGCCGGAACTGAATCATTTCGGTGACGCCATCCTAGTGTAGCAAGAACAATAAAAAAGTGTTTGAACTCAGTCTATGGTTATTGATTACATTCGGCGCCTTTCCTGGAAACAAGACAAGTTTGGCTATGGCTATAAATAAAACTTTGACTCTTCAATAATTAAATAAAATTCATTAGAATAGGTAACCCTCTTTTTTTTTATTTAAATAACTTTATTGACCAAATAAAACATGGTAAAAGGGCGGACTTAATCTCTGACAAGTTTTAACTACCAGTCAAACTTTGGAAAGAACAGTAATAAATTTAATCAATGTATATCAGATAACTACTAAAAATAGTCAATTTTTCTAGAGGTAAGAGATTTGTCAATAATAAGCACAATTGTACATTCTGTAAATACATTATAACATACATAGGGAACATCCATATGAATACAAACATCATAATCATGAATAGAAATTTTTGTACTGTGCGAAGAATCGAACCTGAGACCAATGAAAAGTAAGGCGGTGCGCTAAACCGGCTAGTCAACCGAGGTCGTTAATATTTATTTTATATATATTTTTATAAAAACTTAATGCGCAAATACAAAAAAATAGAGGTGCATATGGCGAACTTAACACCATTTCATACATTATTGGCATATATTTATATTTAAACATCATATATCTACGATTATACTCATATAAAGCTACTGCAGTTCATAATTTTATACTGTTTAAAGTTTTATACCTTAAAATAGTGGTATAGCAACTTGTTACCAGCGTTGCGACAACGTGACGTCATTCTCTTGAAAGTATGACGTCATGGTGACCAAGGATGACTACATATGGTAAGTCTTGTCGCATTCTCCGTGTCAAGTGTCAACAACGGATGGATGTAGTTTTATCTTCCCAAAAATAATGGTTATTTATACGTATAATTAGTAAAAATCACGGGATCTTACCACGTTTTATATTTATTTGCTGAGTTCCCGATATTTCGGTAGTGTTTCAACCACCATGATCACGGGTAAACTGAAGAGCAGCGGGTAGATGGAAAATGAAATCTTTTTATGGGCAGACATATGCGTCTACCTTCACACGTCTTCGTTTGTTGCTACTACTGGAACTCGCTCGATATTCATCTCGGCAGCATTTTTACTAATTATACGTATAAATAATGACCGCGTCAAGTTTAAAACAGTATATAATCATGGTTATTGGTCGGTAGATAAATGTTTCTTTGTTTATTATTTAAGTAAAAAAAAAATATTATTGATAACAGAATACTATTTTCAAATATAGAACAGGGTCTCAACTCAACTGTTTTTTTCTGTGTGTCTCTTGTAAGTCCTTGCATTATCTGTTAACAGAATACTATTTTCAAACAATTTAAAAAAAGAACAACGAGGATCTCCATTTTTGTCTATTATTTAAGTAAAATAAAACATTCATTTATATTCTGTCTCCTTTATTTCTTAGCTATCGCAATATGTAGTACAAAGCTGCAAATTTTAGGTATTACTCCAATAAGTTACTTATAAAAAAAAGTTACTATTTTCACATTTAACAATTGCTACATTTAAGTTAATAATTTAATATATTACAAATGTAGTACAGCTGAAATACTAAGTCATAATTTGTAAATCGCGGCAACTTTTAAGAGTGAAACGAAACTTTTATGAAACTGTCACCGGTACCATGCTATAGTACACATGGTATAAGTTACACGAGCAACGAGTACTAAGTAATATTACAGCTACGATGTCCTTTTATAACAAATGCTTATTCAAATACTTCAAATGCAATACACATACACACATCCTTCCATTTAGCGTTGATTGTCGACTTCCTCTCATTATAAGTTAATTAATGTGTGTAACAGTACGTGAGACGTAAATGCCAGGTGTAATATACACTTGCATTGTAATCACAAACTATATAGAGATACTATACCATACCATTGGACAAACAAACAAAAACAAAAACAAAACAAACAAAAAAAAAAACAGCATTAGAGTAGTCCGAAAAAAAAGCTTTTTTTTCGGACTACTCTAATGCTGTTGGCCTTTACAGCTTCACCGGACGATAGGGGGTGAATGCAGATGGCACTCCAAACCTGCGGAAGGCCTTATGGAGCGACTGAAGGCCAACTTCCGCGTGACAGATACGGCTTTAGTCTGAGGGCACCGCTAGGGGTTCGAACCTCGGCTCAGGCCGTCGTAATTTCGATCCCCGTTTGAATTGGATGGGGGATCGATCGGAGGGGATACTACGAGCGTGCCGTCGCCTGCTATCGCTTCCTCCTCTGAAAATTTTGTCTTATTATATTGTAACTGTATTTAATAACTGAGATACTACCACCGGGAGAGGGACATCTCCCCATACCCTCCCATACGTAGTCCCTCTACGCCCCTATAAATATTTTATACATTATTCTATATATCGAGGGAACGCTGCCAGTATCTTCGGAACTTTGCCTAAAGGGACTCCTTTTGATAATATATTTTAGTTATTATATTATATTTTTAAGGTTTTTAATTGTAGGTTCTTAGTTGTACAATTAAGTTATATAAATAAATTTTCGTTCATTCTATATTAATAATAAAAATAATTGTAAAAAGTCTGTTTGCTCCCAGCCCAGGTTCAGAACCTAATCTAACTCCCCATATATGTATATATATCTCTATGATATGATTAGATAATTACATACTGATAGTATAAATGGAAATTAACAATAAACATATTGTTAATTTTTCACGACTAACAGTTTAACGAAGGTTAATTAAAATATGTGATATTACGAGGGCTGAATACCTTTTATATCAAAAAAGCAAACAAAGTCGCGGGTAATAGGTAATCTCAAATAACTTGTATCGATTATCGCTATTATACCATAAATGAGTCCATATAGTCGTCTTCACACATATATATCTATTTTAAGACTTAAATTAGTACCTAATTAATTGACTTACTACATAGGTACTAAGTCAATTAATTAGGTACTAAAAAAGGATAGCCTTTTTTATTAAAAAGAATAGATTTCATGAATAATGCAAAGAAAAGATCAACTAACAAAACCGACCTCCCGTATAACTAATGAGTAATCATAACTAAATTGCTTGTTTATCAAATTCATACTAAATTGTTATACGCTATTACTGATATTAGTAAATTTCATAGAAAAGACATCAACGCGATACGTAAGCAAATTTACCGCTTCATTTTATCTTTACTAATATTCCAACTCTGTCTCTCTGTATGTTTCGCTTTCACGTCAAACTACTGAACCGATTTAAATTAAATTTGGTACACAGATAGTCTAGACCCTAATGTAGGACATAGGCTACTTTTGAATGCGAAGAAAAGGTTGTAAGGTGTTGAAATGGGAGATGAAAGGTTATAAGTATCACCATTTTATGCAAACGAAGTCACGAGCACAGTTTAATATATATATAGAAATGATATTTGTTGGGATTTGTAAATAGAAAAGAGTCTGTATACGGTATTTATCACAGATAACATAATATTACATACAGATACCCCATCCCATACAAGAAAATGGTTCCTTCCTAACTCGGGCTATTCTTCGGGCTATTTTATTTCGCCACCGTAGCCGCTAGATGTCGCTAGATCTGAAGCAGTTCGGATTACTAGTGGGTGCTTAGTAACAAAGCATCAAAATAGATGGCAGTCAATTCAGTCTACATGACATCTGTTTTGCAAAGATATGTATATAATAGATATGTAGGTAACTGTATCGTGTACCTCATTAGGGACGATTCAAGATTCAATGTAAATGTGTAGGTATAATATCGTTAGCCGACACTCTGCAGATATGGCTTATGTGCCAATGTTTTTTGATATGTTGTAACGCGTCTGCGCTATACGTATAGCCTGATTTTGATACGTTTATACTCGTACGTATCAAAATCGGGCTATACGATTTTTTATTTCAATCGTTATATGTATGAGACTGATTTTAGCTACAATTAATTTACTGGTATATACCTCATGTATTCTACGATGTACCCCTCTTTTACCTAATGAGAATTCCGCTATATCTTATATATAAATTTTGTATCACAGTGTTAGTTGCCATATTTCTCCCACATTTTGATGAAATTTGATATGTATACTTGCCAGGTCTGAGGTAGGGTTGTTATCTATTTTTTATACCCCTAAGTCATAGGGGTGGCCTACCCCGAAAAAATATTTTTTTGTATTATGGACAATTTTTTATTTATTTATAATGTTACATTGAAAATACATACACGCCTAAATTTTCACCCGTCTTTCACCAAACCCTATTTCTAATAGCGATATTCTTACAAATATTATAAATGCTAAAGTAACTCAGTCTGTCTGTTTGTCTCGCTTTCACGCCAAAACTACTGAACTGATTTAATTGAAATTTGGTAGACAAGGGGGAAATGAAAGGCTATATGAGGATATCGTAATTTTTAAAGTCAGATCTTGTAAGATTAAGTGAACAGGGTCGGTCTAGGTTTTTCATTATTAGAAATGTGTAACGGGGTAACACGTTCATTAGTGCGAAATTGTGTATATTACAATAAAATTTAACGAGAAAATATTATAATGATATCACTGGGACACTCATTGCCTTACTACAATATCGTCCGTTAGTCGCGAACTTTCTGGAAACACGAGAGGCGCGCTCCTATTGGTCGGTCGGCGCGGTTACCGCGCGTAGATGAGTAGATGAGGTACTTAGACGAGTCTCACGGCGCCGCAGCGTAAGTACTTACTATACATACGTAGTATACATATGGGTATTACAAATGTTTTTATTACTAGTAATATTACTCTGTTATCTAAGCAAGTAATGTGTGCTTATTTTGAACTTGATAATATTCTGAATTACTCGTATATCTTTCAATATCTTTAGCGGTATAAACCAGGTTATGTACTACTACTAGTATTGTTAGTGAGGGATAAAGTTGATGAACAAAAATAAAACAATATTCGTATTAAAAATATATTCATCTAATATATTTGGCATTATTTTTAAGTTTCTTCCAAATATAAGGGGTCTGACATGGGGTGTTATGTACCTACATTAAAAAATACTTTTTGAAATGTATGAAAGAAACGTATTGTATGAAATTTTTGAAATGTGTGAAATGTATGCACCTACATTAAAAGATAATTTTTGAAATGTATGAAAGAAATGTATTGTATGAAATTTTTGAAATGTATGAAATGTAAGGACCTACCTTAAAAGATAATTTTTGAAATGTATGAAATTTTTGGAATGTATGAAATGTATGAAAGAAATGTATGTACCTACATTAAAATATAATTTTTGAAATGTATGAGATGTATGAAAACAATGTATGTACCTACATAAAAAGTTCATTTTTGAAATGTATGAAATGTATGAAAGAAATGTATGTACCTACATTAAAAGATAATTTTTGACATGTATGAAATGTATGAAAGAAATGTATGTACCTACATTAAAAGATAATTTTTGACATGTATGAAATGTATGAAAGAAATGTATGTACCTACATTAAAATATAATTTTTGAAATGTATGAGATGTATGAAAGAAATGTATGTACCTACATAAAAAGTTCATTTTTTAAATGTATGAAATGTATGAAAGAAATGTATGTACATTAAAATACAATTTTTGAAATGTATGAGATGTATGAAAACAATGTATGTACCTACATAAAAAGTTCATTTTTGAAATGTATGAAATGTATGAAAGAAATGTATGTACCTACATTAAAAGATATTTTTGACATGTATGAAATGTATGAAAGAAATGTATGTACCTACATTAAAAGATAATTTTTGACATGTGTGAAATGTATGAAAGAAATGTTTGTACCTACATTCAAATATAATTTTTGAAATGTATGCACCGTACAATAACAATACACGTTAAACATCATACCACAGAGTCATACGCAAGTTAAAAACAAACTGCTATGATATTAATGAGAAAGGAAAATAAACTTTATGGTATTCGAGTTAGGGTCGACTTCTCTCTTTTTTTTAAAACTATTTTAATCTTACCAGTTGCCAGTATTCGAAGACAGCTACGATTCGTACTCGATATTTTAAATTATTATGTAATCGATTTTTCAGTACAAATGTAAATAACCAACGACACTAATAATGTACTACTATATTCCGTTCTTTGAAACGGAACACTGCTATACTTAATACAAAATAATGAAAATTTACTGTTCACAACGACTCATTAAAAGCATCATCGAATAATGCGCTGTGATAAAATCCTGTTATCGATTATTCAAAAAAATCGATAATACATGTATTTATTTTTAATATGACAACACTTCATACATAAGTATTATTGGAAATAGTATTACTTGCTTGTTCGGCTATTTTTAATTTACTTAAACTTTTTTTATATGTTTAATTTACAATAATAATATATTAAGTGCTTATTATTGGAAAATATAAAAAAGACATTTAATTAGGCCGATACAAATGACAACAATGCCATCTATGAAAGCATTTTGAAAACATTGAGCCCCGTATTAGCACTGATTAAAGTGTAATTAAGTACTGGAAAATAACAAAATGAGCAAATATATGAAAATTACTTTTCTAAACGCATTATTTCATTTTAACATGTATATATAATTTTTTAAAAATGGATTAAACTATTTTGAAAACACAGTTTTGTTTTTTAAAACGTTTGCAAAACTATGAAGAATTCCATCGATACCAATCACGCCATCTATATGCAACTTTTAGCAATAATAATGGCTATTTCCTCATTGAGTGCCACTGGTATTTATATTTCAATAACTTTATTTTTATTTATTTTACACCGTTCAGAGCCATAATTCGGAACGAAATCGTGTGTTTTCTTTACACACATAAATCTACAACCATGAAGGTTGATTTATTATTGTTGTATCCAATTTGTCAGGACAGATGAGACCCTATTACGTTATGTAATAAATCTATATATTACGTGTATAATAAATATATTACGCTTATTCTACTCATATATTTGTCCTATTTCTAAGTAAATCCTCCAGGAAGTAGATATCAGATATCTAACAACAAACAGATACGAAACAGTCTAAACAATTCCATTCAAAGTATACCAAGCAAACAGTGGATGTTTACATTGACCAATTGAACATAACCTGATACTCCTAACAACCAAACAGTTAACGGTTCTGTACCGCAGACTAATACACTAGACTGTAAAGTTATAATTTATACAAAAATTAGCTCTCCCAGCTGTTGTCTGTCCTTACAACATAATATTAAAAATAGGGGTCCATGGTACTAGGATGAAATTTAGAGTTGCATGTGTCTTTTAATAAAAAATATGTAGGTATCTGTATAATCTAAAGATTCACAGATATTCAAAACCTATCGACATACATGTATATATAAATAAATAATTTTAATGCATTAAGTTACTCGCCAATTCTATGTGTGAATATAGGCAATATAGGATGTTGCCTCATCTCAAACGTACATTTAAGATATTTCTGAGGTATAGAAGAAAGAAAGAAAGAAAAATATAAGGTATTTGACCGTCGTACAAATGTGAATCTTACCTACTGAAATGTTTCAAAATACTATGAGATGTGAGGACAGAGAGTAGAGTCAATAATAATAAAAACGCCGTGTAGCCATAACAAAATAGCTGGAGACCCTGTTAAACAGAGTTTGTTTTATTGGTACTTCACACGTAATACACATTTTTTGTAAATACCTATAAATACAATAATAATAATAATCTCAGGACAATTCACACAACGCCATCTAGTCCCAAGTTAAGCTAGCTAAAGCTTGTGTTATGGGTACTAGATAACTAATACAAATACATAGATTTTTTTTGTAAATACATACATATTATACATAGAAAACACCCAGACCGATACAAATAATCATACTCATGAATACAAATGTTTGTACCGTGTGAGGAATCGAACCTGCGACCATCGGTCGTAAAGCGGTGTGCCAGACCGCTAGACCACCGACGTCATCATACAAATGTTTGCATCGTGCGATTGATCGAACACGCAATCATCCAGAGTTGAAGACGGTATGTTAAACCGCTAGACTACCGAGGCCTTTAAGGTTTTAGACCACTTTGTGTGTAGTTATTTTTTGTTGTTGGCAACCCTGCTCCGATGCGAGTTATTTACATAACTGTTCCGTGCGAGTTGATGTTTGTACGCTGTCGGAGTTTATTGCAGTTGGTACAGAGAGACTGGTGGGGGGAAGGGGGGTTTAGTAGTGTGGACTGGTCTGGGGACTGGACTGTTTGAGTTACGAACACTGATTATTGGCTTTTGCAATAGCATATGATGGTGGTCACTCTATTCTTCCAAATTTGAATTTAAATATATATAATGTATTATTGTAAACATATACAACATTTATTTGAAAAGAATGCGACTGAGTTATTGTCAGTTCTTCTCATCTCGAAATTATTCCGAACTGACTGACTGACTGACTCTTATGATATCTCAAATCTCAAACCGGTAGGTTTGACATATCATAAGAGTTTGTAATAGACCTACATGAACAAAGATATTTTGAACTGTTGACCCAATTGTTAGCAATGTACCATGTCTTGACTTCCACGTGGTTCCTCCTGGAAACCATTATGATAAATTCGATAATTTCTTGGTAAATTCGATATATTGCTAGCAATGTATTATGTCAGGTTGACTTCCACGTGGTTCCTCCTGGAAATCATTATGGTAAATTCGATAATTTCTTGGTAAATTCAATATTTGTCACGATGGGCTAACTGATCTGATCTCATGTTCACCTTATCATCCTCCACTGCGGCAGCTGGAGGACATAAGCTGTGCCTAGCTTGGAACTAGGTGGCGTTTTGTGAATTGCCCGGAGATATTATTAATAGATTGTTCTTGTATATAGGCGATGGTTATGGTTACCGTTTACCATCAGGAGGGCCGTCTAATTATTTGACATTCCAAAGATTTAAAATTAGACCTATCAGTTTCATCATGAAAAATCTCGCTCTATAATTCTATAACCTACCAATACGATCTACAATTGAAACCAGCAGAAAGATCCTGTAATTTATACTTTAATTACTACGCCCGTATGTCCATTTTTATTTAACAATCCATATCGTGTACACAGTCAAAGATAACGTCGTGATACCTGGAGGCCATTTACTCGACAACATTGAACGGCACTCGAAAACGAAAAGTAAACTTCGAATTACACCTGTTATTATACGAATTACGGCCGTAATTCATGCGTATTACTGCCGTAATTTCACGATTATTGCACTGTGTGAAGGGACACGTTGTTACGTCAAATTATCGTATATTTAAGGGGTAACGCGGAATTATTTACAGTACATAATTGGGTGAAAGAGTGTATATTATATTTCAAATTCAATTTGAGGATTCAAAAGAAAATATTTTGGTCCAGAAAAGAATATAGCATGAAAGAAAATACATACATTACAATTTCAATTTGACGATGCGAAAGAAAAATGTTTTGGCTCAAAACACAATATAGCAAATTATACTCGTAAGCAATTACGTGTAAGTGTCATGCCGTTTATGATTTCTTTATGATTAACTGCTTCGTCCGAGCAAATCTGTCGTTTATCGTTTCCGTGAGATTTATTTCTGATGGGCATATTTAACATAACTTATGTTCTACATTACATATTTCAAGTTTCATGCCAAATTAATAGTGCAAAAGTGAAAAATCACTCGATAAGGAGGAGCCTATACCTATGTACTATATGGTGTTTTTATGTACTATGTACTATGTAGAGTTTTTGTATCTAATCTTAATCTTAATAATATTATAAAGTTTTTAAGTATGGATGTTTGTTACTCTTTCACGCAAAAACTGCTGAACGTATTTTGATGAAACTTTAAAGTACTATAGATTATGCTTCAAAAAAACACATAGGCTAATTTTATATTGTAATTTATCGTAGGTGAAACCGCGGACGCAGATAGTATTTTATAATTGTGTAATGATTAAAAAAAACAATGGAAAACATGACATCTGTAAAATATTTATACAATTCGCAAAATGTATAGGTTAAAACCAAATTAAAAGAACGACGCGAAGAAATTATGAAACAAAAAAGGAATAAACAAGTGACAATATTTTTTAAAAAAAAATGTATGGTGATTAGATCCCTTGGCATTTGACTTACGATTATCATAAGTGTCTATAGTAGACGTACATGAAAAAAGATACCTTAACTTGATTCAATTAAGATTTAAAATGTAAAAACGGTTGTGATTAAAATTACCTAAAACAACAAGTGTGCATAAAGCATATACAAGATTGACACATAAAATACTTTTTAATGAATTTCACAAAACCAAACCCTATGCTATCAACTACTTACAACATATTTTCGTCTACAAAGTAAAAACACGTAAACTAGTCTGCGTATGCGTTAGGGAAATAAACAAATTGTCGGTGATTACGCGTTTTTACACGCAATCGGGCACGCACGTGTGCGCATCTGTATTAAAAAAAAATAGAAATGCATGTAAAGTCGGTTAGCGAAATGATTCCAGGCGACTACATGGACATTCCTCACAAGTATTTCTTTAGGCTTTTAGGTTTTTACGGCGAGTAATTACAGGTTAAGGTGTGCCCTACGGTAATAATATTATTACAGCCGTTTATAAATATCTCGAGGATAATTATTCTTATTGTTTACGCTATGATTGCATAATTATATAAACTATTTATTATTAAACTATTACTAACATTATTTTCGCGGCGCGGTACTATGTGAGCGGTAACGCATGAAGATAAATTCCATTCCAAAAGAAACTGTAACAAACTCATTTTCAAATTTAGTCACAGAAATGTTTTTAAATTATTAAATCTGTAGTTTTAGATTCGTATTAAATAATACTCATGAACACAAATATTTGTAACGTGCGAGGAATTGAAACCGCGACCATCTGACGTAAAGCGGTGCGCTATACTACTAGACCACCGAGGCCGAATATATGAATAGAATAGAATAGAAAATCATTTATTCAAATAAACTTAATTTAAGCACTTTTGAATACACAACATTTTTTTATTAAATCTACCACTCATTTGGAAAGCTGACTGATTACAAGAAGAATAAGCAAGAAACTTGTGTGTTGCTATTTAATATTATTGTTCTCTAATCTATAAACTATCCTTTTAGCATTTTAAGTCTGTACATAAATTTATCTCTCATCATTTCTCATGACCACTTTAGCAAATTGACCATGCGCAAACACTTGTATATCTTTTTACAGAAATATTATGTACTAAGACAAGAGCATTCATCCAGTCAATAGGCCCATTATATTCATGTTCTGCAATATAAGAGTAAAACCCATATAAAAATAGCTTGGAGTACCATAAAAAAAGATAGCAAAATTACAGTTGAGTCCGCGCATAAATCTTAATACATAGACAAGCGACACGGCCGTTCTTTCTATATTGTCTCTGGTAAACATTTGTTTTGTTCTGCTCGATTATTAATAAGCTTATTTGTAATTCTGATTTATACTTTATTACCTTGATAATACGAGCGATATTTCGTAACTTTTGTGTCATTTAATTTTACTTTTGCTGTACATTGATTGTGATCAATAAATACAAAACACATGCGGGAACAAGTCTGAGGTATAATTAAAGTTGTTATTTATTATATAAGTGTATATATATTACTCTATTGTATGCTTTAACTTCCACGATACAGGCAATATCTAGTATAGGCTTATAAATAAGTATACCTCAAGCTAAGTTTTTCGATAAATTAACTTATTGTGATATGATATCTTAATATTAAATCTATGTATTAATAGTGAACTGTAAGTCACTATTTTCACCCAACGTTACTTAAAAATGACATGGTTTCACTATCACTATCATTTATGTTTACTATTTGCCAGTTTGTACCATTCTTAAAAAGTAATTCTGAACTATATATATATTTATTCGAAAGAACAACACGCAAGTTTACTGCATATTCTTCTTGTGACGAGTCTATGTTCCAAATGAGTGGTAGAATAAAGAAATGTGCTAATCAAAAGTGCATATATTTAGTTTAAATTTATTTGAATAAAGATTATTTATATTTCGAGTCTTGTAATATAACATGGGCCCAAATACGCCCCTATTAACTTGACAGTCCGTTATCAATATCTACCAGAAGAAAACCGAAATAAACGACTCGACGACCTAGGACAGATGTGCCTGGCGTAGAAGGACTAGGAAAACCGACCCCAAATAAAATGGGAAATGGCTAGGCAGAGAGAGAGAGACAGCGAGTTTATTTCTATTTCGAAATTTTCTTTAAAAAAATGTAATTTAATAATTTTTTGAGTATTTCGGTATTTACCTCGTATATATAACGTTTCCTTTGGTACGCCCCTGTGTCGGGCGACATTAGAAACGATACGGTCGATATCTGAAACAAACATACGGCAAATTAGTATTGATATAAGATTAATACATTTAGTCTATTTAAAAAACTCGTTTATATATCTTTTTATACTTATAGTATATGGGGTTGTATAATACATAGTACACTAATCATTCTCATTATAATAATAAATTGCCACTTTTTTATATATAGTATAAAATCATAGTATAAAATACAGTCGCTGTCGCTGTCTGTTCGCGTATAATCTTTTAAATTACGCAACGGATTGTTATGGTTTTTTCAGCAATAGATAGAGTGATTCAAGAGGACGGTTTATATGTATTGTATGAAATTCAATGCTTTGGAATAAAAAATAGTAGATAATATAAAATACTTAAAAGATTTGATATAGTGAAAGTACTCATAATGAAACTGTTTTGAAGATTATATATCATGAGATTATGTTCGTTTTTTTTTTCTTTCCACAGACATAAAGTCCGTGCTCTTATTATGTTTTTAACCTTTTACATTTCTGTTTTTAATTTCAGAACAGAAACAGAGATTATGATACTCGTAGTTAGATATTACGAGTTCTTTTAAACATTTTCATAGTCGTTCAGTTGCAATTAGTTAAAAACCAAAACCCATTATTACAGTATAAGGCTCATGTAGAAAAATTAAATACATATTCATGAATCTGGAATCGAACCGGGCTGTTAGCATCTCCATAATCAACTTGCCGACCAAAACTCCCACTTTTTGTGAGCCCTTAACGTCAACAAGGTCCTGTGAATGTGACTTTTTTAACATTCGACAGCCGGTTCTCACCGAACCGTCCAAAATAAACATAAAATCACCTGCTGAAATTCGATCTTATCCCCTTGGTAATAAGGGACGGGATATATTTCAACATGAGTCACTTATCGGCAGAAAAGGAAAGTGACCGCATGGCCTTGAAATTTATTGTTTTTTTTAATGCGACTGCAAATCAATAGTACTAATAATATCACAGGACAATTCACACAGCGCCATCTAGTCCCAAGCTAAGCAGAGCTTGTAATTTGGGTACTACATAACAAAATAAACACATATATACATTTTCATAAATACAAATGTTTGCACCGTACGAGAAATTGAACTCGTGCGAGGAGTCGATACTGGGACCATCGGAAGTAAAGCGGTGTACTAAACCGCTAGACCACCGAGGCCGTCAAATAAATCGTAAGAAGAAAAACACGTAGATTCTAAAATTGACGAATGGTTATAGATTAAATAATAGCTGTACAGTACATGGTATAAAGCAACGTTAATCGAAGCCCCGACAACTGGTTCCGTGTTCATGACAACTCGCTGCGCCTACGCAACGCTGAGTAATACAAATAATAACGAAACGCAAGGTATTTAGTTTTGGCGGACGTCAATCTATTATGTACCTTTGAAATGTGGAGGATATTTCAGATAACGGTTTTTATATAGTACTGCATCTAATCCTGTGCAGAACACACTGTGCTGTATGAGAATTTCATAATTTTTTGTCTGTGAGACGAGAATTTTATAAATTCTCGGGTCACAGGGTCAAATGTTATGTTAATAACGAAACGCGAGGTATTTGGTTTTGGCGGACGTCAACCTACTATGTACCTTTTAAATATGCAAGATATTTCACAAGACGTTTTTTATATAGTACTGCATCTAATCCTGTGCAGAACACACTGTGCTGTGTGAGAATTTCACAAATGTTTGTCTGTGATACAAGAATTTCATAAGTTTTTGTCTGTGATACGAGAATTTTATAAATTCACTCGGTGACATACACTCGGTAGCTTTGAGAATAGAGTGTTATCTATTTTTTTATTTTTCATTTTTTTGTTTTAATTTCTTTATGATTAGGTATTAAAAATTACATATACACAAAATTTTCACTATGATGATCAGCCAGGAGACTTTTAAAAAAGATTTTCGGGTAAACGCTTCAATCCGTTAAGTTGCATTGGACTATTCTTGATCGGGACGAAAAGTAGCCTATACTTATCTTATATTCTTCTACTACAAACTATTAGAAGACAAAAATATATATAACATAAAGAAAAAACATTCATGAACTTACTATATCATTCACATTTGAACATATAATTGTAAATGATAAATTATATAATAATAATAACAACGCAAGATAATCCTCAGCCGTCTAGTCCCAAGGTAACCAGAGCTTGTGTTATGGGTACTAAACAACTGATCGTTATATTGAGATGGATTTTTTGTAAATACATACATAATATATGTGCTACCCAGACTAATACAACCAATCATACTCATGAATACAAATGTTTATATTGTCCGAAGAATTGCAACCATTGAAAGTTAAGCGGTTACCTAACCCCAGAGCACTGAGAATATCAAACTACAAAATATAAAACCTACATGCAAAAAAACATAGTCGTATCGGCATCTCCTTCTTTTTGCAGTTGGTTGAGAACTTGAGAGTACCTTTTGTAACAGTAACTGCGGTCATGTCACCCCAACAACGGTAAAGCACGCTTGCACAGCACAACTAAACAGATCCAGGTCGCAATTATATCACTTTGTTCCAACTTATGGTGTTTAACTCTAGACCTTAGCTCTAGACCCGTTGGTCGCAACGGTCTAGGGATGCCAACTGTACAAGGATCCTAGAACATATAAGACATTTTCGTCTGATGTTTTTGTATGGTAGCAAGTTCATCGTCGTAAATGTTTTTTACGATATTGTGACCTACGAAATATGGTAATATGATGTACGAGATTATTCAGATTTCGTATAGAATTGCTGTATTCAAATAAACTTCATTTAAGCTCTTTTGAACATTCATCATTATTTTTTTTTAATCTACCACTGATTCGGAAATCTGTCTCATCACAAGAAGAAAGAGCAAGAAATTTATTAAATAGAAGTTATTTAATAAATATAATATAAATAGAAATTTATTAAATAGAAGCAATAAACTTCATTTAAGCTCTTTTGAACATTCATCATTATATTTTTTTAATCTACCACTGATTCGGAAATCTGTCTCATCACAAGAAGAAAAAGCAAGAAATTTTCCGTGTTGCTATTTTAAATAATCATTGTAACTAACATTTTTAACTTGAAATATGTGAATACAAACTATCAACTAGGACTAATTAATTAGACTCAAAATATTAATTCTTCATACAAAGCTTGTTTTACTATGTGGTACTTCAAGGTTGGTAACCCTGTGGTGACCCACATATTCTAAACCAGTTCACTCTGGATATAACCAAATAAAATAATTCGTTGTAAAATGGGAAATAGATTTTACCGGCCGCGGCGTTTTCCTCTGCGTGATCATGATTGGCCATATTAAAACGTGCCACATTTCCTTCCAAATACTACATACGAGTATACGCCAAATTTCATAGTAATTGGTTAAGGAAGAAAAATTTACCACGGTGAGCCTGACCTCAGTCAACCTCTTTCAACTTCCAACAGAGCCCCGACATGGTAAACCTCACACCCGATATGCTAACCAACGTTAGGATATTGTGTGTATGATTCGATTGAAGTTTCACCCGCCCTCCCGCGGTTTCACTCGCCTTAAATTTACAGCCTATGTTATTCTGATTTTCTGTAAAGTTTCATCAAATTCCGTTCAGTGGATTTTACGTGATAGAACAAACATCTATCTAACTATCTAATCTATCTATCTAAGTTGAAAACTAACATCTAACTTACAACTGTCGCGTTTATAATATTAGTTCAATATATTTTATATACTGGAGTGTCTGTTTGTTGTAATATTGAAATAACCTTTTTTTACTACATGCATATGAATATAAATACGGTACATAAACCAAAATAACATTTTTTACATTTTTTTTCTGTCTGTCTGTCGGTCTGTTTGTTCCGGGTAATCTCTGAAATGGCTGGACCGATTTTGATGGGACTTTTTTTGGCAGGTAGCTGATGTAGTAAGGAGTAACTTAGGCTACTTCTATTTTAGAAAATTAAAGTTAAATTCCACGCGGACGAAGTCGCGGGAACAGCTTATATTTTATATATCTGTATATTTTTTTCAAATATATTTTATATATTACTACGAATTCCCATTACTATCAGTTCCTTCCCAGTCAGTGTTACATTGTCAATTAATTAATAATCCTAACAATTCACGACTCAAGTAAATTGTAATACACGAACGAAGGTAATTTCATTACGATATTATTTTCTCATGAAACGAAATTAACAATGGGTGCACATATTGTGTCGTTTAGATTACTTTCATTCGACATCGTGTATTGTCTTTTAAGTTTTTTTACTAATTGCCAACATTTCACTTATGACTATAGATCTCTCCAACTTTCTTTGTCTGTGTTCCTTTTTATATCTACAATTTAATTATCTGCGAAAGGAGAGAGAGGGAAGAAATTACTAGAAAACTGGAAAATAGAAGTAGTTTAAGAACTTATGAAGATTCCACATACTTCATTACAATCGAAATTCAATTTTTCATTAAGAGTTCATATTATTTTCTATATATTATAACTTTTACAATACATTTTAACGTTACTATTTGGATTTATACTATTTTGTTTAATTCCGCTATCATTATCATTTCAGCTGAAACAAAATTAAACAAAAGGTAGCGGACTTAAACAAAATAATAATATCCATTAAGTTATGAAATATATTACCACATAATAACACATGATTCGTTAAAATAAAATCAAAATGTTATTATGTAGTTATGTTAATGTATTCATGTAGATTTATTACAGACTCTTAGGATATGTCAAATCTACCGTCAATTCGGAGTCCTTTCGAACTAAAAAGAACTGAAAAGAAACTCAGCTCTTATTCTTTTCAAATGAGCTTGTACATGTTTACAAAAATAAAGAGTCATTTTTAAACTCAAATTAGGGAGAATAGAGTGACCCCCAGCATGCTATTCTAATTTGCTCAAAAGTAAATAGTCTAATCAATTGCCGTAACCCAAAATTTTAATGTTAATCTTATTGAAATGAACGTTTTAATTGTTAGGAAATATATCACAAACTTTTTAAATTAGCATATAACCTTAACATATAGACTTCATAGATTGTGAAAGCAAAATGGTCGACATCAAAATCATTGTCTATTTGTAATGTATCTATACAAAGCTAGGGAAGATTGCTAGTTACAAATAGTTTATTTTTTTATATAAACTGTGGCCCTTACGCTGCGTATATGTAACTATGGTTTGATTACAATCATAGTGTCTACACGTCCGCTTAGTAAGTTCGCGGAAGTGAAGTGGTTGGACCACTCCTCACTCCAGAGCTTGTCTATGATTAGACCACTCTAGTCAGGGTTGCCAACTTTATATTATTAATATCCTTGGACAATTCACCATAGTGCCATCTAGTCCCAAGCTAAGCAGAGTATTAGACAACTGATACGTTTTGTTTTGGAAATACATAATATACGTAGAAAACAACTACTGACCAATCCAATAATCAAATTTATAAAAATAAATGTTTGTACCGTGCAAGGAATCGAACTAGCGACCTTCGGCACCATCGCTCAGCACACCATCATTAAGATGGTGTACTGAACCGTTACACTATCAAAAAAATATACGAAATGATGACTGATTGCCGAATGTTTAAAAGAAATGTTGATAAATAAGGGATACTACAGAATTTAAGAATATTTACATCTCTCTCCTACGCCTCTCTTCCATGTTGCTATACCTAAAAAGGTGCGTATATAATATGCGTATAAATGAATTAGTAATTGTGCAATGTAACATAAATAAATAAACGAGACTAAATTCTGGGTTCAGTACGCGTATCCTTGTACTGGCAACCCCGACTCTAGTAGCGGTGCGATGCGTTCAACCTGTTAACTAACGATACAGCCGAGACGTGATACGAACGCCCGATAATTTCACAATGTGGACTAGTCTTAGGTAGTTTGAAAACTAACTAGTTCGGAAGACTACTCCCAAAGGCGAACTACTCGAAGTAATTCGCAGTTATTCCGCTCTTTAGTTCTTTTGATAAAACACATATTTACGTATTAAAAAAAACAATGTCATAGTACCTAGCTGTAGTAACGCATTATACTTGAAACCCCATAAATAAGGTGATAAGTGCTGTTTAAGAAAAAAAACAATAAGGCATAGAGATAGTCAGTCTTTTTTTTATTTACTAAGAATTGGCTAGAAGTCAACAGCCAAAAATACAATACCTACTACAGCCTAGTCGAATTGTAATTTGTTTTATATTATATAAACATATTTTTAATATGATTTGTTATTATTGTTATTTTTAAGAATTGGAAATCAACAGTTTGGCCATTTTCAAATTCTATCAAGCTGCAACAATCAAACATACTCATTGTTACATTTATCAACAATATTAAGTATAATTTTCAGACACAGTAAACATAATCTATATATAGATGTAAAAAAATAATATTCTTCGATTCGATCGTAATCGTGACTTATAGCTGTATGGTTATTTTTTAAATTATCCATAAGCAAAGGAAACGAGACCAGTCAGCCAGGTCTCCACAAATAGGTCGAAACACGCAACGGCGAATAATCTTAGAGTTATGGTGCGTTATTATAGGCAATTAAAAGTTTGTCAAGAAAACAAACAGGTTTTCTCGATAGAATCCCTCGCTCGTCGTCAGAACTAAGGTTATAAAGTAACTAATGCTTTTTATTGTCAAGGAATTTTATCCTGCTGTTAGGCTTAATTATTGCGTGATGACGTTTGAACGACTTTAGTAGAATATTATGTATTATCTAAGTATTATCCAATAGGTATAATAATAGGTACAAAAGGTAGGTATATAATAGGTTAGTAAAATAGAGAGACCTAGAGAGATATAATGATATATATGTATAGAATCTTCTTATGGGTACTCCTAATTCGCCCATGTTTGGGCGAATTTCTTGCTTTCGTGTTATGTTCAGCCTAAAGCATGATAGCTGCAGTAGTTTTGATATGTTATCCTAAAATAGAAGATTCGAAGGCCTTCCATGTAAATTAATTACCAGAACATTTTTAGAAATCATTCCGTAATATTGCAAATAATTTATTTTTATATTGGCTAATAGAGATGTTGTTCATATACTCTTATTAAATATAAAAATATATATATCTACATATTTTACGCATATCAATATTTTAAATATACGTTTTAATTATTCGAATTTTAAATTGCTTAATGCTATATAACTATTCGTGGCCAAACAGATTAAAATTCTGTAATATATATATATATATCATATTTGTACGTACAAACCTTTAATATCTTGCTATAACAGAATATAAAATAAAAAATAAAAGCCAAAGGTAGCCATTTCGACTAGAATATTTTTTTTATTTTGCTGAAATATTAATAATAATAATTTGTAACAGAACTTAGCGCTGCACTAGGTATAATTATTTCCGTTTTCAAATTAAGAAAAAAAAATGTTACTGGCATAGTATAACTTCGATTTTTTTTCAAGCTATTCACAAGAGTTGTTCAATAATTCACCTTTATTCACCGTCAGTTTCCGTGTTATTCACTCCTTTAGTGTCGGCTGCATTCATATCGCATGTTATTGAAAGTGTGAGAAAATTCCACTTATTCAATAAGTTCAAAGCCAGATCATATAAGAATTTGTACAATTTAAAAACTACTTCATATTCGATTTTCAATCCTGAGAATTGGCGAGAAGACTAATTTAGAGCTTGTGTTGTGAGTACTAGATTACTTATATAAATACCAACCAATGCAATCATACTCATGAATACAAATGTTAGCATCGTGCAAGGAAGCGAACCCGTGACCATCGGAAGTAAGGCGATGTGCTAAACCGCTAGACCAGTGAGGCAGTCAATATCTAGTATTATATGTTGAACTTGGTACTTGGAGAACCTAATTAATAGCTAACTTAATGTCAATGTTATATCTGACCTCAGCATCTCCGACCACGGTCACAAGACAACAATGACAACATAATTGTATGGGATGTATGAGTATGTATGTATCCATACATACAATAGTCCGCCTTCGTGTATGTAACCTTTGATCAAATCATTATTTCATAACGTAAAACTATTCAATCAAACCACAGTTTCTTTGCTAGGTGTAGGTACATTTTGAGGAAGTGAATAGCGTACGTTGTATAATTAAAACAGCTGACATAATGAATGTAATAATCATAAATTATAAGAATACAGACAATTACCCGTGACATTGTCTAATTTTTTAGGTAATAGATAATCTATATCCAATCTGTTGCAAAAGATAGATGACAAATTCAGAGATTTACACGTTATTGACACACATTCATACAAAATGAAATGATACAAAACGAAAAAAAACAAAAATAAATGTACCCAAGTATGGCACTATCACTAATATCCTTAAGTTAGGATAAGTTTAGTTGTAATAATTACTTTCTTCTTATTTTAATTCCTTTTCGTATTTTAATTCCTGCCCTAAAAGGCTTACAACCTTTGCCGGGGAAAGAGGCTTCGAGGCCCCAACTTCCAACCATCAAGGCTTCCCTTGGGGGTTTACCAGTGGTCTTGGAGGGTAGCGTTGTGGAGTGTCAGCATTTATAATACTGCTATTATATTTTTAGTGATAAAGTAGATATAGCCTCAATCAATGAATAAAGTCACATCGACATCCACCTGTCATCGCCGGAAATCATTGCCTTTAATTCCAGGTCAATTCGCAACGATTACCTAACTCACCTGACTCATCTTCCACTAGTATCCCGCCAGCGAATACCATTAGCACAAGCGAGCATGCATCCTAACCATCCATACAAAAATAAAACTCAAGTAAACCGGCCTATCTGTATGTAAATGCAATACAGCTAAACGAAAGGATAAATGTAAAGTGAGAAATGTATTTGTGTAACAATATTCAAATGAAGTCACGCTTGTCGGTGGGCGATTATATGGCGACCATGACATGCTTAGGTAGGTGTCGTATCCGACGCACTGGTTTCATACCGATACGAGTTTAGAAAAAAATATTTATATTTTTTATATATCAAACAAACAACGCATATAATGGATAATAAAATTTCACAAAAAGATATCTTTAAATGATATCAAATAATTTACTAATTTTAGCCGCTGATAAACGTCAATTTTTTTGTATTAATATTTTTT
The DNA here is from genome assembly GCF_030625045.1 of Achroia grisella. Taxonomy (NCBI): domain Eukaryota; kingdom Metazoa; phylum Arthropoda; class Insecta; order Lepidoptera; family Pyralidae; genus Achroia; species Achroia grisella. The sequence goes on from NW_026713011.1 coordinate 245,930, forward strand.
CCCAACCGTACCGTTTAGTATAATGATACAATTGAGAAGAACTGTCAAGAAACTCAACTTCTTTTTTTTAAAAGCCAGTTTAATTACATTGTGTATTTACGTAGGTTGTATATGACTATAATTAAATGAAAATCCCGTGCATGAACAACTATGTATTGCCATACACTTTTGTCATAATAATATAGTGAGTAAATGTAGTCATTTAGTAAGACTTTTCTCAATAAATATGATTTAACAGATGTTTTAAATGTATTTACAGGCAATTCCAGTATATCCTTTAGTTATAAAAGAACCATTGAATTTCTCTGAACGATACTTAGTAACAGCAAGTTTGTCTTTAAATCTAGTATCTATTAAAGTTATGGGAATAGCCTAGCTTTAAAAAAAACAAAAGAAATTCGATATCGCATATATCATATATGACACACTTAAGAAATGAAATGGAAGGATATCATGGTATAAGAAAGGTGTCTTCGAAAGCCCGGCAAATTTGTAACTACAATAAATAAAACACGATAAAATAAATATAGTACCGTTTTATTTATTAGTGCAATATAAATAGTATTGCATAAGGACACTGGCTCCAGACTGTTATACTGTTTATATTTAAAATTCAATTCTTTCGTTTTGTACTAAGAATAATTACACGCTTTGGCAAAACTAATATGTACTAGAGCTGTTACAAACGGTAGGTACCCATACAAACTAACTAGTACAGTAACTATATTAATGAGGTCTGTCGTTACTTTGGAATTGTTGGAGTTACTAGTTACTGTAGAGACTATAGTTGTTTAGGTACTATAACTACATAGTTACTGTAAGTATGTGATTACACCACACTTAGGACTGTAGCGACTTATGTTATTGTTGGAGGACAGAAAGACAACATGCTTCACTTTTATGGCTCGCAAACTATTAGTCTAGCACCCTGCTTAAAAATAAGATGGCGAAACAGCCAGTCAACCAGCCTCCAGGCCGAAGGGGGACAGGATGTATACAGGACGGAAACACAATAATACTACAGGGAATCAGAGAGGTAGAGTCGGCAATTAAATAACTCGAAGAGACGTCTTAGAATTTTTAGTCAGTCAATTAATTCAATCTTATGTTACCCATTCGGCGACCTCACCAAGGGCAGACTACCCTCCGTGAGGTATTTCCAAGTAAAAAAAAGTAAAATGTTTGTAGTTACACTGGTAGTATAAAGAAAAACAGCAAAAATGTTGCCACTGTAAATAAACAACAAAATTGCAACAATCACTGGCACAGAACTCAATAAGTATTTGGCCATTCAAAAGTAACTAGTAACGTAACGATCCTGTAGTAACGAGTACTGCTTAGATTAGTAACTAGTAAGTACCGATACACCGTTTGTCGTTACTACAGCTCTAATAGGTATAAAATTGTAAGTAAATTACGTACGGGTAGGTACATATGTAATGATTCATTTCACGTGTAATTTACTAAATACTTTAGCTATTTTGACACTATTAATGTTGCGTAATTTCACTTAGTCATCACATTATGTTATATTTATCTAGAGATTTATGAAAACTAATATTTTTACAATTTATAAATAAATAAATAGTTGTAGACATGTCATATGGCGCCAACTAGTTACAAACTAAACTCGTACAATAATATTAAATAACAAATATAAATTCTTAAATATATCTTTTGTTAGTACATAATATACATTGTAAACGGTTGTGAATTTGACTAGATTAATAATATTTAAGTTAATAAATAAATAAATATTAATAAAAAGTAAAAGTTTATCTACTCTATTAATTTCAAATGAAAATAATACAATTGCAATGCACGTACAAGCATAAAATCTCACTTTCACTTACATGCTAATTATACTTATAATAGGTACGAGTGCATTAATTATTAAAATTTGCTATGCTTTTAGAACACAATTATCTATTTTATTATACTTCATACAAATATGTTACTCTCGTAAATATGGCTGTATATTTTACATTTAATAAAACCTCGAGTAAAGTATAAAGTAACAATAATTACAATAGACTAACTTCTACCCATGACTACGTCGCATCCATAAGTTACGTCACACGTTGCGGAGAGGCCATTTTTTTCATGATTTCACATTTTAAAATATAATATATCTAAGTATAAAAACACGAACATTTGAAGCTCAAAAATATCTCTAGTGGTTTACTAGTATTTGTAAATTATGTGACGTCACGTAAGGGAAGATTGAAAGTCAAAAATTCGAGCCTCTGACGGGCTAAGAACGGGGATGGAGTCGAAAAATTATTGAATTCGTGTGACGTAATTTACAATATGACTCTCTATATCTGCAAGACAGGGATAGAAGTTATCTTCTAATATACAATAATCCTTAGCTAACTTTATACACGTTCTTTCACGCGCGATCAGGAGCGCGTGGGAAAACCAGCGCGTGGTATCATGAAAGATTACATAACTGTTTGTTGTTCACTCTTTCGCGCGTTTTTGCGTATGATTCATGTCATTTCAAATATTTCATTATTTGTGGCAAAAAAACCACAGATTATTTTTCAAAAACACGTTAAAGATTTATAAATTATCTATAACTCTATAATTATCTTTTTGCTGCATAGACAGATGTCCGCCATTTTGCAAATATAATTGATTACTATAAAAAGGCGCTAAAGCACGCACGATTGGAGGACGCGGGACGCGAGCTGGCGGCGCGGCGCGTGGGTCTTTCTCGTTCTCTTTGTGTACATTTACATGCTTATTGTTTCATGTTGATTCGCGCGTGAAGAGCGTACAGTTAAAGACGGGTGTTGTTCTAATCCAAGTTTGCTCAACTATATGCCCCGAATTTAATATACCACGGTGACGAACCTCAAATGGCCCGTGCAAGCAAGTAAAAATATTTCTAAAAAGAAAAATATAAGACATATTCTTAATTTTAATATTAACAATTATATTTGGTAATATTGTTTCTTTATTGCATTTATCTTAAAAGTAAGTAGGTACAGTAGGAACGGTCACGGTCAGTCGCCCATTTGTGAAATTCAGCAGCCTAATCCATTCCATATGTCGCTCCCTTAACATACTGTATTAAATCAAGAACTACAAATTTATGAAAATCGACTCTAAAGTTTTATTTTAAAAAGTCGAATTAATAAAAATTTGGAAGTAAATACAATTAAATTGTTAAGCGTGCAATATGTAAGTACTATTTTTGACAAAAAGTTGAGCAGTAATACGTGATAGCGTAATAAAAGAATCATTTCACATTTATTACTTAGCATTATATTTTGTTTATGAAACCTTTAAAAAAATAAACACCGTTTTGTGATGGCCACTTTTTCGTGAGAACTAATAAATTAAATGTATGCTACCATTTAATAGTTTTAACACCATACCGTATTCAGGCCACGCAGAAACCAATACACACATATTATTAAGAATAACTCAAAAACTACTAATCTGAACTTAGTCAAATTTCTATATCTCTAGATTTCATACAAAAAAAAGGAAATAAAGAAGGTACAAACACGTCCGTCGAATTGAGAACGTACTCCTTTTTTAGGAATCGGCTAAGAATAGTCCGTTTTTAACAATTTTTACAGAAAATAATTTGTTTTGAATGTAAAATAGTCCGTGCATACACATTTTTTTTACAGAAATTAATTTGTTTTGAATACGGGCCTGTTTAAGAGGATGATACCTCCAAAATTAATCCATACAACCTATTATGTATGCATGCATATGCATATAAAAATGTATGAACAGCTTCATACCAAAATGATACAAGTAGATCCAGGCCTGAATAATCTAACACAACACGACTTATCCTAATCCACTCTCTGTTTTAATGCATCTCTATTTAGAGGCTTTGGACCTTAATCCTAATTTAATTAATGTCATAATACAAGCATTCTACAGTCCATTTCGTTGTCAGATATACAAGGGAGAGGCAACTTGGTAGAAGTTAATGCCAAGTCTCATCTTCTTTATAGATCTGCTTATACATATTTATTTTGTGGATGATAATGGTATGGTGAACCCGCCTGCGCTAATATACGGCGACGGGGAACTAGTGGAAGATGATGAGGTGAGAATTCAGCCAAGTTAGCCCATTCATCAGGAATTAACGACGATGGTTCATAGGGGGAACCGCGTGGAGGTCGATCTGATAGGGTACATTGTTAGCAATTGGGCCGCTGGACCCCATTACTATCAATCCCTCCCCCTTCCGTTTATCTTATACTATGTACTATGAACTATTCTTAATTATTAAGTGGTTTTTATACAGGCTCAGCGGTAAAGAGTATACGAAGCCAACCGTTAGAGTATTATAAACACTGAATAGCTTTCACAAAAAATAAAATGGAAATCTAATGTGATTAGCAGCTTCCATACTATATTGATCACGTGACCGCTCAGTTTCTATAAAGGTTTTAATAATTATTTTTAATTTACACCCTGCGCGTTTGAGACAGTTGTTTATGATACAGATAGATAGCTGTACAGGATAAGACGCATGACATCTTAGCCCTTTGGAATGGCAATACATTACCTGATTGCCATACAGATAAATAAATAAACTGGATTAAAAAAAAAGTAAATAATCCATTGAATTTCTTGCCAGTTCTTCTCAAATGAATCTGTAAACTGAACTGGACGGTAGCGAAAAAAATATAATACAAAAAATTATACGTCCTATTATCATAAGCGACGAAAATGTCCTACATGAATAAATGATTTCTTAATTTTTAATTTGAATTTGAATCAATAAATGATAAATTAAATATTACATTTTTTTTACTGTACATAAACTACATAAAAAAATGAATCTTGAATAATACCACTGGCTTCGCACACCCTTTACGACCAACCCTTATACAAACTTATTAACACAAGAGTTCTAGCACATTTGTATTCATCAGTATACAAAACTACGTTCTTATTCATCTATTAGTCAATTGTCTAATAAACCTATTATAACTACTGAGGTGTTTCTTCTCATTCTTTGCGAATAACTTCTCAAGGGATCATCCATAAACTACCTCACTAGTTGAAGGAGGGTGGGAAGAATATAAAAGTTCATGTAAAAATCATGAATTTACCATCCTCTAACCACCTCCTAGGAGGGTAGGAAGAGTAAAAAAGTTCGTGTAAAAATCATAAAATCTATGACACTCTAACCCCCTCTTACGAGGATCGGAGGAGTCACGAAATTCGTGTAAAAATCATAAAATCTACGACACTGTATTGCCCTCCTAGAAAGATTGGAGGAGTCACAAAATCACATAATACGGGTAGTACCTGCTAAGACGATAATAGGAGTCTACAAGTTAAAAGTAAAAAAATATATAAAATAAAGTAAAAGTCATGAAATCTACGATACTCATCCCTTCTAGGAGGATAGGACTCTCTAATTTTTTTACCCGAACAATGTGACTGCTCCCATTGTCCAGGAGAGGGTTAGTGAGTCCTAGATTTCATGATTTTTAAAATATACTTTATGACTCTTCACGTCCTCCTAAAATATCCTTCTCCATTTATATAATAATGACTGATATCGGTGTGGAGTAATTTATGAATGGCCCCCAATTTGAAAAAAGACAGAACACTAATATAAAAATAGATTTATTAGAGACTTCACATTTCAACCGGTATAAAACTGTTAAAGTATAAATTATAATAATGCACATTGAGACATGTTTGTATCTTAATATCACACAAATAATAACTTGCCAAGAAAATATCACATAAAAAATTAACAATTACCTTTATAATTCACATACATACAACTGTTGGTATTCAAATACATAAATAATAGCCTTAGACCTATCACACAGCGCACTTGTATAAAAACACTCAGACAAATACGAACAAACATACTCAGGAATACAAATGTTTGAATGCAGGGATCGAACCTACAACCATCGAAAAATAAGGCAGTGTGCTGAGCAGTTACACCACTAAGGTTGTCACAATCACTTCTATGTACGGAAATATTGTATTAAATCAAAGTCCTTTAGATCTACCAGACCTCTGTGGCCATTTATCATACAATAGTACTCTGCGCCGACGATGTAGGATAGGACCATCGCGCCTACTAAACTTCCCAATGAGGTAGAATTTGGCAGTAATATTCCGGTAGCAATGAGGAGGCCCACATACGTCATGAACCTTAAAATATAATTTATGTATTAGAATAATATTTAAAAAGCAAACAGGACGCATAGCAAAAAAAAGACAGTGTTATATTACTTCATAAATACATATAAATACAATATCTTGATATGAAATTTTAAATAAATTGAATTTTGTTAATAGTGTAATGATTCATAATCATATCAAGGTAAAAAGGCAAGTATAAAGGAAGTATGTTTATACATATATATAGCATTGAAATAATGTAATACAAATTACATAAGCACTTTTTAATACTACCGCCCATTCAGAATGCAAATACAGCCAAGAAGAAACCAGGACCAGGAAAAAGAACAACAGTTCTTTTATATAGATATATTTAACTACTACAGATGCAGCTTAAACAGATACATGCAAGTTTAATTATAAGGAATTTTTAAAATCAAATGGACATAGATTTTTCCTTGCAATTGCCTTCATAAGGTACCTCTGTCTCACCTATTTCAGTTGGTTTGTTTGCTGTATTTCAGTTGAAGGGGCGAGATAAGTGATTATATGGGTGTTACATGATGTTTGTGATAACTTTCCTGTATATATAGACCAGGCATTACCAGCAGATGCCATTCTAATTACAAAAGAAACAGGTGAAGTCTAATTTTATTACATTTATGAGGGTTTAAAGTATTTTAAATTTAATTTATAAGAGTAAAATAATAACATTAATCTTCCTAAAATAAAAAATAAATAATAGTTACTTGAGGAACAAATTAAATCAATCATTATCATTGATTTACTTCATTCCTCAAGTGCAGTACAGTGCAGACCCGTATCTATAAGCAGGCCCAATTTACAAATAAATATAAATAATAAGTAAATAAATATATTTAACTATTTAGTAATTTTGCTATTTAGTACTTTTGCTATTTAGTACTTGTACTATTACTAAATAGCAATGCTAGTTGATATAGTGTTTAATTCCATGTTTTTCTTCTCTTGCACCAATTTGTTTGTGTTGGTGTAACCTGGCCACAGTTTGCTGTGCTTCATTGTTTATAATATCGAGGACAATAAAAACTATGCTGTCTTTTAAATTGAATCAGGCCACGTGTTGCTGTGCTTCTTTGTTTGAGGACAACAAAAACTATCCTATCTTTTAAATTGAATCAAATTAATTTAACTGGGTATTGAGTTGTTTCAGACTATTCCAGACATAGGTGATGGCCAATTTTTATATATATATATAGATATATACATAGTAAATGCACATATTTGAAATGTAAATAATAATACACAAATAATAAAAACCCAGCCACCAGTAACAAAATATTGGTTTACCTAAATCATAACCAGCATTTTAAACAGGAAGTTACAGCTCTTCACCTCTGTAAGAAATGATGGTGATTAAACACAAAATAACAACACTAAATTAAAAAGATTAAGCAAACTATATTATTACCGTGTTGAAGTTAGATCTTGATTTAAATCTTCATCATTGCGTTCTACTATACACAACCCTTGATTTTTGGCATAGCCTTTCGCACATTGCTTGCACATATCTGGTCCATCTCCGTGGCAACCATAGCATGACCGATCACAATTCATACATATAAATGATCCAATAGAGTTGAGACAGAATTGGTTCTTCGCACATTTGTATGGCTCGTCACATTCATTGACGTCTTTACAACCTTCTTCTGAGTCCTGTATGTAGCCAGGTTTGCAGGCTACGCAATCTTTGTGCGTACCGTCACGACAGCCACCCATACATGCTTTGTGGCATAATGAGCACACTATCTGACTATCATCTTTGTGTGATAGGTAATAACCAGAAGAACATTGATTACATTCGTCACCTGCATAGCCTATATCACATAGACATGTCCCATTTCCCTTCCGTGTACCATCACCCCTACATTTTCCATTACCACTGCACAATTTCTCATGGTCACCTCGACATGGAGCACAGTCCTTACCATAGTGGAATTTAGGACAACATACCTTCAATTTTTCTATACAAATATAAATGTACAAGTCCTCAGACTCATCTGGATTTTGTGACCACCATGCCTCAATATATTCTTCAGCTTTTTCGGCCATGTGGTGACAATGAATAGCCTGCTTTGACTCCTTACAAATACCATCTTGTATATCAATGAGACGCATCTCACTGCGCTTGTATGACTTTTTTAGCTTTTCCTCTTCCCAAGCCGCGTCGCCGCCCTCATACTGACCTCTGGAGGTCCGCTCCAGACCGTTCTTGAAAGATTCAATGAATATTCTACAAGCCTGACACTCTCCGAGGCTTTTCGACGGCGTTAGTATGCTTGGATTAATTACCGGCGGCTGTATATCACACAGAATTGCAGAGAACGCGCTCATCGCAATGATAATGTGTAATACTAATTTATTTTCATTTAACATGTTGTTACATACCTGAAATACCATTGCTTAAGTAAATATACATATATAAAACAGTACTTAATTCATAAATACATATTTTTCGGATAATTTATACGGAATCACAACACGAAAGCAGAACCAACACAGGAAGCAATCTAATATTTAGTAGGTAATAATCTTAATTTCCACACGCTATAATAGTAATATGACTTAGAACAATGGAGTTCTTACGGTTATCTCGGAAGTTAAAATAGTAATTAATCGTTTTCGTAGACATTTAATATTAAAAATACAAAATATTGGATTACTGACGTGTTCCCTAACCACTTGCTGTACGTTTTGACTTTGACAACTGACATTCAAAACACTCGATTTGACATTGACACGACTTTTTTGATGTACGCCATCTTAGTGTTTACGTTCCGTATTACGAAATTTACTAGAATAGCCGTGACAGCATAGAACACTGAACATAATTTTATTTTTTTTAAATAAAAAAATTAACTCGCTATAAATGTATGTTACGTATAAATAGTATAAAATTGTAAAAATATAAACTTAATAAAATTATAATATACATTATAAAAATTTTACTAAACGTTCTATTTTATTAAGTGTTTTTTTATTATCTTAGTTTCTTGTTATTACTTAAAAATATTTATTATAGAAAAAACAGTATTTTAAATACCCGAACTAATATATGTACGGGTTTTTAAGATAATGGTTTTTCAAATCATTGTCAATGGCTAAGGTCAAAATATTATCACAGTTACAAATAATGAGTTATATTGGAACCTAAGATATTTAGACTCTTTAGTTTAGAATTAGATAGAATTCAGTAGCAAAGCAGGAGACAATTGCAAAATTCTTATAGAGCTGAACAAAATTAATTCTTGGTTCACATTATTTGATATATACGAAAGTAAAGCCTACTGTAATATCGATTCCATATTTATCGAAGACCTTCCTACTCAAACCACCTACGGTAGCTTTTATATGGTCATACTACCAATGTGGGCTGTGACCATATAATTTAAATACATTGACCTTTTTACACTAAATTACAAAACGTGTACATAATTATAAGTCTAGTGTACACGCTATTACCTACCTGTTAAGTCCAAAGACTTCACTCCGCCCTCTGACAGTAATAGTAAATAATTACTAGCATACTAATTCCATTATTATTATAAACACACTTAATTTGGATACAATGGGAGCGTACAACGACACTATGGACCAACAGACACGCAAACGTAATTGCGCCGATGATACTTGCTTGCATAATCGCTTCCTGCTTTCACTATGACACTATAAAGGTCTGCATAGCGATGCACCCAGGCACCGGTTGGGTGCATCGTCGATGCATATATAAATAAAAATACATTTACAAGTTTTACAGTTTTTCTTGTTTTTTTTTTTCATTTACAAAATACTTAGGTACACTTGATGTTTATTTTACGGACATAATATAGGTACCTACTACTACTATACCTACATAATCTATTATTTAACCACGTGGAGGTCAATTTGTAATTGTGCATTGCTAGCAATGGGATTTTTATTATCGATGAGAATGGAATGGGGTTCGTGCCTTCGCTGACGGTATACGCTGGCGGGTCAACAGTGGAGGATGAGGATGTCATGTTAGGTCAGGTCAGTTAGCCCATGGTGACAAATTAAACAGTAATTTTACATGATGATACTGCGGGGAGGTAGACCTGTAATGGTACATTGTTAGTAATGAGGTTATTAGTAGGTACACATCACTAACAATCCCCTTTCTCCCTTAGCAATAAGGTTGTGGGCTATTTTATATCCTTCGGTGATAAGAGTGGTCTATCTAGAAATAATTTATATGGCAGTACAATGTTTGCCTAATTAGCTTATATTTAAATAGGTATAGTCTACGACAGCCTCTTTCAAGTGTACATGCCAACAAAGTTTCATAGTAACGAGCTGGGAAGCCATAGGTCTAATTAAAAAGATACCAACTTAATACTTCATGAAGAACAACCGTCGCCGCGCTCCGCATCGTTTAATAAAATCATTTTATATTAGCCATTTTAGTCCTATCTAACTATATCTAACTTATATGTGATTTCTCTTTAATATTTAATTCGGATTTCTGAGGAATGTAAATTGAAATATTTTTCTGATAACTGCAAGACGTATTTGATATTTTCATTTGCTTGTAGCAAAAGTATCAATTTCTTTATATATTGTAACTAGCTAACTAGTTCAAGTTATGAGTATATCTAATTGGTGATATAATCTAATTCATTATAAACTATATAAAATGTATTTATAATAACGCTGTGGCACACTTCATGTAAATAAAAAACAACGAAAGACTTATCAAATTGATGCACAGATGCAGTGGTTTCCGAGTTTACTGTCCTCATAACAGTGGTACACTTTGTATAAATTTATCTGCGTCGCTCTATCCCACCTATTCCCAAACAGCTGCAAAGCTGTGTATCAGTTGAAAAGTGAAATATGGCACTGAATTTACAACGTAGGTAAGTAATACAGTCGTCACAAGAAGACGTGATATTTTGTGATGTTCATCTTCTATATGAGTGTCTATCCTATATGTGTGCCCTAGTAAGCAGATTAATTGTATTATCTTAACCTGAAGTCACATCTATTTAAAAAAAAACATAATTACTTCAATTCAAATTTAGAACGGTGGCACACAATGTATGCGCAGCTAAAAACGTAGTGATAACTTGATCAATATAGCACAAAGTAACAATTTTGTTTGATATAAAAAATATAAAGTAAAATAAGATTATGGAATATTAACATTCCACCGGTATATTCAAAGTAACAAAACGTGTAGGTAATTCGAACATCTCCACCTAATAGTCCTCGGGGCTCCCATCGAGACTCTTATTTACGTTTATGTGCCCTATAAGATTATATCGAAGTTTATTTACAGGTTCGATACGCCCGTCCGCCATTTTGGGGTTCCCCAAAGAAAAACCAAACCGTAAATTACATTATCTCTTTGCTATCATAATTTTGGAATTTATGTTTAACTTTTATTTTACTTAATAAGATATACAATACTGATTGACACATATTTTCTACAAATCCTTGTTCCTATTAAGTAAAATTAACAAATAATTCCAATTTATTTTAATTTTATCATTTCCAAAATGCTCTATTTGATGATGACGGAATATTCTATACTATAAATCCGTGTGCATTATCATACATCACTTAGACTAGTCAAAAACTACATAAAAATTGTTACTAGATGAAATAAATGTATGTCTAACAGTTTTTTTTTCATGGACGATAATGGAATGGTGCTCTCGCCTGCGCTAACGGTTTACCCTGGCGGGGCACCAGTGGACGATGATAAGATGAGCATGAGGTCAGGTCAGGTCACTTGGCCCATCGTGACAAATTCACGGGGAATTTATCACGATGGTTTCCAGGGGGAACCGCTTGGAGGTCAACCTGACATGGTACATTGCTAGTAATGGGGTCATAAGTCCACATTACTAACAATCCAATCCCCCCCCTATGTCTATCAGTTGTCTAGTGCCTATAGCAAGTTCTGCTTAGCTTGGGACTAGATAGCGCTGTGTAGACGTCCAGGGATATTAATAAACAATCAGGTAAAGCTACAGAACCCTATCAATACTTTTTAACTGCACTGCTGTCCTTTTTGTATCACCACATTTAACGTTGCATAAAACTGGGCAGAAGCAGTTTTATGCTTTTTAAACCATAGACAAATCTCCTATTTCGAACTACTTTTTTAAATGAAATAACAGACTAATAATTAAATACCAGATTATCACGATTGATTGATTATCATGATTTAGGTTTAATTTTTTAAATTAATTTAGTAGTATTTGCAAAAAAAGAAATCAACCAACTAAGCAGTTTTATTTCTTCCTTTTCCCCTCTTAAGATAACTGTTTCAGTTTCTTCCTTTTCCCCTCTTAATTTTCCCAATCGAAAAATAAATCCGAACAACTCTTTTTTTCTAAAGTCGCCTAAACTAGGACAAATTCGAGGAAACTCAAACTGAATAGCAGCCCTAAACCTGACTTAGGTACATTTATATTCCATCAAATTATAGCTATTCACTGCGACAGGTCCCTAGATCTCGTGGAGATATCTTGATATAGGACCTCTGAATAGCTTTGTTAGCAGTTCGAAGCGAGAGCCTATAACTAGAACTACGCGCGTTGTTTTTTTCTTTTAGCGACGGTTTATCGTTTTAATACAATAGTATTTGCTGCGTGGCGGCGTGGCGGCGTGCGGCCAGCCGTACACTTCTTTTTGCATTGTCACAGTTGTTTGCGAGAGTAAAAAATAATTTAACATTATCATACGCGGTGTACCTTAAGAGAATTCGTTCTTTATTATCTTTTGTTTCATTTATACGCTATGTACTTTTGAAAATAAATTTTAATTGGATTTTAGTTAATAATGGCTCACGGTCACTTCAGAGTTAGTAGGTATGTAGTTATCTTAATTTGTATGAAACTTGAACATGTCGCTACTAAACTGATGTTTAAATAAAACTTGTAACAAGACTGCGTCATATTCACTGGTTAAGTAGTGGAGCAGTGTTTCATATTCAGCCATGAAGAAATCTAATCCTTGACTAAAATCCTCATATATACTCCTGTATCAAAACAATAAACTTTTTTTTATTAATTGACACGCAGAACAACAGCAATGTCCGAATGAAAATAACTCTTACAATTGAAACCAAAACCAAGTGTCAAAATATGTGACAGTTTCAGATGCTTTAGTAGAAAATCAAATAACAAAAGCCATAACTTAAATCAAAGATAGGAAATTATTCACATTTTTGTTAGCATAACATTCCCTGACCAAACTATAGTAGTTAAGTACTTTATTTTTAAGGTTACCCGCAAACCGGGTCATTTCTACCATAGAGGTATACTAAACAATATAAAATTCTTCTTAAAAGGTGTAAAAAATGACCAAAGCTATTTGAATAAGACACAATAGAAAAATAGCTATCGGCGGCTATTCTCTATGGTCATCCAGTAGGGCTGTCGCTATGTTAAGATCGCGCTACTAAAAGTTATCGCAAGATCGAACAAGTCAGAAATAAGCTTCGTAATAATGAGAATAAAGAACCTGCAAAGTCATCTCTATCATCGAACAATCGCATATCTATCAGATACGTATCGTGTAATTAAAAAATTATGTATATCAAGAAGCCCGAACATTGAACCTTTTTTCTTACTTTTCAGAACAATAGCCATTATTCTTATATATTAGCCTTTTCTGAAATTCCAATTTTGAACATTCGTAACATGGCACTAAAATGTTTTTCATGCCAGCTAAGATAAACCTAATAAATAAATAAAATGGACATCTAGTCTCAAACTAAATAGAATTTGTATACAACTAACAGAAATACTTAATTATATTCTTTTGTAAATATGTACATAATAATAATAAACGTAAATAAACTTCCAAATTAATACAAACAGGATTGCAATTTATTGTATGGCTAGATTACCGAAAAGAAAAATAAAAAAAAAACATTAAAACACATCTATACTATGATATATATAGATAAAAAAAGTAAACCAAATTTTCAAACAGTCTAATTTCAAATTTTAGCGCCAAAATATTTTACACGTCAAAGTTAGCACAAAACATACTAACAAGGTTTGTTGAAATAAACAAATAGAACCTATTACTTGACGAAGGACATTGAAACACTTTGTCTTTGTGGGCAGCGAGCCAGAGAATACTTGAGTCACCCACTACCTACATGACGTCATTGCTGCAAATGCCAACCGGCTGGGCAAGGCCTTGCGACAAACCGACTACATGACCACACGATTAATAGCAAATCTATAAAATTGTCGTGAGCGAGACGAACACACAAACAACTCGGATGTGTCTAAATTCGTGTGTATATTATTCACTTGTAATTCGACAAGGTCTTCACAAAATTGAATATTTGTCAGTAGGTATTTAATTTTTTGTTGGCAAACTTTGAAACCGTGTAAAATTGATATTCAAAGAAACAAGACGTATCTGTCTAAACTGATATTATAAAGAGGATTTATTACATTTTTTGTTTCTAATGAATAAACTAAAGAAATATACCTACTTGTATAACCGCTTAAGAAAAATTCTTTCATTTATAAAATACTTTTCTTTCAGTGAAATTATAGATTAGGTAGAACGCCTTCGTCTTCCAGAACGACAATACATTAGGAGCTCGACGAGCGTCATATGACGATCATGTACTATTTATGTATATATATTTTTATTAAAACTTTGATGCAGAAATACAAAAATAAAGGTGCATATGACGGAATTAATACCATAAAGCATTTTCTCCCAGTCGACCATAAGGCAAATAGAGATTAGTAGGTGGTGCATTAAAGCAAATAACATGAAATAAAAATAATAAAAGGAAAGAAGGATATATAAGCGATTGCAGCCAGTTCCCAGCATGTCTGCTTGTTTGTTCTTCCATTTACATAAAAAAGTTATCATTAAGCTGTATTAAATATTTAAATTAAAACAAAATTTGACATCTCTACTATAATTGCACTCACACAAAAGATCCGAGTGGATCGCTAGTAAATAATACAATAAGTATACAAGTTCAATCCACGAAAAAAAATCTTCTATCTCATTAATGGTACCTCAAAATTTACTAGTCGGTTTTTAAAAATAAAGTTCTAAAGTTACACATATTAAAAAAGAGAAATAGAAAAAATATTATTATAATAAACTTATTATAAGCACTTTTGAATACCCATATATTTTTTTTATTCTACCACTCATTCGGAACGCAGACTTATCAGAAAAAGATACAGTCGAATTTAAAACCTCGTCCTTTTCTGGCATCCGTTAAAAAACAAATAAGCTGTATGTTTTATTTTTGCAAAATAAAATTACGAGCACTAGAGTTTTACGAGCGCGGACTACATCTCCATTTTGCGAAACCAAAGTACAATAAAACTGGAATGTTACTGCTTACATGGATAGTAAAACTGAATGGGATAATATTTTCTATGATCAAAGATAGTTTTGTCCGCCACTGAAGTGCCTTCTTATAGTTTAAATATTAATATAAGTGCTGCACTAAGTTCACTTTTCGCTAAGATATCCCGTCACTTAAAGCAGAAAATAAGTATGCAGTTTGACTTTAAAACTAGTGTCTTTTTGATATCGGGCAAAATTCGAAGAACAGTTGTAAATGAATTATCACATTCGATTTTTTAACCGTTTACCCATATAGGTAAATTACCTTTAGCTGTGTCTATCTTTACATGGTATAATACTGTCTGTTCGTATATCTGTAAAATAATATTTTCTATACTGTGTATACCTACATTGTTATGACACGAAAACTGTTTCTTTGTATTTTCAGATTTCACGTACAAACGGCTGAAGAAATTAAGGCGGAAGTTTCGCGGAATTAGAATTGTTAAATAAGTGTCATCATATTGACTAAGAATCTGAGAAAAAGACCACTCAATTGGGTGAAATAATTAATTAATGTAAAAGATGACGTTGGCACCGTAAATATGTTATCTATAAAAGAACAACACGAAGTCGCGAACCAACATAGTGTAAAATAATTGAGAATAATTTTATTTTTAGTCCATAAATACATAGTTTACCTAGTAAGGAAAGGTATTGAACCTGGTAAATAAGTCACGTACCGACATCCTGTGTGTTGCGTCGTCTATCCATAAAAAAAGCCACTGCTAATCGTCGGTCATCGCTCTCTCTACTGCTTTCTTAAAATATATATATTTTATTTTATTATGGCAGCGAGACGCTTACGGGAAAGACAAGTTCCATATCAGATATGTTTCGCTATGTGTACACAAGTGTTGCTCTCTTGTAATGGTGTCGAATTGCCTAAATCGGCTGTATATAACAGACTCATGTGCCACATTCTATAATTGTGTTTAAAAATATGTAAATCGAGCACGCGGTTTAGAAAAAAACAACCCCGTATATAAAATGCGAAGATGAAATTAAACTGTTTCCAAATAAGTTTTTAATTAAAAAAACAAACCCTTTAATAGGCAGGGGATTGTTGGTAATGTGTACTGATGATCCCATTGCTAGCAATATACCATGTCAGGTTACCTCCACGCGGAAACCATGATAAATTCCCGGTGAATTTGTCACGTTGGGCTAACTGATCTGACTTCATGTTCATCTTATCATCGTCCACTGGTGCCCCGCCAGCGTAAACCGTTAGCGCAGGCGGGTATACCATTCCATTATATATCATCCATTAAAAAAAACCCTTTAATAGATAAGAATAGTTTGATTTGGAATTTTTATGAATAAGGGTACCTCCTACAATACTTTATGTTACAAATACCATTCCTAAAAAGTATAAGTATATATATCTTCCTCAATTATATAGAAAGTTTTTCACTACATAATAAAATGTAATTTATGTTTTTTTATAACAATTTTCCTGTTCTTGTTATTAAAAAAAAATTCGTGCAGTTTAAGTTGTCTATTGCGTTATACCTTATACAGAGCCATTAAACTGCATCGTATTATTTGCCAGAGTACTTCGATGGGGATGATAACTTGCCTACAGTTGCCTCGGGTTACGGCTTTGTTTCAACCTCCGCTCCGCCATGACAGCTTGAGGCCAAGCTAAACGTCCAATCTCCTGCATTGCCGATAACCACATCTTAAAGCTGTCATAGGAACATTCTTAGAATTTATGCACAGTTTCAAATTAAGTATAGTTCTCGTACAGGCGACAGAGACTCACAATTTTTTTTTTAATTGTTATTCTTCCGAGGCGATTTAATTGCACTCAAAAAGTTTATTTAAAAGTAAAATGCAGTATATATCTATGAGTTTAGAGTTTAGACGTACCAGTTTAATTAATTACACTAGCAATTTTTTTTTTATTAAAGGAGCCAACAGAATATCGGCGCTGCAGATTTATCTGTAACTTATTGCTGAGTTGGTTGCTCTTCATCTTTGCAACACATAAAGCCACCTTCATTTTATTATTTGTACAATGAATTTTTTCTGTCTCTCATCTATATGTATGCTATGTGTTTATAAGTTAGATATTTAGAATGAATTTATCAATCTATCAGTAATTAAAATATCCCATAATTGTATTTTATATGTGAAACCATTATTTAGTAAAGCCAACTAAATATATAAATAATCATAAAAACTAAAATCTAAAAGCCATTTCACCGATACAAGTAACAAATAAAATTATATACCTATTTATATACGAGGTATGCAGTCTTAATATATATATGTATATATATTAGATATACACACACAGCTGTTGTCCATTTTATTTAAAAATATCTACAGCAGGGTGGGCAGTGTACCGTGACGTCGAATTTAATTTGGTAACGTTCTTTTTATCCGGCACCTCTGCCATTTACGTTGCGAAGATTATTGTTACACACCGTTACTTACATCGGCTTAGATTGTGACCTTATTCCCTTTAGGTCGTTTTATATATTATGAATAAAGATTGTACAATTTGTTATTCGTACTTTGTTTAATAGTTTTATCATTTTTTACACCAGTTATCCACCTATGCCACTATTTTATGTTGACTGGAAGAGATCTCTTCTAAGGATAAACTTTTGACGCATAATGTCTCTAAATTATATTAACAACAACAACAATAAAAATAACAATAAGTTTGTAATTCGTTTTATGGCAATTGCGTAAAGGTTTTACAACAAAATGCCAGTCTGTTATAAATCTGCCTGCTTATATAAAGCTTACTATAAAATTGAAGAATTCGTTAACGACAGTAATGCTTTTATAGAAAAACTTAAAATCCATAGCACTGACAATATTATCTGATTACACTTATAATGAGTGCGTAGCGACTTCTATGTTGATTATCGCATGCCTCTTACTTGTTATACTGAAATTATTATATAAAAAAAAACATCTATTCAAAAAAGCAACACACAAGTTTTTGCTCATTCTTCTGGTGATGAATCTGCATTCTGAATGAGTGGTAGAATCAAAATGTGACTATTCAAAAGTGCTTGTAATGAGTTTATTTGAATAAAGATTATTCCTATTTCTATTTCTAGATAGAAATAGAAATAGAAATAAATGCACAGATGTGCAATGAGGAATATAGGTATATATAATGAATTTACTTTAGTCCCAATTAAATTGGAACTCTTTACTCTCTAGTAGGTATTTGTAATATACCATATGCTCATATACTCGTAAATAACAGAAAAATATTTGCTAAGAAACTAATAAACTAAAACAACAAAGAAATTAATTATTTTAAAACTAATTGAAATGACGAATTCACGTAATGACTAATTGTATCTACATATTATCTTCGTGTGTGAATAATATGTAATTTTTTTTATTTCATTGGAATTACAAACATACTGTTAGGTATCTAATTTAGAATACGTTATAATTTGACGAAATATTTTTTAATAAATTTAGTTGTAACTTAATTAAATGCATAATATACATAGAAAACACCTAGACGAATACAAACAATCGTACTCTTCAATACAAATATTAACTGTGCGTGCGAGTACGATGTTTTTAGTAAAGCACCGCCTCACCTCTGATAGTTGCGATTCCTGCGATCGATCCTGCTAAACCGATAGACAACCGAAGCCATCAATATATGTATACATATGGATGCCGATTATTTCGACTTCTCCTGAGATGCGCCAGATTATAAATCATTCCCATAAAACATAAAGGTAAATTAAAATTTCCAATAAGAAATCTGCTTTTATTTTCACTGATATACATTTTCAACTTCGACATCTTACTGATAAGGTCACAGAACCCTAATTAAAGATGTAAGGTAATCGACACAAAGCGACACGGATGGCAAAAAAGGCGAGACAGAAATCGATTGGTCTCAACGGGGCGTCTCGGTTACTGCGACCAGCTAATGATGCATCGAGTGTCGTTCGCATGATAATAAAGTTGTTTTTGCTGACTGTACAAACTGGATTTTGTGTAATAATTACTTCATGTGAAATATTAAGTATTATATAAAAAAAAAAGGTAATAAAACTCAGTGGTAAATTCTGTAATAAAATACTAGTATAATATTATTGTGTATTGTGTAGTTTTTATAAAAAAAATATATTCTTTTAGATTTTATTTCAAAAAATAATTCAATCGCTTGCTATGTACCAAGTATATAATTTAATAGATTTTCAACTCATTATTTAAAGAGTTTTTAACTCTGGTGTAAATTTGGGTTTTTCAAATTACGACAATTCTACTTTATTCTTTATATATACTTTCGATTTCTACCAATGTGTGTATAAATTGATATTTCGATTCAGTTTCTTCGTAGATGTTGGCTAAAACTGCTACCGTCACTGCAAACCACATCTATACACTTATTCAAAATATGTGATTTATTGAATTGACCAATAATTAAAATATATTCGTATAACATTCTGTCAGTAGAAAAACTACAAGAATTTAGTGTAATTATAAACTGTAACTATCGTACTATAGGTACAACAGATATTACCGAAATGATATTTTTAGTTTTGGTTACGGACGAGACTTAAACTGTATTAAGATTTCTTAAATTGTACCCTAAAGTACCATAAGCAAGCACAGATACATTCATACACAGATAATATAAATTATTTATAACTATCTGTACCCGTGATTTAGTTCGCGTAAAATACTGACCTTGATCAAACTTAACACTTCCATACAGTCTTTCTATCCCCCCTTTCTACCCCTTACAACCCTTTTTTTGCATTAATAAGTAGCCTATGTCCTTTCTCAGGGTCTAGACTATCTGTATACCAAATTTAATTTCAATTGGTTCAGTAGTTTTGATGTGAAATCGAGACAGACAGACAGACAGAGTTATTTCGGATTTATAATTTTAGTATGGATTTGTTTATGATTGTATTACGACATGTTTTATACTTATTTGCTTACGGGTATATGTTAATTGTAATTATGTGCTCGAAATAAATTCAGAAACAAGTTTATCGCTCTATGCAAATCATAAAGCTACCGTCTCATGGAGAAGAAAAAAGAAGCCTAAAATCTCATTACTTGCCAGTTAACAGCTCACTCTTCTTGGAATTTCTTTCGTTAATAATGAGGGAATATCTAGTAAAGGTTTTATGGACTTCGATGGCTTTGGTGCGAGTGACAAGCGCTGGCGATTACAAAATGATCAGAATTTAAATATAGCTAGACTGAAATTATTAATCTTAATTAACCTTTATATAACTGGAATTACAAACTCGCAAATGGTACCCACCTGATGGTAAGTGATTACCGTCATTTATATATAAATAGCATCTCATGTGACGACCGTTTTACCACTCATCCGTTGCCATTTCGAATGACTAAGATATTATCGCTTCTGCCTGTAATTTCACTGCCATATCTCCACTCTATAAGCAAAACTCACCGCACGCAGCTGTTTTGTATCTAGTTGTAATTTATGAGACCGAGGTGGCCACGTAAAGCACTTAGTCTGAAGTTTGTTTTCGTATTTTATGCAGATATAATATAATAATTTCATTAAACACGATAAAAACATGTATTTTACAATCTATGTTGGAGGGACCTAGCTATTGCTAATATCATTATATAAATACATGAAGCAAAAACTTTGTACCCCTTTTTATGACGGACGGAGGAGTGTGAAATTTTGCACACATAAGTGTGTGTGTGTGCACACATTCATTCTCTATGTAATAATTTATATTTACAATATCGAATACTATTATTTTTTTAAATACGCCTATAAAATACATTAAATCAATAAAAAAAAGCATTAAATACACTACCATATATTTGACACACACACTCATAAATCATAATACACTGGTATAAATCTTTGACTTCAAAATCTTCTTAATGTTCAAATTTATAATTTTAAATTAATTATTATTATATTTCGACCAGACCGACCAGGGCGACCAAAATTATGTTAAATATCTGCATTGCGCTATACAGAGGTCATTTCAATCAGATACCTTAACTAAAATCAACGTAGTTAGAATACAGAATAAGTGTAAATAAACAAATTTGTCTAAGTTAAAAATTATAGTCTCCATAAAAATGAATATAACGTTATCAAGAATCTAAAAATATTATATTTCAAGAATCGACGATTGAATTGAAGGTAATATTTTTGAACGATTATAAAGATTATCTATTTGTAATCGCTACATCCCATCTTGCAGACCGTCACATAGATTCCCGCCATGTTCTCGCCGGCGCGGCGCAAGCTCATCCCAAAGGCGGAACTCTCGTAATAGGCGCATTCCGCCGACAGCTCGTGAATGCAGCGCCATCCACTCGAGCGCGGAAAACATCTGAATGACTTAGGAAACCATTAACGGCTCGCCCTTTCTACGTTAACGATCGCAAGCTCAACAAATCGGCATTACAAATAAAATACTTTCAAAGATTTGGATTTTGGATCAGTCGGAATAAAATTTGTAACTGATAAAATCTCGTAAAAAACGACGTTCCTATTTTTTTTTTTAACATCTGTCGACCAAATTCAAATTAGAAAGAAATATGTAGAACCTACCTGCAATTTCTATGCAAGTAACAAATTGAGTATATAACGCTCAGAATATGCAATAAAATTAACTTAGACCCCGACTGAATTTAATTTAAATTAAAATATAAAATAAAAACGGTAGATTTTTTCATTATCATAATTGTACAAATTGCGATTTTATCTTTAACAAACTTATGCAGTTGTTCGATTTCATATAATATAATATATTATATATTAAAATAATAAAATAAACTTTAGACCTTGTCACAATAATAGTTATTGTGATATGAAATGTAAAAATCAATATTTATTCAGTGCAATGTAAAAAATACAATATAAACAAAAAACGGAAAAAAAGAGCAAATAAAATGTACATATAATTAAACTTAATTTACCATAATTGTGATAACAAAGCTTTACTGTGATAACATTCTAAACTACACATTATTAACCCTGGCTGTATTTTGTCTAGGCTAAAACCTAGTTAGAATCGACCAAAAAAAAAACAATACGGACCGACTTAGAACTGCTTCACCCTCCTCAAAGACATGGTATAAAAATCTCACTATTCAGAAATTTCAACTCATCTCCTTTTTTCCTTGATATTCTTAGTTCTCCATATTTTTACATTTGGGTCAATGCGCTTTTCATCGTTTCTGCACGCCTTTTTATATCTTTTTGCATGACCCTATGCTATTTAATTTGGCCCCCAGGTAAATAAAGTCGGTGATTTAAAGGTTAAGTATACCTGTGATCAAGTATGACCTGAACAATTTAAGAGTATATTTCAAGTGATCGACAAGGATTTTTATATAATTTAAATGAGCTTAAGCAAACAAGACGATCCACCGGATGATTAGCGGTAACCGGCTTTTTAAAAAGAATGTAAATTTAGATTCGATTTTAAAGGTGGCAATATTTGAACCCATAATCCTTGGAATCTTATGGTCAACGTAGTAAACTACTACACTAAGTCACTCTCGAGTAATATTTTCGCTATTCAAGTAAATAACAGAGAAGTACAAACTTAGAGCTAAACTGATATACACAGACAATAAACTACAGTAAGTCTCAATTGGCAAAATTTAGGAAGTCAACATTATTGCTTCTGCTTTAAAGTTGATTTTCCTAAATTTCAAAATTTTGATTTAATGCAATGTAATATTAAGAATGCGATATGATTCATGCGTTATCCGGCTCGAAGGACCACGAAACAATAACTAAAGTACTTTAATAAATAAAATAGCTAAAAAGGGATTCGAACAATAATACATACCTATAATTAATTCGTTTTGTATGATCATATAGCAATTCCATTCTTGGTTGTTCATTGCGCACATTAGAAAGGGCCAAGTTATCTACATGAGCCTACTCTCTATATACCGACCTTTCTAGAAATAGCTGTAATCTTTATTGTAAGATTGTTAATTATACGAAAAACAAAGGATGATCTTTATTTCTATTAAAATTATAAGAAATTATAAGAAATACTGACAACTTGGAACCTCTATGTATAAAAAATATTTGCAGGATAACTTAACTCGTAAAATAGAAATAAGTTTAATCAATGTTTTCATGGTAGATAATTATATTTTAACTTATGATAAAAAGTAATTACTTATGTATATATATATACCACTGCTGACTTAACCCATAAAATTAATTATCTATATCTATATACATGTAAATAAAATTGGAGGGTCTGTTTCTAATATTGAAATAATCGTTTTTTACTACTAGCATATGAATATAAATACGGTACATACATTAAAATAACATTTTTTACAATTTTTGTCTGTCTGTTTGTTTGTTCCGGCTAATCTCTGAAAAAAAAATTATATTTTAGTGTATGTATCATACACTAAAATATCATTTTTTTTTTCGATTTTTGTCTGTCTGTTTGTTCCGGTTAATCTCTGAAATGGCTGGACCGATTTTGACGGGACTTTCATTGGCAGGTAGCTGATGTAATAAGGAGTAACTTAGGCTACTTTTATTTTAGAAAAATAAAGTTAAATTCCACGCGGACGAAGTCGCATGTACAGCTAGGATATAATAAAACAGTAGAGTTCGAATGTTTGTAATACATATAGTACTGTACAAGATAGTAAAAAAAAATGCTAAAAACCGAGTCAGAGGGATGTTAGAAGTGAATTAGAACACATTTAGATTTTTTTTAATTTATTTTTTATCTGTCTGTCTGTACAAGCTAATATCTAATATAAGTTTAGACTCCTTGTTTTTCAACAATAAACTTAAATATTGGTGGTAAATATGTACACACTCAATAAAAATATACAAAGCATCTAACCACTACATCTACACTGAGCATACACATACAGTAGCGTAGTAAGTACTCGTAACAGTAAGATAACTTTCACGTCATTCATTACGACGTAGACACAAGCAATAAAGAATTACCTACCTATGTTGAAATTTTTAAGTTTATATTATACGGCCTTTATAGTGTAGCGGTTTAGAACACCGCTGTACTCTAATGAAAGCGGGTTCGATTCCTAGTGCGTCGCAAACATTTTTATTCATGTGTATGTATGTGTGTTCAGGGTGTTTTTTATGTATATTATCTATGGTCTAGTCCAAAAATAAGAAGAGCTAGAGTAAATATTCTATTTCTACTTATCTTGACGATAAATAGCGCTGTAAGAATTGTCCTGGGTTATTACTATTGTTATTATATAATTTTCGATACGTGTGGCTGTATTATTTTCTATTCTAATGAATTTAAATTGTTATTAATACAAAAAATTTAATACTTAATTATATCTACATAATAATGTAGGAATTCATTATAAGTATTTATGCTTACTATCTTAATAATTTTACAATGGCGAAAGTTTGCGACTATGAATGGTTGCTTGTCACGCAAAAATTACTGAACTAATTTTGATGAAACTTTACAGTAATATAGCTTATTCCTCAGAATAACATGGCTATAAATTTCATACGGATGAAACCGCTGGCACAGCTAGTAATAAATAATATAGTGGATTCTTATAATTAAATAATAAAACAACCGTCGAGCCTTTTAATGTAGATTGGTAACCATTGCCTAAATACCTTCAGAAATAATATCACAAAATACATCATGACTCAGATGGCACTTCCAATCCGTTACTATTCCTGAAGACCAAGGCTGTACGCCGCTGAACCGTGTAATTATATTAGGTATTGTGGAAAACCCTAATTAAATCAACTCTTATTCTGTCATTATTTACTTCAAGAAGATTGTATTTAATTAACCTTTACCTCACGCGAGAACACTTTTATTTTTTTATACAACTAGGTAACTAGATACACACATCTTTTGTCCCACTACGAGGTCACACATTAGGTAATCCTTGCAACCAACCGTAACAGCTAATGAATGGCTTACAAAATGATGCAAATGAACCCGCGAACTCGAAACGTACATTTATCGATGGTATCGACTAGACCACAATATAGAAGACAGAGACGGAGCGAAATAGTAAGGTAAACAGAACGAACCTCCTTGCAGAGTCGTTGGCTGTCGAAGGCACGTCCAAATGCGTTCAAATTAAAAAAATAAACAAGCACTGTTATGAAACACTATTGTAACGGGCACGATAGATAGCACAGTTCACGCGATCGCGCATGTATTCTGGTGGTAGAGAACGTGCGCATGCGCCGCTCGTTCCGCGCTGACTGCTTCAAGAGCTCAGTGAACGTCGTGTGACCTTCCTGCCTACGGGGCCAAGATAGAGCCTCTTTTCCTTTTAAAGGTATGCCCCAAAAATATTAGACCTTCTAAGAAATTAGAAGAATTTCACTTGTAATTCATCTATCTTGGTGAATTGAGAAATGTAATTAGTTTATCCTGATAACTGATTCATTTTGTTACTCAAGTACTATTGTATCTCTAACTATTCATCTGTTTATGTCAAATTTGCTACTTGGCAGTTTGTAATCTCACAAAATTAAAAAAAATGGAATTTCGAACATCATTATTATTTCTATTATATTATTATTATATTATATGTTCTTGTATTATATAGTCTCGTTCTTCTTGTGATGAGTCTGCGTTCCAAATTAGTGGTAGAATAAAAAAAATATGACTATTCACAAATGTTTATATTAAGTTTATTTCAATAAAGATTATTTCTATTACCTGCCAATAACAATAATAATTTATTGAACATTACATTTTGATGATTTAGAAGGTTGACATTGTATACATGTAACTAGTATTTTTTCTACAAAATAAGATGGTACAGTTAAGCATACAGTCTGCCTGATGGCAAGCAGCCAGCCTATTCCCTGAACGTTGGTAATACAATAAGCAATAACTTATGCATTACTCATTATTGTGACATATAAGTTTTTAGTCACAGCACTGAGTAATTTCATTACCATATGAAGCATATCTAATTTGAGGATATCTGTATGTGTACAATCTGCTTGCAGAACCTTAGAGGAATAAATAGGCATAAATAACATGTAAGTAGAAAGCCAGTGATTTTTGATTCATTATACTGAACATAGGGCAAAGATACACATAGAAAATAAACATTGTTATAAAATATTGAATTTCAATGGTTTCGGTAGTCTAGCGGTTTAGTTTATATTACTGTAAAGTTTCATTCAAAAATCATTTATTCATGTAGACATTTTAGCGCTTATTAACGTCAAATTTTTACATTATAATTTTAAACATCTAGTTCATCCACTGACAAGAAAGTCAATTGAATTACTTTTTTTTAAAGCCAGTTTATTTACAATGTTTATTTATATAAGTGTCTATGTCTAACATTACATGAAAATCCCGTGCATGTACAACTATCGCCATGCACGCTCGTCATTCAAGTAATGGTTTGTAATAATAGGCTTTGCTCAGTAAATATGATTTAACAGATGTTTTGAATTTATTTAAGGATAATTCCAATATATCCTTTGGTATCTTATTGTAAATTTTTATACCTATTCCCATAAAAGACCTATTGACTTTTTCTAAACGATACTTGGGGACAGCAAGTTTGTCTTTAAATCTAGTATTAATATTATTAATATTGCTGTTTTTTTAAATAAGCCAATATGATATCAATGATATTATTCATGATACTGAACAATATCAGCTAAAAATACAAACTGAAATTAAACATTGTTATAAACTATTGTATTTATTTAAAAATATGATATGTGTGTGTATTTATTTAAAAACTAGCTGTTCCCGGCGACTTATAGTCGCTGGTTCGATTTCTCGCACGGTGGAATTTAAGTATGAGATTTCTATGTATATTTTTTAAAAACTAGCTGTGGAATAACTTTATTTTTTAAAATAAAAGTTTTTTTTCTAAAATAAAGATAGCCTAAGTTACTCCTTATTACATCAGCTACCTGCCAAAAAAAATCTCGTTAAAATCGGTCCATTTCAGAGATTAGCCGGAACAAACAAACAGACAGACAAAAATTGTAAAAAATGTTATTTTAATATATGTATTTATATTCATATGTATGTAGTAAAAAACAGTTATTTCAATATTACAAACAGACACTCCAATTTTACTTATAGATGTTTTTAAATATTTATATCGTACTACACCTATATGAACGGATCTGAAGTAAAAAATGTTGCAAAAATGGAGAAAATCTAACGCAGACGAAGTTGCACCCGTCAGTTATCGTTTGTAATAAACTCAAACCCGTAGTTCTATGTATATTATCATTCATAATTTAAGAGTTGTGCTCTTGTTGGTGGAGCTCCCGCCACCCTCCACGATCTTCTATCAGTCCTTTTAGCTGTTGATACGACACGACTCCAACTTTTTCTTTAACTTGCTTGATTTAGCTGTGTCTCGGTCTTCCCCTTCCTCTCTTTCCATCTATTTTTCCTTCAATAATGTTGTTAATTATTTCGTCGTGTCGTATCCCCCAGTGCCCCAACATTTTTCCCCGCCTATTCTCAATAATGTCTATGATTTGTCTTTTCTTTAATCCTTTCAAGCACTTCTTCATTCCTTATTTTATCTTTCCAGATAATTCTTTCCATCCTTCATCCTTGTTTATCAGGGATGTTAGGGAGCTCCGTAATCGTAGCCGAAACTATCGGATATCCGATATAAAAAAATATTCGTAACCGTAATCGAATCCGAAATAAAAGTTTCGGATAACATCGGATAGGGGCGGAGCCTAATTGAGATATGTTATGTAACCATTTTATTTGCTATTTGTATTTTACTTATGAAGTTCCTTAAAAAAATTATATCCGTAACCGAAATTATCCGAAACAAACGGATAATCCGAAATAATTTCACATCCGTATCCGGTATAATAATCATTCCTATATCCGAAACCTATCCGTATCCGAAATTTCATATCCATGACATCCCTGTTGTATGTTATAGTAATTATAAATTATTATTCATACAAAACATGTCACTGTCCCCACCCACACGATGCAGTAGTTCGTTGATGTCATTTGTACGGATTTCAAGTAAATACTTAACAAAATGTGTATTTTGTTAAGTATTTACTTGACCATGATATTCGTTATTTTTTTTATAAAATACCATAATTAATTTAACATTCAGTAAATTATCTGTGGTAAGACTAATCTTTACATAGTATAAAACAAAGTGGCTGTCGCTGTCTATCCGTCCCTATATATGCCTAAATCTTTAAAACTACGCAACGGATTTTGAAGCGTTTTTTTTTAATAGTGATTGTACAGGAAGGTTTATATATGTAATGCGTGTACATCCTTGCGAAGCCGGGGTGAGTAGCTAGTAACAAATAATATTAAAGGCAAACAATATTAATCTATTTTCAGTTTGACCACATACTTAAACAATATACAAAACAGTATATATGTGTGTATATGTTAAAACATGGTAGTCTGAGTAATATATATATTTTATATTTTTACGCATTATTAAAAAAAAACTACATTTCTTCACTATATAAACTATACTATACTTGTGGGAAATATGCTACTGTTCAGTCCGCGCAATTTTCATAAAAAGGGGTACAAAATTTTGGCTTCACGTATTAATAATGACCTAGAACAAGATACACAGCCATGAAGTCTTAAACCACAGATAATATTACTTGCCTAAACCACAGATAACATAATATTACATACCTAAACTAAGCAGAGCTGGCACTTTTTTTATGTTACCGAAGTAGTATTTTTCCAACAACGCGTCGCCGCGTCGCGTCGTCGCGCGTCGGCGTCGTCTCTACCTACGACTCGCTTGTATAAGTCGCCAGTTTGCTTTGCAAGATTTGTTTGAAGGTGAGATATAACAGGCAGTGAAATTACAGGGTGCGAATGCGTATATGCCGGAATGGCAACGATTGACCATAATCGTCATATGATCAAATCGCGTGACGCCCGTGTTGCTGTTCATGTAAGTATATAGACGACGGATACCACTTACCATCAGGTGGACCGCATGTTTCTATACCAATTACATGAACAATAGATTAGACTATCTTGTTGCGGATATAACATGCCCAAATTCAAATCTCGTTCGGTTCAATTATACTACTTTTCGAGTATAAAATCTCAATTTTAAATTGTACTCCAGCGCGAAGTTCTATGTATTTAAAGGCATCATGGCCTAGTGGTTTACTGCCTTGGACCAGAAAATCGTGAGTTAAAATCTAGCTGACGTTAAAAAATCTTTGCGTCAAGTTATACTTCTCACACTCCGGTTACAAAATGAATCATCATCAAAACATCTAATTTTGAGGGTTTATAGTGTACTACCATGGAAGAAAGCGATTGTTATTAATATAGACTTATGACCGCATTTCTAACAATGTAGGTACTATGACAAATTAATCTACATGCGGTTCTCCCGGAAACCGTCATCACAAATTCCAGGTGAATTACACTCCACTCTCCACTGGTGTCGCACTAGCGTAAATCTTTAGTAAATACGGGAGCAACATTCCACAATCATCTATTAAAAATATATATACCTACCTACCTACCTAGTGTGACTAGGTATATATAAAAATACACAAACCAACAAAAACGAACAGACATAGATCATATCTACTAGCTTTTACTTATTATCAGAGGTAAACTACAAGAACTCATCTAAGAAGCAACCAAACATATTGCTTTATAAGCTGTTTAATAAATCTTAGTTCATAATAATAATGCGTGAGTGGTATTGCCAGTGCCACATTATATCGCTATGTCTGTCTTGCTACTCATGTAGGCGGAGGGTACCGTTTACTATAAAATGGGCCTTAAACTTGCCATTCTAAATTCCTACATAAAAAAATATTGCACACTTGTCGAATTTTGTCTGTTATTATAAAGAAATTCACGTTAAAACAACCAATAAATTGTATTTATTATTAAATACGAAAAATAAGTTTTTTTTCCATAAAATTTAGAGATACCTATAAATTATTATTGACAAATCTTATATTTATTTTTAAATTAATATTTTTATAATTGGAACAGCAATGTAAATAACTATGTTCTTTTTATATTTGCTTCAGATTATAATTCGCGAAAGAGTCTTTGTGAAGTGTGAGTGTTTCTCAACTAAGTTGTTTTCACCGTAGTGTGCTCGCATTTCACGCATTTAATTTCCGTGATGTAACTATGCATATAAATATTGAAATATTTACAAATTGATTCTTATTTATAATTGTAAAACCGCATAAATAACTGTATACGTCTATTTACTTTTGCTTTATTGTTTTTATTTTTAGTCTGGCAAAATCACATTGACAGCAAATAGATAGGCCTTGACAATGACAGTTTATGTCAATCACATTGTCAAACGTCAAATTACAAATTCCAAAATTTTCCCATCACAAACAAAATCTCGTAACTTTATCGGCATGAATTAATTTATTCTATTATTTGTTGAAACAATCAACTAATCAAATCTTTTCTACAAATCGTTTCACAGTACATAATGCAAGGTTTATGTAAATGGACATTAAATTTAGGTATGTAACCAAATATGTTATGTACTTTTATAAAATGTTATGACCTGATTTTGTAAACAGAAAACAATTCAAATTTATAGCGTCCAAAAGTCGCAAGAGGCTGTTGAAGCAAGTTTTATGTGAAAACCGGTGTAAATGGTTGTCCACGGTGGAAAATCCGCCCGGAATAAAGAATGTTCCTCAGTTTTCTATACCGAAAGTTGTCGTTGGGCAAGCAACATGTCACACTCACCCTCACCTCGTGCCGCCGGGCCAGCTGACGTGTGGTATCACTCAGATGGAGTACAGAGAACGGAGAGACACACTTGTAAACAAATTAATGGAAGAAGTGGGAAATGTTCATAAGGCCCACATTGTAAGTAAAAATTACATATTTTGCTTAATTTTAATTTTCAATATTAGTAATGGAATGTACCATCACTAATATTGAATAAAATACATAAAAAAATTTTAAGAAAATAATTTTTACACTTACATAATTTACATGATTAATAAGAAGACTATTTGAAGTCTTATAAATTATCTAGTGAAAGTTAAGAAATGCTCAAAAGATAAAGGGACATACCCTTCATTATTATCTTTTTAAATATCTAAGCAGGCCAACCAACTGATAGTCCCTGAAAACATATCGGCTTAAAATGCTTAGGCTACCGGTACCCGATGATTAATTAGGACCCCCAAAAGAGCACCTTTATTACACCTGTTCATAGTCTTCGTCTGATTGCAGGATAGACACAGAAAAAAAATATATATCTAAGCATATAGACTGCAAGACGATTTTGTTTTATAGTATAGAAAGAAGCTTAAGACTTGGAGTTTTGTCCAACTCTTAGTAATGAAGGCAATAATGTGTTTAATTATCCACCATCTTTAATTTTGTAGATTGTTATACCTGCGGCTCGCAAACAGTATATGTCCGATATAATACCATATGTGTTCAGACAAAATTCAGACTTCTACTATTTAACTGGGTGCCTGGAACCATCTGCAATACTTGTGTTGGTGAAGCCAGCACAAACAAACAATTATAAGGTGAGACCTTTTTTTATTCATGTAATTTATATTCATATACATTAAGGTATTTTTGTATGTGATAATGGAATGGTGCACCCGCCTGCGCTAACGGTTTACGCTGGCGGGCACCAGTGGAGGATGATAAGATGAGCATGAGGTCAGGTCAGTTAGCCCATCGTGACAAATTCATCAAGTATTTATGACTATGGTTTCCAGGGGGAACCGCGTGGAGGTCGACCTGACATGGTACATTGCTAGCAATGGGGTCATAAGTCCACATTACTAACAATACCCTTCCCCCCACATTAAGGTATTGCACTATTATCTTGCCTTTGTTATTTTTGTAATTGCACTTAAGATACTTCATAAGATTAAACCGTTGGCAGCCTTAATGATCTAGTGGTTTAGCCACCAGTTTAAATGTCCAGGGTTATTTATATCATATAGCTGTTCCCGCGACTTCGTTCACGTGGAATTTAACTTTATTTTTCTAAAATATAAGTAGCCTAAGTTACTCCTTATTACATCAGCGACCTGCCAAAAAAAGTCCCGTCAAAATCGGTCCAGCCATTTCAGAGATTAGCCCGAACAAACGACCGACAGACAGACAAAAATGTTATTTTGGTGTACATACCGTATTTATATTCATATGCATGTAGTAAAAAACTGTTATTTCAATATTACAAACAGACACACCAATTTTATTTATATGTATAGATTTATTATTGGTGTAGTATATTTAGTTCAATATTATTAATATAATTTTTATAGTAGTTTTATGACAATTATAAAAAACATTTCAACATTGTTCCAAAACTACCTCAAAAATCAGCCTTAACTAACTAGTTTATCTAGAGCATCAGTACTATTGTAGTATTTGTAACATACATATTTTTGAGTAGTTCTATTGCAGGTTTTATATTACTTTGAATATAAAGAACAATTCTTGTACCCTTACAACAGACATTTTTCTAAGTGGTCCATGTTAAATGTAAAGTTAAAACCTCAATAAATGTGTGCAGTATAATTCAAAGTGCTGTATTAAAACAATATTTTGTCTTATTGCAGAGTATTCTATTTGTTCATGACAAGGACAGTCATGCAGAGCTATGGGACGGTCCACGTACGGGCTGTAATGCCGCCGTTCAACTGTTTGCTGTGGACGAATCACAGCCCGTTGAGAATTTCGAGAATTTCCTTGTCAAGTAGGTTTGTTCTTTTCTATAAAAACCAATGATTTTTATAACCTATGATTTCATGCTCTTTAAATGTTGATATGACATGACTCCTATTTTACTTTAATTGATTTGGTGTAGCTGTACCTTGGTCATCCCCTCATTTCATAATATCATTGTGCGGTATCAATGTCCCAACATTTTTCCAGGTATTGTAGTTGCTCATAAATGATATTGCTAATATATGTTCCAAAATTCTTTTAAAAGTAACTACATAGACAACACCCTGACCCAAAACAAACAATCATACTTATGCAAATAAATTAAAGTGAAGTTGGTTCTTAGCACAGTGCAAACATTTGTATATGTTTGCACCATGCTAGGAGGGGGGAAGGAAATTGTTAGTAATGGGGTCTAGTGTCTCCATTGCTAGCAATGTACCATGTTAGGTCGTCCTCCACGCGGTTCCCCGTGGAAACCAGCGTCGTTAATTCCTGGTTATTTAATCACGATGTGTATCCGTCCCTGTGCGACATTAGGCTCTGTGTAGTTCGTGACGTTCATTGCGCATTGTTGTGCCACTCTCGCGCATCCTAATCGGCGATCTACCATGCTTTGTGAAGGGATGCATTAGTTAATCGAAATTAAAGAGACCATTCAGTAACGGTCGGTAATGTGTTTTATAAGTACTTTTAAATACAGTATTACAATTACATTAATAATAATATCCAAAAAACACTCTACATCACTCTTCAACTGTCTGATAATTCCTGGAATTAGGTGTAAAGGACATAACACCAGTCACACAATAAGCACACACATACACACACGGATACACATCATATATATAGAGTATACTATTAGCGCAGGGGGTGCACCATTCCATTATCATCGATGACACCATGCTAGGAATCGATCCCGCAACTATCTTCACGTAATAATGTATAGATAAACAACTATTTCCTTCCAGAATATTTAATTCATCAAAACCATCAGTCCTGTGGTACGACAACAAGAGTCAGATCAACTCTGACTTAAACAGCACTGTCTCCAGTGTCGTCCGTAACAACGGCCAAGTGTCATTGTCAGACCCGCAACGAACTTTGCACTTCCTCAGAGTGATCAAGTCACCGGCTGAAATTGAGCTGTTAAAGGAAACTTGCTACATCGGCTCCCAGTCTATAAATATGGCGATGGCCTGCACTAAACCTGGTAAGATTTGCTTAAACTGTCTTTAATGTCATTAACATATTTTTTTTAAAAAACTAGATTTTATTATAAATGAATTATTACTTACTTGGAGTGTATTTGTTCCAGGCATTTCGGAGCACATGGTGAACGCAGTGCTGGAGTACGCGTGTCGTCAGGGCGGGGCGGAGCACTTGGCGTTCCCGCCGGTGGTGGCGGGCGGCGCTCGGGCCACGCACATACACTACATCGCCAACAATCAGATACTGGAACAGACGGACATGCTGCTCGTCGACTCGGGTATGTTTATATACATATATAGTTACTAGTTGACCCAGCAAACTTTGTTTTGCCATATACATTAAAATCGCTATTAACAAATAGGGGTTGATGGTAGTAGGGTAAAAAAGGGTTGTATATATGAAATTAAAAAATAACTATCAATAAAAATTGCGGTATGAAAAATAGATGTTGGCCGATTCTCAGACCTACCTAAATATGCTTATAAATCGGTCAAGCCGTTTCGGAGGAGTATGGCAACTAACATTTTGACAGTATTTTATATATAAGACTTTTAAAATTTCGTGTATAATATCATCTATAAAAAACCTTGTTTTTGATAAATTCTTACCATTTTTACAGAGATACCTATGATAATGAAAATTAAGTAATTTAATTAACTCTGCATTTAAGTATAGTAACAGTGTTTAACAAAGTAAAGAAAAGTTATATGATTGCATTAGCTCGTGACTACCACTAGTCGAAACGTCGAGAATTGAGTAGGTAGACATGGTACATGTTATACTATAAATATACTGTTTAACAAAGTATTTCTATTGCTCGTTTAATACCCATAATACAAGCTAAGTTTAGATTGGGACTAATTACTCTGTTACTTATCTAAAAAAATTACTCTTAACGATTTCAGGAAGCCAACGCTGGTTATATAACTCTGATATATCGCGCACATGGCCAGTCTCCGGCACGTTCTCCAAACACCATCGTGTACTCTACGAGATCGTGCTTTCTGTACAAGTGCGTACTATTTTATACCTTCAAGTACGAGGGCGAAGGTGTTGGAAAACCCTTTTCTTATTAATCTTAACCTTATTAATATTATAAACGCAAATATTGTGAGTAATGGATGGATGTTTGTTACTCTTTCACGCAAAAACTACTGAACGGATTTTGATGACACTTTACAGTAATATAGCTTATGCATCAGAATAATATATAAGCTATATTTTTTATTGAAATTTAACGCGGGTGAAACCACGGGCACTTCTAGTATTAATATATTTATAATTAGCTGTCCCGGCAAACGTTGTTTTGCATTAAAATAAAAAAAAAATTAGGGGTGGACTACCCCTAACATTTAGGGAGATGAAAAATAGATGTTGGCCGATTCTCAGACCTACTCAATACGCTCACAAAATTTCATAAGAATCGGTCAAGCCGTTTCGGAGGAGTATGGGAACGAAAACTGTGACACGAGAATTTTATATATAAGATTTATTTTTTGTATTCTCCAATCAAAAATATAAAACAAAATTCTATATATGACCTTACTATCTCTACTGTTATCATTGATATATATATGCTATTATAAATTATTTTACAACAGAGGTCTATTGGTAATGAGAACAATTCAATTACAGTAGTCTCATCCAGCAGGTATTAAAAAACCAAATAATTTTTAACTTACATTTAATTCCTTACTAAGTACAACATTTTCAGCAACTAACTAACTATAACTAAAATAGGAGTGTTACAACTAAAACAAGAGTGTTACCGTTCGATTCTAGAACGAATGTACCTCAGAACTCATAACGCAAACCACAGATGCCACAAGAACATAATCAGCGTTTTACAGATTAAATATGACACTAACAATAATCCAATTAAAGCACAACTATTAAAATTGGGACTTTGCGGCCTCGTTCCTTCTTCAGCATTAGTTTTTTAGTAAATATTTAATCTGCAGACACAGCTCGTTTACGATTTCATTATTTGTACATAATTTCATACTAACATGAACAGTACGCCTTATTTTATGGTCTTGCTGTAGTTCTTTATACAAAGGTTGCATATTTAAGAGGTTTTTCGAATGTTCTAGAAGCGTCTGATTGAGTTACTTGGCGAGCACCGACCAGCGCTGGACCAGTTGTTCGACAGTATGTGTCGACTGCTCGGTACATATTTGCAACAAGAGGGCATCCTACCAAAGAATATAGACGGAAATGAACTCATTGGTGTAAGTATAAAGTCCATATTCTGTTATCATGTCTTAAATATTTTTTCATATTCCTAATATTATATAAGTACAGCAGCGCAATTTATGCATTTATTCCTCTTGCTCTTACTGAATCCAATTTACGAAAGATCTACCTTTATAGGTTATAATTTTGTTGTTTTCTTTAAACTCTAGGAGTAATAAAACATAATTTCGGAGTATTTTTATTAAGCCTGACTCACACGACAAACTTAACATTTAATCTTCTGTTTATTATTTGTAGATCATTAAGAATTGTAATTAAGTATCTCATGAGTTGAATGATGAACATTTGTTGCACACTTGTAAAATCTATATTGTGAATGTTCAAGCAAATAATTTATAAACAATTACAACTTTATAAAATACGAAACAATGCGATTTTCGGTATCGGAGACTGATACTCAGGTACGTGATTGTTTCGTTCCACAGAAAGCGTACCGTCTGTGCCCGCACCACGTGTCGCACTACCTCGGGCTGGACGTGCACGACACGCCGCTCGTGCGGCGCGGGGCGGCCGTCCGGCCCGGCATGCTGGTCACAGTCGAGCCCGGTATGTACCTTTGACGGTTCGCTGGTCTAGCGGTTTAACATATCACTTTAAACATGACATGACTCACATGTTACAAACATTTGTATTCATGAGTATGATTGTTTATATCGGGCTGGGTGTTATTTATGTATATTGTATATGTATTTACAAATAAATACTTGTATCTAAGAATTTATATTAGTTGTCTAGTACCGATGACACAAGCTCTGTGAATTGTCTAGGGGTGCAAAAAAAATTATCATCGCAGCTAATGTATGGCATCCACAAACATATTGAGTAGGACGAAATAGGTCGCCCCAACAACGAGATAGGGCCTGCGACCCCATGTGAATCCATAGAATGTTAAGAAGTAGATGGGAAGAGAATTGTTAGTAATATGGACTAATAACCTCATTTGTAGCAATGTATGTATGTTTGGAGATTTACCATGTCAGGTTGACCTCCAAACCATCGTTTTCCCTGAAAACCACGATGGTAAAGTGCCTTGAACATTTTATCATTCTCGACTGTTACCCCACCAGCAGCCAGCAAATTGCTAGCGCAGGCTGATGCATTATTTTATAATCGTCCATTAAAATGCTTAAGAAGTTTGTCTGTCTTTATTAATATAGCTGAATATACAGGTATCTACATCCGTGAGGACGAGGAAATGGTCCCGCCGGAGTTCCGCGGTGTGGGCATCCGGGTTGAGGACGACGTGCTAATCACCGAGGGGGACCCTCTCGTGCTGACCGAAGCTTGCGTGAAGGAAGTACATGACATTGAGGCAATTGTTGGCAAACATTCAGTATAGAGTCTGTTTGTATATTTGTCGCACCTTTAGAATCGCTGTAAATGTACCTTACGTTGTTTAATTCCGCCACCATTAGCATGTGTGAGGCCACATATACACCTTTCAGCCGTTATTGAGTCAACACCCATATTGCGACACGTGTTTCCCCTCTGAACGAGGCAGCATCAGAAATTAGAGATCGGATATAACCTATAATAACCCAGCAAACGACGACTGCAACTGACGTTTTCGGTTGCACGGCCGAATTAATGTAATATAAATAGATTTCGTAATGAAATAGACTTCATCAATATTACACCGATATCAATAAAATATATAACTCTATTTATTATAACATAATATGTGACATTTACAGTATCGATCTTACACATGTTAGGTACGAATGTTATTGAGTTATTATAAAAAAAATGCTGAATTGAAGGAACAAACGGGTTGTTTGATTCAAGTCAGTTCAAATCTAAAGGTGCATTGACTTGTTTGGTAAACAATATGTACTATTCTAATTGAAGTTGACAATTAAAATTTAAATAGCCAATAATAGAAATTAATAATATTTAAAACATATTCAATTTATTAATTTATATTAATATCATTACATTTTTACTAAAATGACCAGTCAATATTGTTTGCTATGCAGGACGAATTATAGACTTATTGGGTACTTTTTATAAAAATGAGGGCAAATAGAGCGCCATCTGTGATGAAAAGGGTTCTCAATTGTTCCTAGTGTTTGTTAGATTTATATTATAGTTATTTGAGATCTTGTAATCAGTATTTACAACAATTGTAGCACAATTTGGTATCTTTATAATAAAGAACAAAGATAATTCAGAAAATCGTATCAGATATCTTAGTCCTTCGGAATTGCGACGCATGAGTACCAAGACCGTCAAATATCTCTGGTACTGTTCATGTATATATGTACATAGGAGACGGTTGCCAACTTGACAATTATGATCAGTTAGGCCGTCAGCTTGTTTGCCATTTCAATTACATTAAAATAAAAAGAAAAATATAGACTCTGGCATCCTCATCATTAATGAATTATGACGTTTACGTATTTTTTGTTTGTTAAAATTATGTTTTTAGAACCACTACTTAGATAACGCTTTTGCAATGCGGCGAAACACCGCTTGCAAAATCAGTGCAGTATTTGCATTAACTCACCTAAAATATTGTAATTATTTATTATTTTGACTAATTCTCTGGTAATGGTAAATATAGCCAAAAACTAAATTATTCGATGGTAAAGTGGTTTCTTATACAATTCATATTAATAAAATGCATGTCTTTTATAGAAGGCAATTTATCAATTATTATGTATTTCGAGCAATCAAACTATTTGTTGCTCTATAAAAGAAAGTATTTTAATTTAAACTTTCACGTTTAGATACAGATTATATTGTCGTAATGCAACAACGAAACCCTGTAAAACAAAGAAAGGAATAAACAAATTTAATGTTTATTTGCCGATCTTTTTCCACTAAACAATTGAAGTTGTTTTCTAAAACTATCACTCACATTATCCATTTAGATTCCACAATCAACCTTTTTTCATTAGTTTTGAACTATCAGCGCCATCTAATAGAAACAATGACACAGTCCTAAGTATGAATTATAATGATAGGTATAATTTGTAAAAAATCGCGGGACCTTACCACATTTTATGGTTTATTGAGTTTCTGATGTTTCGGCAATGTTTCAAACACCGTATAACATATAAACCAAAGAGCAGCGGGTAGTTAGTAAAAATAAAACATGGTAAGATCCCGTGATTTTTACTACTTATACGTATAAATAATGACCACGTCAAATTTTAAACAGTATGTTAAAAAAGCTTTAAAAAAGCATAAGGGTATACTAGATAGGTTGCCTTTGGATAGTTTGCCTACCTTTACACATATAGGCTGACGTTAAGCTCAAACATGCAAATCTTAAAATTTCATAGTTTATGGCTATGTGTGGTGTAGCCAGTTATGTGATATTCAGAATTTGGTAGTATAATTTGTTATTTTGTATTATGTATATAACAGTTGTACAGACAAAGGTAGGTCCTTCTTAATTTGTAAATAAAATTATTGAAAAATAAAATTTTACCTTGAATTCTTAAGTTTTATTTTCTATCATTTCTTTTGTAATAAACATCACGATAGTTTGTGCGTATTTTCTATGTATGTGTTTACGAAAAAATATATCTAAGTTATAGTCAGTTATCATATACCCATAACTCAATCTCTGCTTAGTTAGGGACTAAATAGCGCTGTGTGAATTGTCCAGGATTATCATTATTATTATATACCAAACGTAGTAAAGCCCCACAGTTTAAAACGTTTGGTGTATTCATTTATAAGGAGTTTCGTCTGTAAATTTTGTTTGTATACCATGTTGTAATCTGCTTACGACAGATTAACAAAAGTATAAAATTTTCTATAACATTTATTGAAATTCTGCACAGGATTTTCAAATAATTATTTAACATGTATAGTTTTATGGGATCGGGTAAAATCATACACAATCATGATAAAAATAACAATAATTATTGAAAAGATACGGCTTATTTTTATATAACAGAGATTAAAAAAAAATATCGTATTTGCTTTAGTATCAAGACAATTCATACAATTTTCTTATACCTAATACACTGTTGGCAAATATCAAAATGTTCACAAATTACACAAGTAAAAGATATGCTTTTTAAAATTGTAGATTAAAACGAGATTACTGTTTATACTAGATCTATACGCTAAATTTAACAAACGAAATCTCATCAGTGTTTCCAAATGTGCCATATGCGGAATTTATTTCTAATATAAAGAAAAACCGCGCCGTTGTTATTTATTAATTTAGTAAAGAAAACTAAGGTTAGCCTTGGTTTTCTTTACTAAATAAATATACACATGTCGAATAAATATAATAACACAGTAAGCCACTAACAGGCTTTCATTGTTACACTACATGTTACGCCGTGGTCCAACCAACAACGGCGCGGTTTATTACATTACAAAATACCGAAACATAAACATTGTAGCATGCTGCAATTATACAAAATCTATATCGTATCACCGGCTATTAAACACGATATGCCAAGTTCTTGCAATATTCTATAACACCTTGGGTGTTATAAATTGATATTTTTATTGACGACATTGGCTTGTCACCAATCAAGTGTTACAGTTTAGAAACGCATGAAGAAAACAAATATCTCCGACAAGAGGCCGTAAAAACCGCGTGATAGGAATAAAATAGCTTTATTTTAATAATTACAGGAAATTATTATATAATTAGAATGACAACCAAACTGACGGCCCATCTGATGGTAGGCGGTAACAGCTA
Source organism: Achroia grisella (assembly GCF_030625045.1). Taxonomy (NCBI): domain Eukaryota; kingdom Metazoa; phylum Arthropoda; class Insecta; order Lepidoptera; family Pyralidae; genus Achroia; species Achroia grisella. The sequence goes on from NW_026713011.1 coordinate 287,294, forward strand.
AACATGTCGTAACATGTGCAGCATTATGGACATCACGTTATCATGCTATTCCAGATCATTAAAATTTCATGTCTCTCATGCTGTAACTTCAATAGCAAGTAATTGAGTAGCGTAGCAACTGCGGTGATATAACTGCAATTTTGTTGGACAGCTTCATAAACTACTCAACAACCAATGACCATACATATCCGTCTGTAAACCATTATACAAAATATCGCCGAGATTTCTAACCTACGATAAAACTAAAACTTAATTCTCAGTCGAAACCAGCACGACTGCTAATAGAAACTATGTTAGGAAGACTTAAATCAATTAACTTAATATTTCAAATAAAAAAGTACATCTAAATATAGGCTCATCCGTCATACTCGAGAACAGGTGCTGCTTATGGGGACTGGTCTTTTACGGTTACGGCCACTGATTAGACTATTTCATTTTGACAAAATTGCAATAGCATATGCTGGTGACCACTCTATTCTACCTAATATGAATTTAAAAATGTTTAATTTTATCTGTTTTATTATAAACATGTCAAGCTCATTTGAAAAGATTAAAAACTGAGTTTCTTGTCAGTTCTTAGTACGAAAGCAATCCGAACTGACGGTAGATTTGACATATCATAAAAGTAGAAGATAGATACAATTAATGAGTAAACTAAACATATCTGTATGACCTCTACAGAGCGGCCATAGTGGGTGGCATTAAAAAGGGAAAAAGTAAATATATAACACGGAAAACAATATAAATTGAGCAAACATAACACAATAATACGCAGTTATTTACTGTAAACCAGTAATTAACTTATATATGAAACATTTATTTAACTGAAAATGTGAACAATTTGTCTATAAATCTTATCTATACAAATATTATAAAGCGAGAACAGTTTGTTTGTTTGAACGCGCTAATCTCAGGAACTACTGGTTCGAATTGAAAAATTCTTTTTGAGTTGGATAGTCCATTTGTCGAGAAAGGCTTTAAGCTATATAATATTACGCTACGACCAATAGAAGCGAAACATCAGTGAAAAATGTTGCAACGCAGATAGTGTTTTTGATAACGACGCAAACGAAATTGCGGCCACAGTTAGTTAATGATATACACTGACTGAAGCCATAACTGAATAACTACGGGTTAATAATATTATTATTATATTAATCCGACTCTATCCACTATTAATTAGTGAAATAAAATTACATTACACAATCAGGATGTGTTTTAGAACAGTATTTTAATAAATTCAATTTTTTTATTACAAATATTTCCATATTGATATATTACTTTAGTATACAGACACCATAATATCATTAATTTTCATAATTTATGAAATATAATATGAGGTTAAGGCACATTTGGTTGTATATTACTTTTTATTTAATTAGTGTAATATAATCTCTATACATATATAATTTAGGAATGTTTTTTCTCAGTTCCAATAGAATTAACCCAATTAGAGTACCTTGGAGTTTTTAGTGACGTCTAGTCACCCCCGGGATGAATCACTCTCCATAATGGATTTTCCCCGAGTAAAACAGAAGGGAATGATAATATTATATATCGCAAGAAATATTTCCATTACAACTTTCATGCTTCATAATTAACAACATCGTTAATAACCTATATAAACTAAATAAGAGGGTTTATAATAACAAAAAAATGTCTTTATTGCTTTAGGAACGTTTGAGAGATTCTGTAGTACAAGTACTTTCTAAATAATCCTACTGCATACATATCCAATTATTTATAAATTTATTTCAATCCGAAAACTGATAAAAATTCAAGATATATTTTATACCATAATTCATCAAACTCATACCTTCGCACAGAGAGCATAAAATATATTTTCATTTAATCACTAGATCATTGATCCCTTATTTTCCAACTATATGAAGATTTCTATATAGTAAATAACTCATTCTATTAATTGAAAAAGAGATATGGGATATATATTTTGAAATATAAATATGTATTAAATTAAAAAATACCTCCAAATCTGAGTGGAGGTTTTTTTTTAATTTAATATTTATATTTGAAAATTGGAACACAATAACATGTTATATCAATCTATAATTGGAAAAACCTCCGAATATCCTATCATTCACGTGCTCTAATCAAATTACTAATAACGAAAATAAACATAAACGTACCAAAATAAAAGAAATAGTTTTAAAAATAAAACCCTTCTTATCGCAAAATCAACAGCCAAACTACTGATCTATTAGGTACTATGTAAATTAACGTTTAAAAAATCTTATAAATAAGATAAGATATAATAAAAAAAATCATCACATACAAATGAATCAAGACTAAAGGGAAATTTTCGGGAAAGAACAGTATATAATTTAGTATTGACGTCATAGTTTTTTAATATACATATATATATATATATACTATTCTTTTAATTTTTTTCTTCTCCAAGAAAATATGAGTCAGTTATCAAAATCAACAACACACTATGGGGAGAATGAAGGTGAGATTCGGATCCAAGATGGCAGAGATTCGAGCATTCCATTGCCTTGATTCATCTGTATTACCACAAATACATTAAAAAATCGAACTATATGCCAAATATAGTACGATTTTTTTACAATAATAAAAGTTTCTAACTTGGAAATTGTTTTTAAGGCACATATTGGAACATAACCACATTTCAGACATTGCAAATATATAATCATATTGTACTGAGCATAAATTCCTGGGATGTAACGAGCGTTTACCCATCTACGTACGCTAGTTTAGATTAGCCAGTGTCGGAAAACTGCAAAGGCAATTCCACAGCAACTAATACTAACAACTCCAATAAGACATTCGTCAATTAAGGGGAAGACCATGTCCATACAATTCAGAATTACTTGCCCTTTTTTTTTTTGAGACTTGTGAGACTTCCATACACCCTGCATTAGGATTTTCGGTCACAAAAGAGGCGTTAACTTCGCTTTGAGACTTGTAGACGATATATCGCGTTGTTCATTGAAGTTTCACTTCTAGCGTGTCCCAGCACACATTACTTTTTTATTTTACAAGCACCACTACTAAAATCTAGTGAGGACTATGCGGACAATGGCTAGTGTTAGATTTTGTTGCTGTGAACTCACCTTAATTATTCCCTGACATGTGTCCCTTTGTAATATTATAAAATTTATGGAATTTCTTTTTTTTATCTTTGAATATGAGTACGTATAATTTGTCTTTCATTCTTATGCGAATATTGCGCGCTTAATAATAAATTGCATTAACTCAAAAATCACAAATGTTAGAAAATCTATTTTAAGGTCTTTATATTAAGATCCAATTTCCAAAAAATATAAATTCTGTATTTTTATGCAGTTTATTATTGTGAATATATGAACTGTGGCAACCAAATATATTACGCATTCGCTAATCATTAAGACCTTGAGATGTATACGGAGACACCCAAAAGGTGTTAAATAAATGCCATCACTATAGTCTATAATCAGTGGCGGACTAAGGCTAAAGTGTGCCCTAGGCAGCTATTTTTCAGTCATGATACATACTTTGTTGTAGTTTTAAAAATTACGGGCCCTAGGTTAGTGCCTAGATTGCGCAGGCCTTAGTCCGTCCCTGTCTGTAATCAAAGTTATGACTTCACCAGCAGTGCGCTGTTCACCGTTCACCGTCAATAACTGTATCACTATCACCAATCAACGTTATCAGGGAGACCACCAGGGTACTCCCCCGTGAGGCAGGCGGTGCAGTGTCCCCCAACTCCATCACTGGGGGTCGTATTCATGTTGTAATGTACGGCACTGACGAGGCCTTCCACACTTAGATACTCCAGACTATCCGCACCTGTTGGAACATAATAATTTATATTTCAACACAATTGCTCGTAAAGTGGATAATTTGTTGTTAAAAATGACTGAACTAAATGCGACGTCCTGGTACAACCCCATAACTGGCAACCTCATTCACAAATACAATGGTACATCCCATATGACCATAATAAGTTACCATACAAACTCATATAGAAAAACTAGGACACTAACCTACGTGTTCTGCCAGTTTATAGCTCTCCATCTTGTTGGCAATGAGCTCCTCGCGTGTGGGAATATTGATGCCCATGTAGCACGGGTACTTGAGGGGCGGAGACGCTATCCTTATATGTACCTGTTAAAATATTGTAGATAATTCAGTATTAAACATTTTCTAGCGAATTCATACAGAAATGTTGAGAAAACTCGTTTGCTTATTGCGTTACAATTTATATTCTTCCATCCACGCTATTCTTCATCCCAACAAAAAAAAATGGGACTGATACGAGACTATATATACATATTTATATACATATACTCTTTAAAAAAATTATATCGGTTTCTAATTGACGTAATTAAGTAACGAACTTTAAATGAAATTGCAGCCTATTTCAGAATTTCCTCCTTTTTTTAAATCAGTTAACTGCTGCTGTATTGCGCCATGGACATGCGATACTACAAACACATTGCTCACCTCGCCGGCGCCAGCGTCCCGTAGCAGTTTAATGATAGGCCCGATGGTGTTCCCCCTCACTATGGAGTCATCTATGAGCACTATCCTCTTTCCCTTTACATTCTCTGAGAGTGCACCAAACTTCTTGGCGACGCCGAGCTGCCGCAGCCGTGTCGACGGCTGGATGAACGTGCGACCAACGTACCGGTTCTTGCATAGCACCTCCATGAACGGAATCCCAGACTGAGAGTAATAATAAACTTTTTATTATGTATATAGAAAAAATATAGGAAAACAGTAAATAGAAAAATAATAAAGTGAGAGCACGACCGAAAGAAAGATCGATGGATTGTGTGAAAGACGATATGTATACAAGAAGAGCAAGCTCAGATATGACAGTGAAAGAAGATGACTGTATGTCATGTGTGATATCTCCAAATAACGGATAAAGTCAAGGCAATACTTTACACGACACGTTCTTTCACGTTTAAGATTTATAAATTATCAATAACTGTATAATTATCTTTGCTCTACAGTCAGATGTCCGCCATTTTGTAAAGACAATTAATTATTACAAAATGGCGCTAAATCACGTTCGACAATTGAAGAACGCACATGCTGCCGGCGCGCGTGTACTTACTCGTTATTTTTGTCTACATTTACATACACATTCTATCTTACATGAAAACCTAAAGCACGCATGATTGAAGACCGTGTAAATGCCCAAGATGGCGGCGCGCGCGGTTCTTGTTCTCTTTGTCTACATTTATATACACATTCTATATTGGATGAAAGCCGATTACTGCGAGAAAGAGCATACGTGTAAAGGCAATAATACAAGCTTTTAATGGTATGTTACCTGTCTGGCGTAGCCGTGGGCGGCCGCAGTCCCCGACTCCGGCACAGATGAGACGATGTCCGCGTCGACGGGCGACTCGCGCGCCAACATGCGTCCGCACTGAAGTCGCGCGGAGTACACCATTTGACCTGTTCAACGATGTTGTCAATTGAGACGATGTTTTTTTTATACTACGATGATGGCGTCTACCTACCATCTACCTACTTGCTGTCTAGTCCACTGTACTGGCTCCACGAGTGTATCAGAAAGGCAGTAAGTAAGGACGGTAGGTCCACGACCATTCTGTCAAGAGCGTTTCAAATAAGAAGAACGACGATGGCAAACAAGCACGTGGCCCATGTTATGGTAAATGGTTACCGTAGCGTATGGATCCCTGAACCACTATGGGTGTCAAGTGCGCGTTCCCGTCCCTTAAGAAACCTTAATATATTCTTCTTGATAAACTACATGTTAATTAGCTAATTCCAGAATCTAAGTGTACACGGGAGGAAGCTCCTCTGAAACGGCACTGTCCAAGACCATTTAGGTTCCAGCCTGTCGATGGTGAATGGTACGATAGAAGTGATGATGATATACTACAGATGATAGTGAATTGACAATTGTACATTAAAAGAGCGATCTTTACATTTTACTACTACTAAATAACAATAATAAAGAAGGGTTTTCTGCAGTGCTTAGTAGACAATATTTAGGTTGTCATACTAGCCGTCATTAATTGCAAGTATTACATTCGAGTATCTAGGTAAACTTGTCCTATAACCGACAATATATGTTTAAATCGAACATACTGCCCTGAAGACCTTATCTCTGGCTGTAGAAGAAACACGAGTCATCTAAGATCTAAGATTTCTTACAAAGATATATTTTGTACAACGACTTTCTACTACTTTTTCCTCTGGCCTAATTCTGCCGCGAGCAGCTTGCTAGCTGTGCTTCAGTTTGAGAGAAATTCCAATTAGGTAATAAAAAGTTCTGTAATTATAATAAAAACATTAGCGAATTCTCAGTTTTAGATTCACTTAAATAATAATCTCACAACATTCCTCAACTTACCCTCAAATATACTGTCCGCTCTAGCGAAGTAAACATATTCAAAGATACAGAACGCTTGCTGCTTATCCACTGGCCGCTCCACGACGTCAACTGTTCGAATCCCGTGCCGTGACATTTCTACAATTTCGCCTGGTAATACTTCACGGACATATCGGGCACCTGAACATAAAATTAATTATTATATACACAAACAGATAAAAATATATACTCGCATATATGACGGCCTCATTAATCTAGCGGTTTAGCACATCGCTTTACTTCCCGCGATGGTCCCGGGTTCGATTCCTCGTACCTCGGCACAGACGGTATTGATTGTCTAGGGTTATTTATTTAATTATATATTGATAAAAAACCAAATAAATTTTGCTATCTTTAATCACAAAGAATGTTGTCTAAATATAAAAGTTATATATATTATATATTCATATATATTTACTTTGTGTGACAATTTATCTTCTAATGTAAGGTTAAGATACCTTAAAATTGCGACAATTTATTTTCAAACTACTTTAATGCTGTTCAAAAAAAGATTGTGCTATCAATCATATCATATAGCTGGCCTTTACAGTTTCACGGATCAAAATAATAATAATAATATCCTTCGAGAATTCACACAGCGACATCTAGTCCCAAGCTGAGCTTGTGTGTGTGTGTGGTACTAGACAATTGATAAATACATGTACTTAGATAATTAATTGCAAATAAATATATAATATACATAGAAAACATCCAGACAGATATAAACAATCATACTAATAAATACAAAAAGACGACCTCGGTGGTCTAGCGGTCTGGCACACCGCTTTACGACCGATGGTCGCGGGTTCGATTCCTCGCACGGCACAAACATTTGTATTCATGAGTATGATTGTTTGTATCGGTCTGGGTGTTTTCTATGTATAATATGTATGTATTTACAAAAAAAAATCTATGTATTTGTATCAGTTATCTAGTACCCATAACACAAGCTTTAGCTAGCTTAACTTGGGACTAGATGGCGTTGTGTGAATTGTCCTGAGATTATTATTATTGTTATTCTTTATTTTTTCTCAGCTATTGCTTTTCTCCACACTTACGGGCCGAAACCAAGTAAGTGCAGAGTGTGTGTATGTGTGTGTGCGCGTGTATGTATGTGTGAGTGTGTGTGTACTTATTGTGTGCCTGGTGTGACTGGTGTTATATCACTTTCATCGATTTCGAGAAATTTTCGGACTGTACGACAAGTATTTAAGATGGCAGCTTTTTGAAGGGTGATGTAAAGTGTTTTTTGTATATCTAATTGTTTCAGGCTATGATGTAGGTGTTTGGGTATGATACCTGTAGATGAGAGGACTATGGGTATTATATAAACTTTTATTATTATTATTATTATGAATACAAATGTTTATACCGTGCGAGGAATTGACACCGCGGCCATCGGAAGTAAAGAGCCGTGTTACACCGCTAACTGCTGAGGCCGTCTGACTGTACGAACAACTTTGTTTTATGGACTTACCTATGGAAAGAAATCCGCAAGACTCTGACGACACGACCCACCCTTCAGCCCTGTCGTCCACTCCGTTCTTTGCGTTTCCGTTCATTAAAACTGGAACATACAATGTAGACGTTAATTTTCCATTTTACTGATTGTACACAAAATCTTATATTTATCAACATCGTTCTTCTTATGATTCCACTTTAGTATTAGTTAGTGTGAGTCTACGTTCCGAATGAGTAGTAGACTAAAAAAATAAGACTTGAAAAGTGCTTCTATTAAGTATATTTTGGATAAATAAAAGTATTTCTTGCTCGTGTATGTAGCTGCATTAATACGCACACAATGAAAGTAAGATATTTGAAGAGAAAGGAAGCCGCACCGTGAAAGTAACATTACGAAGAAGGTAATAGAAGAACATTCTATTACCTTCTTCGTAATGTTACTTTTTTTTAACGTCGTCCTTAATAATATATACCTTCGATTGTTTGCTGTATTTTATTTGATCTGCTTCAATAAGGTAAATTTAAACTTTGGTCCTTCGAGACGGATCAATAATCAACATAACATACGTAAGAAAAAGCTTTTTATAAATTTCTAATTCATTCTACTACTACTAATTAATTCCTAAACGCAGCATTGCAATTACTGCCTGTTTATAACAAATATCCATTTTTAATTTATTATGTGTTTTATAATTGCTTTACCTACGTTCTATACACTTTAGAGAGATTATTCTAGAACCCTAAACCCTAAAACTAATGTTCTAAGGTTCATTACTTATACAAAGTAGTTTTGGTTAAACCACAGTGTAATAAGAAGATACTACCAGTAGTAGAACTATATCTATTATCTGGTTAACTGGAAAAGCTTTCCTATTTTAATTAAATCTATAAACCTAAATATCTGGGATACAATCCAAAGACGGAAATTAAATATTCTGGGGGACGACTTATCAAAACATTGTCAACACATGTTGACACTAGGTCCTGTGGTCACGTACATCTAGAAGCGGATAAAACTGCCCAGATTATAATTAAGATAAATTCAGACTTGGATTATAATTTAATAAAAACATTTAGGAATGTATATCCCGAGATTTATACAAGAATAAAAATTCGTGTTACCATGGGAATATAAATTAGTTCGCAATGTAATAAATTAAGTTTCCGCGAATAGACGATATCCCTTTATCTGATACTCATAAATGTGACTTCGCAAACTTAACTATAATACTTGCGGGTTATCGATATTTCCGTATAATAGCGTATCTGTGCGTCAAACTGACGTACAATACAGAATAAGTATTTAATGAATGACATTTTATTATCTGTTACCTTTGGAATTTGAACCTTACAGTTTTATAATTTTAACACATATTCCTATAGCAACGAAATGCAATACTACCGGACTAGACCAGTTCATAATTAATTCAAACTCGGCTCGTAAATAAATTGACCTCAAGACAATTTTTAGAAGTGTCCAGTTCGAACTAGTATTCAATTTTATTGTTGCTTATCACATAGTTGTATGTATTAAATTGAATTATGACTTAGGTATATTTTAGAACTTATTTATATGCCTATAAGGTCCTGAATTCGATGAAATACTTACACTACGATCATTGATAAATGTTAATTGTTAATTTCCTTTCAGAACAAGTCATTTAAGAAGCAGTTTATCAACATCAGTTTAAGAATGAAAATGGTGATTACGCTTCCATATGATCCGATTGAATTGGACTAGTGGATAAAAGTCAATAAACCTGGTAAATAAATCTAACGCTAATAAAATAGGTGATAGGATTCAAAGATGCCGGCCCATCTGATGGAAAACGATATATTACATTGACAGAATCACTGACGTCATAAATAACATTGTGACGCCCTTGATATGTTTCATGCTTTGCCATTTTTGATACAAGTTATTATTATTATAATAATTTATTATGTCTCATTTTTTAACTAGTGCATAGCTTAGAAATCAAGCTGCGAAGAATAGAATTAGGTCTTAAAAAGTTAAAATCACGACTATGTAAGAAGTCTCTTTTTATTAATCAATATGAAATGATCTTTTGTTCATTAAAATTAAACTTATAATTAAGCGGATACACACCTCGTTTGCGTGCGCATAACATGCAATAATATATAACTTAGCAATCATTTTATTGGTCAATAAACCAGTTCAGTTAACCAAGTAATCAGTACAATTATAAAGTTACAAGATGGATAAGTTTTATATTATATTAGGGGTCATCCATAAATCACACGTCAAAGTGGAGACGACAAAGCGTGATATTGTAAAGCACAGGTTTGAAAGTCACAAAAAAGTATCTATACATATAAATAAAATTGGAGTGTCTGTTTGTAATATTGAAATAACCGTCTTTTACTACATGCATATAAATAAATATAAATACGGTACATACACCAAAACAACATTTTTTACAATTTTTGTCTGTCTGTCTGTTTGTTCCGGCTAATCTCTGAAATGGCTGGACCGATTTAACGCGACTTTTACTGGCAGGTAGCTGATGTAATAAGGAGTAACTTAAGCTACTTTTATTTTAGAAAAATAATGTTAAATTCCACGTGGACGAAGTCGCGGTTGCAGCTAGTTGTAAATAATCTTGAAATCCAGGAGTTCTTAGATTTTGCGAGACCGTATTTCTATTTTTGTATAAAAGCTCAAATTTTAACTATTAACTTGTAACCAGTTGTAACAGTGGCTAAAAATATCTGAAAATGTCGTGACGTTTATGGATAGCCCCTTATGAAATACCAAATTATTAATTAATATTAATGATATACGGTTCACACTGGGTACAATGTTATCTCTTGTTACTAGGAAGTAAGAAACAAAAAGATAACGAATAAATATTATTAGATTACTATTAGTTGTCTATAGTCACACGTTTCGACTTAAAACTGTAAACGATTATTTAAAAGAGCAACACACAAGTTTCTTGCTCATTCTTCTTGTGATGAGACAGCTTTCCGAATGAGCGGTAGATTAAAAAATATGTGATTTCTATTCAAAAATGCTTAAATTAACTTTACTTGAATAAATTATTTTCTATTCTATTCTATTATAAAAATGTACCAAGTGTGAACTGAACTTTATAATGATATAATTCATGCGTTACCCGCAGCATGCTGAGCTGATGACTGTTTGTACGCATCTGAAAAAAGTATTTTCTTTTAAACACACGCAGATATTGGAAGTAAAACCCGATGAAAATTTAACCTTAGGTTTAATTATTCATAATTTAAGAATTAAGAAGCAAGAGATTCACCGACAAGAGCGTCGTCTTCTCGTCTTGTCGGTGGAGCTCTTGCCACTTTTCACGATCTTCCATCATGCTCTTTAACTGTTGTTACGACACGACTCCCATTTTGTGTTTATTTTGCTTGATGTCTTGCCTTGGTCTTCCCCTCCCCCTGTTTCCATGTATTTTTGCCTCAATAATATTTTTCATAAATCCATCGTGCCGTATCACCTCAGGTTAGGGTTACACTAAATAGTGGCATTTGAAAGAATTTGTATTAACAAGTAGTACTATTATTTTTATTTAAATTGTCTAATTTGTAGATCAAGTAAGTGTTAAGTAGCAAATTTTAAGTTTGATACAATATTCTCAAATGTATATAGTAATTACACTTGTTTTCTGATATGAATCTATCTGATTTTAAGTGATAGCTACCACCTATGACATGAATGTTTGGACATATGGACTAGACAGAATGTATAACAGATACGGTGTGGAATTGAACATCTGTCTCTGTCATTTTTTTCACCCTGGATAACGCAGAGCTTGTGTTATGGATATTAGACAACTAATATTATTTCTTGTACATTGTACACGTATAATATACATGAAAAAAACCCAGACCGATCAATCGACCGACAGACTCATACTCATAAATACAAATGGTTGCACCGTGAGGAATCGAACCTGCTATCATGGGAAGTAAAGCGGTCGAGGCTGTCAATAATATAATTGCACTATCTTACTGATATTATAAACAAAAGTTTGTGAGTATGGATGGATGTTTGTAACTCTTTCACGCAAAAACTATTTAACGGATTTTGATGAAACTTTACAGTAATATAGCTTATACATCGCAATAATGCATAAGCTACAAATTTCATGCGGGTAAAACCGCGGGCACTGTTAGTTTTACATATTAGTAATGATTTCCACATGTTTAATGAAGACTGATATACGTCTATATATATGAGAGTATCATGTAGGTTAATATTTATTTCATCTTTAGTATTAATATTAACATTATTTGCCGTCTGATGAAGATTGATTAAATATCAGGCAGCTGCACATTTAGATGAAAATGAGAACCTATGAAAACGGACGATGCATGTAGCAACCAACATGATGAGACATAACTTTTGAAAACTTTTTAAGAGAATTTTCAAGAGTTGTAGCTAAAAATATAAATAAATAGGATTCAGTTCTCTCTCCCTTTCTCTTTGCACGAGTCAGGTTAGGAATATATACTAAGAAGGATTTGTATCAAACATACAAGTCTATAGTACTCGGTTCTCCCTAACTCTCTCTCTCTCTCTCTCTCTCTCTATTTTTGAGACAATTTATGAATACAAATGTAGTATTAAAAGTAAAAAGAGATGTTAGCATTCAGGTCTCTGTCATGATAGTATGATAGTTATGATAATAAATGAAGTATTAGGACTAAAAATAGATGTTAACACTCGGTTATCTCTATCTCTCTCTCTCGCTCTCTTTCTGTTCGTCCTAACGGAAATGAAATCGTAAATATTGTTATTCAGTAATACTCACACGAAGATCCAAGGGGCAGAATCTTGCCAAGACACAGCGGCCTGTTCCCGTATGGATCTCGGACAGCATATATCTTGTCTTTGAGCATAATAACCAGCGAGTAACTCAGCGGAGCCAGCCTAGTGAAAGAAAAAGTTTATAATCAAAATATCTTAATAAAATGTCGAACTGTAAACCGAATATACGAGTATTCATTTTTGGTCCTTTCGTGCCAGATTCATTCATTCAAACATTCTATAAAACATGAGAATACATTTTTTTAAAGACACTAAGTATATCTTCGCACTATCCGAATGGCCCCAATACGATATGTTATGTATAAAAACACAAAAATGTTCTTTAGTATCTATAAAAGAAATTTCATCGAATATTAAATCTAAGATGTTGTACTAAATCAAATCAAAAATCATTCATTCATGTAGGAAATTTTAGCCGCTTATGAACGTGAAGTTTTTTGTATGAATAATTTTTGTCCATTTCAGTAATACATATATAATTGTGAAGGGCTCAAAGAAAACTAATGGAGTCAAAGAAAACTTAAATTAATTGGCAAGGAATTTGTATATTGTATATAACAAATTATTGAGGAAACTAATTATAATAATATTAAAATGATAACAAAATTATAGATTAGTCAAACATAATGTTGTTCAAAATTTTTAATTAGTGATATTGTAATTTGTACGGTCATTATCGTAACAAGTTCATTGCCTTGTTTCACATAGGTACAATAACATTTTATACTCCGTGAACCATATGAAGTTGTGAAACTGTCATGTATAAATCTAAAACTTTAATTTAATCATAATTATATACAACTAAGCGATTAAAATACTTAATCACTCACCCAAAAATATAAATTTTTGCAATCTTGAATATCCAGAGAAGCCACAAAGAAAATAGAACATTAACACCCTTTTACAGAAACACAATGTCCTACAAACTTACTTTTTATGGGTACAAGCAACAAAAGTAAACAGTATTACGAAGATCACGTTAACATATGAAGATCGTGATAAGACTCATGAGTAGCCATTCTTAAGGACTAAGATTTTATGTCCTTATTCTGTAATTTCACTGCCTTATCTTTTTTACTCTTCAATCGAAAACTTATAAACCAAGTTGCTTGACGATTATATAACGCAGATGAGTATTTCGTATTTAAGATTATATAGTATTCGTGATTATAGTATACATAATAAGCCTTTTTTCCAAGATTAGGGTACATTCCGTAGTTTACAGAATATCCCGCAACTCGGTGTGCTTTTGGCACAGGCCTGCTCTAGCTCACTCCATTGACCTCTGTCTTCCGCAATACTATTCCAGAGCAGTCCCAGAGCCAGGTTGAAGCCGTCCTTCCATAGAGTTCTTTGGCCATTTCGACCATTCTAGTCCCTTTCTATGATACCAAAGAGTCACTTCTTTGCTCCAGTTGTTCACTTTGCATTATAATATATGCCCTATCCAGCTTAATTTTAAGTGATCTATTCGCGATAGTATATCTATTACTTTAGTTCTTATTTTTATTTCCCAGTTTGAGATTTTATCACTTAATCTGATAGTGTACATACCTCATGAGATTATTAATCCTCGCAGGCCAGTCGGGTCCATTGGTCTCCCCTTCCGGCGGATTCAGGCATAACGCCTGCGTGATCAGCTCTGAATCTGAATGTGTGGATAACCCTACTCCTCGTCCAAGTACCTGTATATCAAACATACTTCATTTTATAAATAAAAATATAAATCATAACAATAAATAAACTCATCAATCATAATAAAACTTGTTGTTAAAAAGGTCAGGTGATCTCTCCAAAGATGATGTTTGCCATAATTGGAACAGAAATCTGTAGTAATGTGGACTCATAAATCCATTACTAGCAATGTACCATGTCAGGTTGACCTCCACGCGGTTCCCCTTTGTGATAAATTCCTGGTGAATTTGTCACGATGGGCTAACTGACCTGACCTCATTTTCATCTTATCATCCTCCACTGTTGCCCCGCCAGCGTAAACCGTTAGTGCAGGTGGGAGCACCATTCCATTATCAAACATAAAAAAATATACAGATTTCAGTACAATCAATTTTTGTACCAATCTTTTAAAACATAATCAGGACTAAACTGAATAAATCTATAACAATAACAGATAAAAGATTCATTGACAACTAAATCATAAATACATTGCTTGTGTAATTTACAACAAGGTGCGAAGTGACGCAATCCGACAACATTGGATCGGAAGACGATTCGACAGTAGGCTGCTTGTCCATAAATAATGTCACAAATTAAGGGAGGGGTAGTCAGTGTGACATTGTGTGACAAGGCGTGGGAGCGTCCTTGATATTGTAACGTTTTACAATTCAAAATCTAATATGTAGGTGTGCCATGCACACACATATACAGTATGAATACAAATACGATCAGATTACATCGCGTTGCATAGCGGATCTACTGCACGTCCATCCCCAGTCTTATATATCATGTAGCACAGGAATAGCGTATTATATCAGTGATTAAGTCTCCTGCCTTTTTAATTTCGTGAACTCCCAGACACCACACCCGAACACGCTATATAGAAATATAAACCTAAAATATGGTCGAGCGCAGTGATGGCTGGCTCATCCGTCATACTCGTGAACGAGTGCTGCTTGTAGGGACTGGTCTGCTCTTATCACTACGACTGATTTAATCTTATTGTGTTTTTATATTTGAGCCTAAATAAATTAGTGCTGGTAGGTAGTTTGTATTCACACGTTTCGACTTGTAAAATGTGAACTTACAAGGATTGTTTAAAAGAGCAACACACAAGTTTCTTGCTTATTCTTCTTGTGATGAGACAGCTTTCCGAATAAGCGGTAGATTTGAAAAAAATTTTGACTATTCAAAAGTGCTTAAATTAAGTTTATTTGAATAAATTATTTTCTATTCTATAGGAGGACAATCTGTACATAACATATATATAACATAATAAAGTAAAACAAGTTCTAACAGCGAAAAATATATCATTAACACAAAATTTTAACAATTAACAAAACACTTAAAGATATTTCCAACTTCTTATTCCTTTATATAATTTTTCTATTGTTTATTGACAAGTTTAAACTCGAGGTACCTATTAGCGTAAAATTACAAAATATGGACGTCACACTAGTGGATCTCACAAATGTGACCAGGACGGTTCAAAAATTCATGACATTCATATTACATCATTTATGCATGAGGCCTATCAGCTAGAAACATTGCACTTACCATTTTCCTGAGGCTGCTGCAGTTCACCAGCTCTCCATTGTGAGCCACGGCCAGCGCGCCGTGTGCGGTATGCACCACGAATGGTTGACAATTCACCTCTTCTGATGCAGCTGACGTTGAATACCTATTCACAATATCATGATATGATTACAGGTTTATTCATCCAATCATGTTTGTAGCAAGGATATTCCTATATTTTTTCCATATCATCCAGTTCAGCCTATAGATTCAATTGAGAAGAATTGACAAGAATCACAACTAAATTTATTTTTGACTAGCTGACCCGCGCAACCTCGACTGCAACATTTATCATTATATCGCCCATTTGCATAAAATCCTTTTAAATCATAGCCTATATGTTATTCTAATGTATAAGTTATATTACTGTAAAATTTCATCAAAGTCCGTTAATTAATTTTTGCGTGAAGTAGCAACAAACATCCACCCATACTTACAAAATTTCGCGTTTATAATATTATTAATCCCGGTTTTGATAAGATATACATCCATGTAATTTATATTGTTTTATACTATGTAATAATAATAATAATGATACGTCGTGACCCAGACATTTATTCATAATAACCAATCTACCTTTATAACAGACATTGTAATATCGATTTCGTAAATCAATATATCATATTATCGATTACTATTATATATCAAAAATTTATTTACCGTGTGTGACCGATGCCCAAATTGCCTTTTAGTTTCTTCATAGCTTCGTCGTTGAATATGTTATTGATAAGACCCATCCCTTTGTGAGAATTGAATGTGCGCGCACTTTTGCCTTCCGATGTCACTATACCAGCTGACTCTTGTCCTCTGTAAGAGGTATGATTTAAAAATACATACATTTATTATTTTAGGGTTATTGTAGGTAAATAACAAGGTGTTACTAGCAATTATTGCTCACAGAGGACAAATACGATAAGAAATACTTTGATGGACAGTGTATGATACAAAAACTGTTTAACTAAGTTAGTAAAATGTGTAAATAATCATATAGATAGATACGTGGTAGATTCTTTTATTCATTTAATAAAATAAGTTTTGGTTTATCCGGGGGTAAAAGACTGAGCACCAAGATGCAAATACTTATACGTATACACTAGCTGACACCCCTCCGATCGATCCTCCGTCCAATTCAAACGGGGATCGAAATTACGACGGCCTAAGCCGAGGTTCAAACCCCTAGTAGTGCCATCTGACTAAAGTCGTATCCCTCAGGCGGGAGGTGGCCTTCCGCAACTCTATAAGTCCTTCCGCGGGTTTAGAGTGCCATCTGCACTCGCCCCCTAACGTCCGGTGAAGCTGTAAAGGCCAGCTGCGGCCAACAGCATTAGAGTAGTCCGAAAAAAATAAAAGTAAAAAAAAAAATTAAAAAAAACTAGCTGACCGACGCAATTTTGTCTACGTCACACTTACTTGACATTTATCTTTATATTTCGTCCAATTTACATAATATATATAAATTATAGCCTATGTGTTATTCTGATATATAAGCTATACTGGAAAGTTTCATCAAAATCTGTTCAGTAGTTTTGACGTGAAAGAGTAACAAATATCCATTTATGCTTACAAACTTTCGCGTTTATAATATTAGTAAGATTTAGCTGTAAAATTTCACCTGTGTTGCAGAGCGACGAGCCCCAAACATATTACTTGTGCGACATCGACTTGTGTCGGCCAATCCCCGGTGCCAATGGCGCCGAATACTCCGCACTCATGTGTCAGTCCTGTGATCAAAGTTTAGACCTAAATATATCATCAATATTTATTTATTTTAGGCTACTAATGACCCATATTCTAAATACATTATAAACTATCATACATGTGAAATAATAATACAATCTAGTTTTTTTTATATCTCAAGACAATTCACACAACGCCATCTAGTCGCAATCTAAGCAGAACTTGTATTATATGTACTAGATGCAATTTTTGTGAAAATAAATACATATACATAGAAAACACCCAGACCGATACTCCTACCTAATAATACTCATAAATACAAATGTTTGTACCATGCAAGGAATCGAACCCACGACCATCGGGTCTCATTAATTTTTACCTATCGTCCAGTTTTCCTGGCAAGAAATTAATTTGAATTACTTTTTTTTTAAATAACAGTTTATTTAGAATGTACATTTATGTAGGTGTGTCTATGTCTAACATTAAATGAAAATCCCGTGCTATTGTATCGGTTCGTAAATATCATGCCAAAGTTGCAAGTAGGCACTACCTAGATCTATAGCATATCAATTTATACCACAGTTATGACTTCATACACCATTATAGTCGTAAAAAATAGACTGATGAAGTTGTGGCTATTATTAACAGATTTTTAACGAGGAGTTTGTACACAGAACGACCATTGAAAAATTAATTATCATTAGTAGATTCGTGTCTACACAAAAGATCTCTGCGTCAGTCTATAAAGTAATTTATTTTTTTGTTTTGATTATTTTCTTTAGAGTACGTACCGCGGTAAAGTCGTTGTGGAAAGAATAGAAAATAGAAAATAATTTATTCAAATAAACTTACATTGAAGCACTTTTGAATAGTCATAACGTTTTTTTTTTTAATCTACCGCTCATTCGGAATGCTGTCTCATCACAAGAAGAACAAGCAAGAAACTTGTGTGTTGCTCTTTTAAATAATTTATTCTTACTTACAATTTAAGTTTAAGTGTGTGAATACAAACCACCGATTAGCACTAATTCAATTAAATACTCAAATAGAAAAAATATTGAACACACAACAACAATTAATAAGATGAAATCAGTCATAGTGATTAGAGCAGACCAGAGCTATAAGCAGCACCCGTTCACGAGTATGACGGGTGAGCCATTATCACTGCGCTCGACCATATTTTAGGGAGCCCAATGATCTCGGCCCACCACGCCGCCACAAGTAATGGACATTTTAGTGAGCATGACTATCAAAACACCAGACCACGTCATAGCTACTCACAATTGTATTTAGTTTAGTCCACATTTTAATAATAATAATAACCCACGACAATTTCAGTAACAGACAACTGATATAAATGTCTATATTATTTGTAAGTACATAAACAATATTGACAGCCTCGGTGTTCTAGTGGTTTAGCACACCGCTTTACTATCCGATGGTCGTGGGTTCGATTCCTCGCACGGTACAAACATTTGTATTCATGAGTATGATTGTTTGTATCGGTCTGGGTGTTTTCTATGTATAATATGTATTTATTTACAAAAAAACATTATATCTATGTATTTATATCAGTTGTCTAGTACTCATAACACAAGCTCTGCTTAGCTTGGGACTAGATGGCGCTGTGTGAATGAATGAATTGTCCTGTTGTCCTGAAATATACGTGGAAAACGCCCAGACCAATCCAAACTATGATACTCATGAATACAGATGTTTGCACTGTGCAAGGAATATACCCAATTCCATCGAAAGTAAAGCGGTATGCTAAAACGCTATATCATCATCCTTTTGGTTTTGTTACGAATATTCACGGTTGATATGTTATAGACGATACAGTACGACTGATAGAAATGAAATTGCAGCCGATTAGAGTCGAACCAACGAACCAATAAGAGTAGTAAGGTGAAAAATGACAAGGTAGAACCCAGACGATAAGGTAGTAAGGTATATTAGTTTCTGAAATACATTATTTGACCTCAACATAAATAAGTAAAATCAAAGTATAAATACAACGTTATCAGTCAAGTCTCGTGACGAACTAATATGTACTCGAGTGACCTCTCGAGGGTCTTTCATCATGCGATAAAGCATGGGTTCAGACTTACAGAACGCATAGGACATCGATTTCAACATACTACAGCATATTTCAAAAATTGGCTATTGTCAGGTGCTTAGACCTGTAGCACTGCGACCTATATCGTCCTATTTCAAAGTTCGCTAGCTAGTTCCATCAGAAACAAGAATTGAAAGATATTCTTAGGAGCGATGGTTTTTATCTCCTCAGGATAGAGTGTAAACTTTCCAAAGGAGATATTTAGTTTACGCATGTGTGGACTACAACCACATAGGATGTGTACTGGCGTTACCTCTTCAGTTTGGCAAAATATGCAGATTTTTGTTGTGCACAGGCCTAGGTTTGCCATATGTTTGCTTAATTTGTGTCCTGTGAGAGCACTAATCATGATGCATAGATAAGTTGTGTTTACTCAATGGCAATAATGGGATATATCATCTATGATGGGTGATATCTTGGTCTACTCTTTTTATATTTCTGATTTGTTTTATGGTCACGCATTGTCTCCTGTCCGTTGTGTTTCTGTGACTTTCTTGTCAACCGTTGATCCCTTATCTTGTTTGTTTTATTTACGAACTTTCTAGGCTTACCTTATTCTATTTCAAATAGCCTAAAAACTTCTTTAATTCAATACTTCATTCTCACATATACTTGTCATATACCTCTAAAATGTATTTATTAGCGGTACCAGGAATAGAGTACCTAATATGTCCAGTATATGTCACACAATCAATACATCAACATACGTTCTATTGAACAAGCAACTAGTGGTTGCTATCTAATATATTGACATCTTCATTCACATTATAATACTAAGTAGGTAGACTATAGGGAATTAGATAGGTAGACTATACCTTATTTGTAACATACAGTAAATAAAACACATCTATATATATAAAAATTAATTGCTGTTCGTAAGTCTCGCTAAAACCCGAGAACGGTTGAACCGATTTGGCTAATTTTAGTCTTGAAATATTCATAGAAGTCCAGGGAAGGTATAAACGGTAATAAAATATGAAGATATTGCATGTAAAATAATAAAAACAACAATTTTATTTTCCCTTACAAACTGCTGACGCTTGTCAAACAGGGTGCGTTCAGAAATTTATTGCGTAACTAAGCTTCAAAAAATCTGTAGACATATTTAATTTTGAGAAGCAACGGAGTTCGCTGAGTCAGCTAGTAAACAATATATTAAAGAACACATGTATAATTACAATAAGGCTATAATAGACTATAATCAATTGTAAGTTGATATAATATCCACGACCGTCTAGGCACCCTTGACCAACTTAACCATTCGTTCCCTTACCGATATTCAATATATGGTATATACTGTCCTGATATTAGATATGTGGTACACTCCTCCCTATAATCAAGTTAAAAAGTGCAAATACCTTGTAAATCGCCTTGTATACTATAAATAATTATTTGGTCCTTCGAGCAGGATAGTGTCAGCCGATACTGACCCCTTTAGGTTATCGTAATTTAGTATATCGATTGGCGTAACACATAATACGAGGTATGATGTAATAATCTTATTATAAAATCTTAATTATAACGTACACATATACACAATTATAAGTATAAATTTGTAGTTTTGGTGAGTTAGTAAACAAGCACACCTACTTATGTTTTTATAATATTTATATTAGTCACTTCTATTTTTTGTTGACACTATGCATTACCAATGTTTTTGTCATAACAATGTTGTCTAGAATTAATGAGTTAGTCTAGAATCAGTCATACTCTCTAAAATATGAGACCCATGCACATGTAAGTAGGACGGATCCATCTCATTCGTGAATCAGTTCTGAACACAAGTGTTTGATTGAATTGATTTTCTATTACTCTGTCTATTTTTTGTTTTAACATTTGTATATTTATTATAGCTCTTTTATTGAATGGATTGTAATGAACACTAAATATTACAAGAAACTTGCTAGAGTATATGAGTGACAACTAGAATCTATAATAATTGATATAGTGATTTTTTAAATTAGCGTACATAAACGCAAAAATATATATATTTTCTACCTCACAATATAAATATAAAGTATGTATTATTTTTTATATTATGTATACTTATATTTTTATTTTTTATATGTATGACTAGAGTCCCGCCCCGGCTTCTCTAGGGCGCTCCTAAGGGTATAAGTTTTGTATACATTAAAATAATAATATTCTATGTCTGAAATAATGTACCGTTCAAACGGTAAGAGACTTTTGAATTATATAACCGCAATTTCAAAGGATGGTTTAAAAATATAACTGGCGGCTCCATAGATGGCGCTGTTTTTGCGGGTAGGACGACTTTTGCCTGGTATATAATTATGTACGTAATAGAAATAGATAAAGATTATTTCTTTATCTAAATTAACCTAACATTCACTTTGGAATAGTCATATAATATTTTTCCGATTCTACCGCTCATTCGGAACGCAGACTCGTTCAACATTACATATTTAGGATTTTCTTTTATTACAAATTGCCAAATAGCAAGATTGTCAAAGTTACAAATTTTGTCCAACATCACATATTTAGGATTTTGTATGAAATAGAAATTTGCAAAAATAATTAAATTTACTACTTGATTAATAAAATAAATCAGCTACAGTTATCAGAGCAGACCAGACTCTACAAGCAACACCTGTTCACGAATATAACTATGTATATTCGTGAACGGGTATGTATTTTTTTTTTGCCAGATGGTCGGTATTTTTATTGCCTTCGATGTTTGAGTGCCCGGGGACCCATCTTAGTATAATATTATTTCTGCTTCCTACTTCATTTAGTAGCAAGATATAGTTTCTAATAAGTTAAGATCGGATTTCGTACGAGTGAAGTGCTAGTAGAGCAGCTTGAATGTCCGAATAAATGTATATGTTCTGATTGATGTAGTTAAGGCTTAGGATTACTTCCAGACATGTAATTAAGGCGTAAGTTTCTGCCTGAAAGATTGAGGCGTATTTTCCTAATCCTATATAGTTGCAAATTTTGGGTTTTACATCGCATATTCCACATCCTACATCTTCTATCTTGTAAACTTAATTATTGTAAACCAAACTAGATCCTGCTCTGAGTGAGTCGGTGTATGGTTGTTTTGAAGTAGTATGTAAGTAAGTAGGTACCTGATTCGACTGCTCCTCTGCCGTACCTCTTGCTTCTGACTTTCACCTCACCCTGCGTCTTATCACATCGACAGCTGTCATTCTCTGTGTCGCTTACTGTCAGTCTTTCTTTCAATTCGTCGTTAAGATTATCAGCAGTTTGGAGTTGACATGGAGGTGGTCGAGTTGGACCGTCCATAGTTGAATTCTGTAAAAAATATGGAAATTAATTATAAAAAAAAAACATAAGTACCGTGTTCTTTATATGTGGTTATATACATATGAAAAATAAGCGATCTCTCGGAAGTGTTAGGGACTTAACGATTTTTATAAAAGTTCGTAATTTAATAACGTTTTTATGTTCAAATACATCTAATTATGTAGACATGTATAGAGCAATAGTTGTTAGTTAGTATAGTTAAAACATAAAATTAATCAATAATTTTATAACAAAATTAACCTTAAACAGAATTAACCTTACCAGAACGAGTAGGCGAATTTAAATAAGCGAAAAAATCACGAAAATCTGTTCACAATTAAAAAAATAACAAAAAGAATATCAAATTGGAAACTTTTAAATTGTTCAAAACCTAAATAATAAGCTTTAACAATTACAATGCACAAAGACTAACAACAAAAACACTTTTTTTCACAACAACTATACACAGCTGATTATAAAATGGCAACAAATAAACAATTAATTATGTCAATATTGAAAGCATACATAAAGAAATAAACAAGATTGACAAGGTGAATGCACTGGACGAACGCAACAAGTGACAACTATGCCAACACGCCGACGTTAGCTCCACTGCGTAAGCCCTGCCGAGGCTTAACATTATAAACGCCTACGCAAACAATATTATAAACAACGAAATTTTGTTACATCACAACACCCTGATAATTGAACAAAACAAGCTACCCCCCCCGCCCCTTCATAAATTGTTTATACAAATATGAACCAATCATATGCATTTAGTTAAAAGCTGGTAATTTGAAATTACACACAGACATTTCAATATTATTTATTTCTACAGATTAACAGTAGTCTATACAAAATACATATTTATCAATTTATGAATTTGCGTCTGTTACAATTTTTGTAAAATCTATCTCATGTATGACATTGGTGATAAAATGATATTGGATTATAAAATCAACTTCACCTCAAATTATTACAATATTTTTAAAATTCACATACTTCGAACTTTTACGTGTTATATTCTATTTTTAATATTACTATGGATTTGCGCTTGGTCTTAACCTCATCTGATGGAAAATTATGGCAAAATTTAGAATGTTGCACGCTTACCCAGAAGAAATCTATTCACCATAGATTTGAAGAAAACGGGGTTATATTTCTCCGGGACCACGAAAGCTGGAAGTGTGTTCCACTCTTTGGCATGCGTCTTAAAATTGACGATATAAACTGCAAGGTGCGAGTATGTAGCAGTTTGGGGGAAACGCGATTGTTAGTAATGTGGACTGATGATCTAATTACTAGCAATGTACCATGTCAGGTTGACCACCCGGATCCCCCTGGAAACCATCATGATGTATTCTTGGTGAATTTGTCACTATGATCTAACTGACCTGACCTCATGCTCATCATCTTCCACTAGTGTCCCGCCAGCGTAAACCGTTAGTGCGGGCGGGTGCACCATTCCATTATTATCCATAAAAAAAAATATTTGGAATTTTCACAACGTTTGTCGTGTAGTTAGGTAATAAAAAAGGGAAGGCAAAATTAAGTTATACAGGTCCTATGCGAACTCACCAAAGCGTAGATATCCTATAAAAAAAACTTTAATGTAATTTGTTATGGATATTCAGCTTCGACAAATCAAAACACTAAGTAATTATAGGTTTTTACAGGTATAATAATAGTCCTTGGTATCTTAGGGATTTTCCTTACGAGTATAATTTATTTATTTACATACCGCTTCTAAGAATTATTAATTGCTGTATTTACAAACAGAGCATCGCGTTGTCGACTTGTCAGTTTGTTTGTTGATATGAATGTTAGGAAAGTTAACTGGAATTGGTCAAGTATAATTAGTTTATTCTAATACACAGACATACAATGTATTAACCGTACAAATACAATCTGATAAAATATACAAATACATTAGCATGAGAAACTTAACCTTCCACAACTTGATCTAATTTCAATATTATATCCGTAATGCATGATTACTCATACATCAACAAATATGCTATATGTACATATAATATGATTAAATAAAAAAAATACATTTTAATATAAAAGAAAACAAAGGAACTTTCAATTAAATAGTTTTAAAATCATGAACTGTATAGACAGAGTATACTTTTTTCTCTTCTATAACAAAAAAAAAGTTACACAAATATTTAAAAAATCTATGGTTTATTTTATAAATAACTAATATTATCTGGATCCTACAGCTGAATCCTAATCTATGTTTCACTGGTATTTCCTTAGGCCTATCTATACCATAGAGTCAGCCTAAGCGGGTTCACTATTCTATCATCACATTCTGGAAAGCCTTATTCTTTTTGTAACTAAATTTGCAATCAATCTAACGACCATCTGATGGTAATCGAGGACACCACTTGGCGACAAAAAAGTTTGCACAAAGCCTAAACTGTGAACAGATATTTTTTGTAATGTAGCATAATGAAATGCACCAGTGAAGGTTCCATTAGTCCATCATTACGATTAACCTCTATGGTTTCTAGGGAGGAGCCAACATTGCTAGCGATGGCATCACTAGTTCTTCATTACTTACAATCTCCCCCCAGCTGGGTAATGTTATGGCTGTATATCAGGCCCGCCACTGATAGTGAGAAGCAACTACGATGGCTGTGTCATCATTTCCAGCGTCACATCGCAGGGGGTCAGTAATCGTCCGACCTTTGAGTACATTTCCACGAGGGGTCCATAAACAAGCGTGATAACGATTATTGGTGTAAACTCATGCGACACATTAATTGTTGTAATAATCCTCGTAGATAAGTATTGTGAATGATATTTATAGATACAGAATGAGAGCCAATACAATTAGAGATTGGTTTATAAATGCACAGAGCAATTAACACGTTTGAGTTGAAAACGCCTTTATGAGAATTGAATAAAATTTATTTATTATTATTTATTTATTGTATTGCATTCCAAAATTATACAGTAAATTCACAGCAGACTGTTGGGTACAGGAAACAGAAGAGAAGAGAGGAGAATGAGTTCATTCAAACATTTCAGACAAAATTGTATCTATGTAAGTGCCTGAAATGTTTCCAAACAAGAAAAGCTTAAGCAGTTTCATAGATATTTTTTCTTGCATTGACTTCCACAATATATGCACAGCCTAGTGTGGGGTCATAGATAAACTGTAGTTTAGGTTCAGTATTCAGATAAATAAATTTATTTTCAATCTATCCTCAATTTTAACTGCAAGAAAGTCAAGCCTAGTGGAAGTAATTAAAATATTTTCATTTCCTCTTTACTACTTAGTAATATTGGTTGAGTATCATCTATACATATAAATAAAATTGGAGTGTCTGTTTGTAATATTGAAATAACTGTTTTTTACTACATGCATATGAATATAAATACGGTACATCCACCAAAATGACATTTTTTGTCTGTCTGCCTACCTTCTTCCGGCTAATCTCTGAAATGGCTGGATCGATTTTGACGAAACTTTTGACGAAACGCAGGTAACTAATGTAATAAGAATTTAACTAAGGCTACTTTTATTTTAGAAAAATAAAGTTAAATTCCACACGGGCTGAGTCGCGGGTACTGTTATTTAAGAATACAATCCTTGGCTGTCGACTTGGTATAACACAAACGAATATATTTTGTTAAAAGATAAATATCATATGCTTCTAGTCGTCAAGCAAAATGGTCAGGGATCTATCATTTCAGCCTATTAATTAAAGTCAGGAATATATAATATCAACTATTAATTAAACAAAAATTTTAGAAACAGTAAATATAACTATTCAAAAGTGCGTATATTAAGTTTATTTGAATAATGAATATTTGTAACAACACCATATATATAATTACACTTGACAACACCAACAATTAATGTAGGAATGTCTATATGTATCTAACGTTGTCTATTAACTTTTGACCACTGATGAAATCTTAAGAGCAACTTCATCACGAAATGATAACAACTTTAATCTGTGATTTAATTAATATTATATTGTTTTCCAATAATTGTATATTAAATAGCGATCTGTTAGATATACTCTTATTATTACGGTATTAGTTGTTAAAAGAAGCAACCATGTCTGATATTCGAAATATCTATTAATGTAATACCTTGAATTTTTTTTTAAAGCCTAATGAAATCAATTAATTATTTACACACCTAAATCTTCTTCAGAAAACACTCGGTCGATGGATAAAAACAGAATGAAAATCCATTTTGAGATTAATTGCAACATATATATGATGCAAAACTATATAATGCGGGGACACTTTATAAATATACGCTAGATACATGCACAATGCATTACCTTATTAATATGCTACTGCACAATACATTTAAGTAACATATATTATTAAAAATAGCAATTTTCATAAACAGTATGAGAATAATATTGTACTTGTTTGCAAAATAAAAACTAAAGATACTGTTATGTTCTGTTGATAAATACGGCGGTATGTTATTCTCGTTTTTGTTGGTGTCATGGTTTATTAGGTTATTATTATTGACAAAACTATTACAATATCTCTTATTAATACAATTATATATTGTAGAAAAAATAACATGTATGTCATCAGTATATTGTATACGTCATGTCTTGTTATTTGGGAGAGATAATAAAAATCTTGTTTAAAATAAATACCTAATAGATAATTGTGACCTATCTACTTTAAAGTTCATGGGACTCCTTAATATTACTATATAGTAACACGCACCGATTGATCCTCTGTCCGATTGAAGCGGCGATCCAAATTACGACGGCTTGAGCCGAGGTTAGAACTCCTAAAATCGTATCCGTCGGGCAGGAGTTGGCCTTGACCCGCTCCAGAAGTCCTTCCGCAACTTTGGAGTGCCATCTGCACTCGCCCCCTATCGGTTGATGAAGCTGGTTAAGGTCAGCTGCGGTCACCAGCATTAGAATAGTTCGAATGTATACTTTTTTATTATTTTTATAAAAAAATATAGTTATTAGTTAGGTGACACACATAACTTCGTCGATCGTAAGATTATTCCTTTTTTTATTTATGCAATATATTTATTGCTGATCTCCTTTATTTTGTCAGCGTTATGTTATATACCATACAGCCTTCTTCGATAAATGGGCTATTCAACACTAAAAGAATCTTTCAATTCGTACAAGTAATCTCAGAAACTACAGGTTAATGCACGTTCAACCGTAGAAAACATAGTTATTCTAAAATCTATTTTTTTTACCTAGGTAATATAAGTCAAAATCTATAATCTTTTTATTTCATTAAAAAAACAGACACGGCCTTTGTTTTTCTCTTGTATGTATAATTTATTTACTTTTCTCAAGGCTTTACTAATCATCATGAATTCATGAAATTTAGCATTTGAGGAGATACATTATAGGCTATCTCGAAAACACGGATGAAATCACCGGCTGAACTAGTATGTTAATCACACTGTGTACAATGACTGGTTGACTATTAGTTCAGTAAAAAATAAATTGTCTTCTCCTATAGCTTATTGTTGTAAAGGTTGAGAGAATTTTTTCCTGGAAGTGTTTCTTTAATATTTATGACGAACTTAGATTGTTTATTTTTGTAACATATGTGCACAGACATCTCTATATGTCTATGCATCTCCATACAGTTCCTATGAACTAATGTGTCACAGAATTCTTACTAGATATGCTGTTCAACTATAGATAAATTTTCCACACCAAGCAGAGGGTGCGAGAGAGAGAAAGTGGGATAAGGCAGTGAAATTACCTTTAGGTATAATGCAGCTTTATATATTATAGATTAGGATTTACTCTGTAATTTCTGCATGAATGATTTTTATAATGACATATATCATTTCACATCAGCTATGTTTCTTGTTTGTTAAATAAAGGAAACAATATCTGAATGTAGGATTTAAAAAAGTTTCAATATTTACTACATGCTAGTTTCTAGTTCATTCTTTCTGTGATGAAAGCTTTCCGAATGAGTGGTAGATAAAAAAATATGTATGACTATTCAAAAGTGCTTATATTTAAGTTTATTTCAATAAAG
Source organism: Achroia grisella (assembly GCF_030625045.1). Taxonomy (NCBI): domain Eukaryota; kingdom Metazoa; phylum Arthropoda; class Insecta; order Lepidoptera; family Pyralidae; genus Achroia; species Achroia grisella. The sequence continues at coordinate 316,292 of NW_026713011.1, forward strand.
AATTTTTCACTCCATTCTAAATTTTAATTAAAATATCACTAATAAAGCCTGCACCGCTCCATGTGTCAACCGCATAAAGGAAAGTTACTCTCTCTATAGAGGTAGGTTATATTTCCGCGGAAACAAGATAACGAGGTCACGCGGACCTGTGATCGCAGCAAAGTAACTAGTGCCTACCTATTATTTTGTAACATCTAACAAAACCTCATTATGCAACTTGTTGGAATAACAAATTCGAAGCCGTAGGGCATTATCTCATATGGAAACGCATTCCCAAGCTAAGTAGAACTTGTATTATGGATACTAGACAACTGATATATATACTTAAATTTTTTGTAAATACATATAGTTCACATAGAATATATCCAGACCAATACAAACAATGATACTCATGAATATAAATGTTTGCGTCGTGCGAGGAATTAAACCTGCCACCATCGAAAGTAAGGTGGAATGCTAAATCGCTAGACCGAGGCCGTCGATACAATAACCCTGGACAATTCACCCAAATAACAATACTTAAATAAGGGGGTAATCTGCTCGCACCTTCGCGCGCTTCAAGTGTTTACACTGGCGGTACACCAGGTTAGGATGATAAGATGAATATGAGGTCAAGTCAGTTAGTATATCGTGACAAATTCACCAGGAATTTATCATGATGGTTGCCAGTCGGAACCGCGTGAAGGTGAAACTAACATGGTCCATTGCTAGTAATCATTAGTCCACATTACTAACAATCCCCTTCCCTCCTCGGGGTTGTAGAAAAAAGTTAGTATCATACCTTTATGTATGATCATTCGCTGATCTAGTCGTTACCACATAATTAGTATAAGGAAAAGGGCAAGTAATATAATCAACATACAGTTGTGTCTCATTTCACGATCGTATCATGTTGTTTATATATCTACAACTAGGCCAATAACGTAGTTGTAATTAACTATTGAAGGCATTTGTCGATAAACAAGTACCTCTAGCTAAACTAGTTGGTGGAACAGGAGAGGATGAGTAATAGGGACTGAATTTGGAACCATATCAGTACAACCTCCACGTAGTCCCCACTTATACCCTCATGGTGCACCATACTATTAATATACACTAAAAGAATCTCTATCTGTCTTGCATACAGAGGTTTGGTTTTTCACGCGTCAAATATCCAATCCCTCGGACTTAAGACAGATTTGATGTCTTCAGGGAGTTAAGGGTTTTAAAAAAATAAACTTTAGCAACGCATAGATTTTGAATACCTTATGTAACATGTTAATTACATAACCTGATTGTGTGTGGTAACAATTTTGAGGATTTCAATCTACAGTTCCTTAAAGGAACTTAAAATACGGTAAGGTATTTAAAATACTAACGAATTACTGAAAAATATCAGTTTTTCAAAATTAATATCATTCTTGGGGAATTTGATTGGTAAGGACGATTTACACACCGACAAATCAAAGGTTGCGCGGTAATTAATACTCCAAGTCCAAAAAAGAATAAAGAGCTCAAGGCTTGCTTAGGGTTAAATAATTATTGTAGGAACTATTTAAAAAATCTTAGCCATCTATTAAGTGCATTAAATAAAGATGATTTAAGATGTAGCAAGGTTCACTCCAAATTAACCCTGTATCCACGACATCGAATAGATAAACAATTATTCAATGATTTCTTTTGCACACTAGGTTGCAGATACATTGCTGGAGGATATTGGAACACTAAAAATACCTCTTGAGGTTCTAGGCTAACCACCATTAGAGGTCGATAATTATTGAAATCAATAGAAATAAATCAACGAAAGTACTACTAGAGAACCAACAATTCAGCTAACTGTTCCTAACGAAATACCGGACCTTATTCTTCGTAACCAAAAGGGTATCTGGACTATACATGAAAGTCGAATCATGTCTGGACTGGATGGGTCTTATGATCATCATCATCATGTCAGCCCGGAAGACGTCCACTGCTGTATAAATGGCCTCCCCCAAAAATCTCCACGACGATCGATTCTGCGCTGCTTGCATCCAACGCTTTCCAGCGATCTTGACCAGATCGTCGATCCACCTTGTCGGAGGCTCTCCCACGTTGCGTCTTCCGGTCCGAAATCGATACCCGAGGACTTTACTGCCCCAGCGGCAATCTGTCCTACGAGCTATGTGCTTTGCCCATTGCCACTTCAGTTTCGCAATTCTTCGGCCTATGTCGGTCACTTTGGTTCTTCTGCGGATCTCCTCATTTCTGATACGATCACGCAGAGAAACTCCGAACATAGCCGGAGAGGGCTATGGTCGGAGTGACTCTAAGCTTATTTATGAGGCCAATAGTAGCGACCACGTCTCTATGCCGTAAGTCAATACAAATGTTGACTTATGACCAATGTGCAACAGACATTGGTCGTAAACGTCTTGAGACACTGCGGTAATTTGTATGAAAAAATATATCTGAGCTTCTCAAATGCTGCCCATCTGAATTATATTTTCTCAAAATTGGACCTACATAGCTTACCTAGTCATATGATCATTCTCCAGTAATATGTACATTGATACTTAGTATAATAGAAAGACAGATTGGCTAGCTTTCAAAGATTACATCGAAGAGAACATAAATTTAGACATGCCTCTCACTACTACATTATAATAAATAATAAGTCTCATATTGTGTTGTAGATTAGACCTGCTCTCATAGTATTTCTGTATAAACCAAATACCAGAGCAATTGCATGTAAATTGTAGGCCTATCAAGGAAGCTATTTTCTCGGTGGTTTCAACATTATATGAGTTTAGTGATAATTACCACTTTTAACAAAAGTTATTGAATATAACTTTTAATTTTAATTCATAGGTATAAAGATCTATACTGTTACTTTTCCTAAAGCCATCATCTTCCTTCTCTTATCTCATACAATTTGGTATCTGCAAAAGATTTTTTTGCCACAGTTGTTACCTTTAAGTTATTAAACATACATAGTATATTGAATAAACACACAACGGCCCAAATGAGAAGCTAAATGCGGAGAATAAAGTCCATATTACATTTACATTTCTTGTATATTTGATGAAGAAAACAAACATATAAATAGTTATATATTCATATGCTATACAACTTTGGTTCATCCATCTCTTTTTAGGTCCTCCTCTACCCTATATAACTTCCAAAGTGACATAAAACAAACTGTCACCCACAAATTTGCCTACATCGACTAAATCTTATATTATTTTTTTAGATAAACACAGTGTATGTCCAGTGTATAATCAACTTAGATTTTATTTATATTGTTACTGTTTAATAGTGTAAAAATCAAAACAGAGAAAGTAAAGTAAACAGAGATTTACTACTGATGTTTTATAACATCATTATGGATGCTGTTACTTCACTAACAATTTTTATACAACAAAAATAAATATGTACCTTAATTTTTTATTCTCAAAATTGTACATTTTGATGACATTACAAGTATAGACATATCAGTTTTAGGTTTTCATATAAATGCTATGGCATTTCATGTACAACCATTAATAAAAGTCTATTTTGACAGCAATAAAAATTAAAATAGTTACTACAAACAAAATCACAGAGGTGAATTTACACACAAACATCTAAGTCCACATGAGATGGTGAGTCTGCTAAATGGGATTTATTTAAAAGTGTTCTAAAAAATGGAGTTTCTAATACTTTTTCAATGACACAATAGTATACTCAGTATAAAATCAGATAATTCAATTTGTTTATATAGTTTTATTTATCACACTACAAAATAGGTAACTGTTAAGCATACCATTGGACATGGTCAAATAACCTTAAAAAAAGTTTTAAGTACAAGGATCTGAAGTTTTCTAAAAGACAAATAGTAAATGGAAATCCTCAGAACGACAAAGGTCACTGACATTAAATTAAAAAAACAAATCATAGAAAAATAGATGATAATAAATCTATGAATAACAACATGTGCACAAGTATCAGCGTAAAAAAGTAGTTAAGTAACGCAAGAAACATTTAATTATAAGTAGTAAAAAACATAATTATATCCATAGATGATTTGGAAAAGTTTAGTTTAAAAACTATATTATTTAAATCACGCACTAAAGAAAATTTAATCAACAGCTGATTATGTTTTGGCGAAGTTTACGAAATCATAACATAAAATATCGCTATTACTTACATTAAAGTACTGTTCACGAACAATTAATTTCAATTATCACAATGATTTGCTAGTTTATAAGATTCAAATTAAATATAGCGTAGGCAGACACACAAGTTATTGAAGCAATAAACAAAGCATATTTGAAGATTGAATACTTTCATTTGAATTTAAACTTAAATGTGCGACTGAAACAGATATATTGGGAAACGCGGATGAAACAATCTTGATACTTTACAGAAACCTTACTATAACTGTGCATAGATGGCGCTAACTGACTGTAATTCTGTAGCTAAAATGAAACGCGACTTAAAATCCAAGTTGAATATTTATAAATCATGACTTCGTCTGTTTTCATTGTGATAAATGGTAGTATTAGTGTCCATTGTCGTGATACTATAGTTTACCTTCACGTTTAATTACAAAACTGTCATACTAATATATAAAGTCTATATTAAAAACCTAACAAACTATAACTTGTATTTCTACACTATACACTAAACTCACGCATAACTAAACAACTGATATTACTCTCAACTCATCTAATTAGTTAAATACAATAGAAATTGTCATTCAGAGATAAGAAATAAAAAATGTGAGATATACACAAAATATATATTCAACACGCCAAAAAAATATATAATGTAATTGAGAATTTCCTTTTGAAAGTGTACAAAAATGTAGATAATGTAATAAAAATATTGTTATTATTAAAAGCTTAGAGCGAAGAGACTGTAGTAGTAATGCTAGTAAAATTAATTCATTATGGATAGGCGGTGGTTTTTAGGATGAAATAGTGATTGTAATATGTAAAGAAAGAATAGACAGAACGGACAGAAGAATGTTCTTTTGAACAGTGACAGTTTATTATTAAAATATTTTCCTTTTATAAAATGAATATCTGTAACTATATTATTTCATATATATAATAATAATCATTAAATAAAACAAACAATATATAGAAAAGATGCATTATGCACAAGAGTTAAAGTATCAAAATTATATTCCGTTCTAGAGCTTGGATTATTATAACTTGTTATCAGTGTTGCCGGTCATATACGTAATAAGCCATGTGGTTGGTGGTCTAGCTATCAAAACTTTATAAGAGGCCATAATTTTGCTGAACAATTGTCGCGCTATCCACGTTGTCCTGCAAGCTTGTCACACAGTCGCTCTACAATCTGAAATCAAAAATGTCTCAACCCAAGGAAGGTACGTGATTTTTTGTTTACTATTCCTATACTTTTCTCTATTGTATGACCCAACTAAATTGAAGAACCGGTTAAAAGCATACAAAAGCTCTAAATCCGGCTACTATTTACTTTAGCAGTGTTATAACCCGGAGTTTATAACCTGAGTTTTTTTGGTATGTCAAGCGTACGTTGTACGACCTTGGCCTTGGTTACAATTTGTACTATATAAATACTTGTCATTTTTTATTACGTTTAATTTATCGGTGCAGAATATTCATTTATAAAATTTTATAATATTGCACGACAGATTAATCAACTGGCAGAAAATATATTTTATGATCTGTGTCTAGGATTGCTTGTTTACTATTTATTTCATACACTAAATGGTCTTCTCGATCACCAGTTTATTTAATGTTCGGTCTACACGATTTAAAAAAAAAATTGTTAAATTAATTTGTATTGAATTACCAATTCTCTGGTAATGACAAAACCTCATCGTTCCGTTATACCCGCCGGTCCCGCCATTTCAGAGATTAGGATGACAGTTAAAAAAAAATTATGTAAGGACCGTATATATTCATACAACAACTACAAGCAGAAAGACAACAATCTCTCTGTGAATTTAAAAACAGAAACTTCCAAGAAGTATCGTAATTTCAAATTAACAGTTTTTCACTAGAGGCATGTACCTATTTGTATACAGCCGTAATGGTATACAGGGCGTCTATAACGTAATAAACGTACTTACGTTTTAACGCTACTTGTAGATGTCCAAGAACACAGTTGGTAATACCTCGGAATGAAGTTCCTACTTCATAACAGAGTTTTTCGGACTACTCTAATGCTGTTTGCCGCAGCTGGCCTTTACAGCTTCACCGGACTTAAAATAATGCACTAAAATAGTGAATATGAAACTAATGGATTCGCTCATTCGTTTTGTATTTGTTTCTTATAATGTAGTTTAATTAATGGAAACGCAGAATAATATGGTTACAATGAGAACTAATTACAATGATAAATAATTTTAATAAGAGAAAGTTATTTCTCTTATTTTACAGATGTTAACCTATTTCTAATGTCTATTGCAGTCGGCGGCTATAAACTCGGGAACCTTATTATCGAGGGAAAAACTAAACAGGTCTACGATTTGCCAGACACGCCTGGCCACTGCTTGCTACTTAACAAAGATAGAATTACAGCTGGAGATGGTGTTAAGGCTCACGATCTGGAGGGGAAGGCAGCAATTTCTAACCAAACCAATGCAAAAGTTTTCGATATATTGCAATCTGCCGGTAAGTACAATATAAACGACGGCATCGGTGGTCTAGCGGTTCACACCGCTTTACTTCCGATGGTCGCAAGTTCGATTCCTCGTACATTGCAAACACTTATATTCCCGAGTAGGATTATCTGTATCGGTTTAGGTGTTTTTTTATGTATATTATGTATGTATTTACGAAAAAAAAAATATCTAAGTATTTATATCAGTTGTCTAATACCCATAACACGAGCTCTACTTACCTTCGGACTAGCGACGCTGTGTGAATTGTCCAGGGTTATTATTATTATTATTATAATTTTGTCCAAGCTGTGTTTAATTTTTTAGTTATTTATTTAACTGGAATGGTAAACTAGATACTCTGGTACTACAAACACTACTCTATTTCGTTAGTACAGACGAGTGCACAATTCCATTATCATCCTTTAAAAAAACTCTACTTTATGCGGTACTCTGCCGGTCCGAATGATTTACTGTACCTGTCAATTCTCCATAACCTGTAACATGTCACACCTCCACCTACACATATGTTGTAAAGTAAGCTACAAGGCGACAGTAATAGCTAAAACAAAGATATCCACAAAAACCTACAAGTTTCTTAGTCATTATATTCCTCCATTGTCTAGATAGTATTTAGCTCTATATTTCTAATAATACTTGTTTTGTCTCAATTGCAGTCGACTTTGTATATATAGATTTTATAACCTTATTAATATATATAGATATCGCGAAATAAAAACAATTTCGCGTCAGATAAGCGTTATTCACAAAATAGCGATCATTTTTATTTTTTTAGTAAGTTCTTCAATATTTTATGTTGATTATATGCAACTCGCATATTAAATTAACAGAATAAAACTGAGTTTCGGCAGATCAAGATTGGTCTTGGATTGATTGGTCTATATTAGCAAGAGTCCCTCCCCCCTCCCTTACGATTATTACAATTTTAAGTCCCAAATTGCGTAATGTATTTAATATTCTCTTATGTATATAATATGCCCGTATTTAATATTCTCTTAATATCTGTGGTACGAAGCAAAAAGTTTTAAGGTTGGCAACCGTGATTGGAAATTGATTTTTTTTAAGTTGTTTAACGACCCTGGAAAAATAGGCATAATGTTCAGTGATGCTAAGTTAGTTGTTTCCCCTAATTTGAGGTATTTTGCATAGATCAGAAGAAATGTTCCCTAATTAATCGAAAGAAATAAGAAAATGATGCGAATCAAAACAGCAAATATAGTAATTTTCTTAAAATAATAAAGTCAGGTTCGCAGACGATACTGATGATTATGATGATGATTATGAAATTAGGATTCTGTTTGGAATGGTATCACGCTTACTCATTATAATATTAGAATTAATACAATGTAATGGGTGTATCTACCTACTTACTTGATAGTTGTACCTAAAATAACCAGTCTGTGCGTAAGATAATAAAGATAAGGTGACGAAATAATATTATTGTTGTTTGTTGGTACCGAGCTGTAATTCAGTTATTCTACCGACTATTTACTGACCTCAGGGATCACGACTGATAATTCTACTCTAAGATTATTGTTCCACGTAAGGTCTTTAGATATTGCATAAAGTGTAAAATAATAATATCTACATTATCGATACATTATTTATGATTATTTCTGATGGATGGCTGACCTTAAAAAACAAGCAAGCATTAAGCAATACCTACATATTTATAGGGAAGATGTAATGTAATAAAGTGATAACTTCGGTCATCATTCGATTATCTATATTTTTTCGCCAGTCATACGCGCCCGTTTTTTTTATCTTCTTAAACTGGGATAACGTATGATACGGAAATCAGATGGAGAATACACAGATCAGTGTATAAATTCTGTAATTCTATAGCTAATAATTTACTATGGTAATAGCTGGATTATTCAGTTCTATAATTAGGTGTTACGTACTAAGACCTATTTACAAAACTGCTAATTTTGTTGAATGAAATTGGAATGGTGCACAATGGTCTGTGCTAACGATATGCGGCTGAGCATCTGTGAATGAGGATTACAGTCCGATCAGTTAGCGCATTGATCACGATTGTTTCCAGAGCAAATCGTATGGAGGTCGACCAGACATGATTGCAATGGGAACACTATTACTAACAATCTCCTCCCCTCTTTGAAAGTTTCAATAAACTGTTGTATCTTCAAAACTTCATTATATACAATTCAACAAAATACTTTGTAGATATCTTTAACATACCTGTTATTCTTATCCGAAAAAAGTTATTTCGCGATCACTGAGTACATGAGCTACATTTTAAAGTAAAATCATTTATTTCAGGTCTCAAAACTGCGTATGTCAAATTGGCATCACCAACCGCATTCATATCTAAAAAATGTGAAATGATCCCGATAGAATGGGTAACTCGTAGACTGGCCACAGGTTCTTTCTTAAAGAGAAATCCCGGCGTACCAGAAGGTTACCGTTTCACCCCACCGAAACAAGAGACATTTTTCAAGGATGATGCAAACCACGACCCTCAGTGGTCCGAGGAGCAAATCGTTGCAGCCAAGTTTAATATCAACGGACTTCTTATTGGTTGGTATTTATTGTCTAGGGTAAATATTGTTGTTTGATAAAAAGGGGTGGTCAAAATTTTCTGCAAGTTTGTAAATTAAAAGTTTTGGGAACAAAACTATCTGTCCCCACTACAAGATAAGTTTAATCCAGGAACATAGACAATGTTATAACGTTGATTATTTACTTATTGCAGGTCAAGATGAAGTGGATTACATGAGAAAAGCTACTATCCTCGTCTTTGAGATTCTAGAAAAAGCTTGGGCTCTTCGCGATTGTGCGCTAATTGATATGAAAATAGAATTTGGAGTCGATTCTAATGGTATGTCATGCCATTGAACATACAATATATACAAAATCAGTACATTATGTATATATTTTAGAAAATTTAAGAACGTCATAGTCTAGGTTTACTAGCCGTTAGAACGTTCGTCAATTCAAATCAAGGCGATACCAACAAAATGAAATTGTGTGGTAATTTATATTTATTTTTAACTGACTCCAAGCGACGACGGTAGGCTTGCCCCTTGCCACTTTGGTTTCAAAATTACGGAACGATGCGATTTTCCCATGTCAAGATGCGTTTACTACATAAGAAATGCCAATGTTTATCATATGTGGTATAATAGTCATAACGATCTCTATGCTTTATCCATCGTAAATTGTCAATTATAAATAAATTAATTAAATTTTTGCTATTTACAGGAAACATTCTATTAGCCGACGTGATTGATTCAGACTCTTGGAGGTTATGGCCTTCTGGAGACAAAAGACTAATGGTAGATAAACAGGTCAGTACCATCTGAAATTAATAATTCCACTCTTCAATCCGTATCTAATAATTAGGCATCTTTATTGTATTTAGACCAGTTTCTTACAAATATTTTAGTTACATACTATTTGTGCCCTTCGTTAGACCCTATCTATTGATAATAATCTACCAACAACAATAAATAAAACATACATAAATAAAAACCTTCAGTCCATTTATGTGAGATGACTGGAGGATTTAGGATTAATAAACAGACGTTGGCCTTGTTATGTTTTCACGATTCCTTATTATGAATACACTCCCAGATATAAATTTCTTATAGGGAATGAGTCCTAATTGGTGGCCTAAATTGGGCAGTAGTGATTCATATTAGGATATTAATGGTTTCAGGTATACAGAAACTTATCTACTGTAACCGCCGCAGACCTAGACACAGTGAAACGTAACTTCACGTGGGTGAAAGACCAATTGGACTACTTGAAACCTAATGTTCATCACAAAGTGGTTGTGTTCATGGGCTCGCCAGCAGATCGAGAGCATTGCCAGAAGATCGCTAAAGGTAAGATTTGTTGTCTCTCATTACTCTAGTTAATGATAAATACATAATATTTCCAAATATTAATATATGTTAAACTTGTTAATCTTATAGCAAATTGAAACTCAAAGTATTTATTCATTTAAGACTTCTGCAGCCTAAAAATTGAATTCACAGGGTACAGAAATATGATATTTTAGTCCAACGGAGTGAAATGCAGGAGTGCTATAACGGCCGTCGCATAATAACGCGACGTGCATTGTGCATGTATATAGTTCATACAAATTTATAATTGTAAAATTACTTATGTTATTTTTGATATTATATAGCTGGTCGTGATCTTGGACTTAACGTCGATCTGCGAATCACATCAGCTCATAAGGCTACAGAGGAGACTCTGCGAATAATGCAGCAGTACGAAGACACCCATGGCGCCCTGGTATTCATCGCCGTTGCTGGACGATCTAACGGTCTGGGTCCCGTGCTCTCTGGGAACACTTCTTACCCTGTCATCAACTGCCCACCGCCCTCTGATAAATTAGTTCAGGTGCGTCATTTTTATTAGAAACTAAGACTATGTGTCGTGATGAAAGTAGTTTATCAGAGTAAATTATATTGAATTCAATTATTTTGAATTAAAATGGGATCTTGCTATTATTTCCATCGCCGAAGCATTACTTTTATTCGACATATTCAAATTAATGTAATTAGTTACAAATCTTGTCTATTTACCTTATAGGACATCTGGTCATCTCTATCAGTGCCGTCGGGACTCGGCTGTGCCACAGTTATTTACCCGGAGAGTGCAGCTCTCATCGCCGCTCAAATAATCGGTCTCCAGGATTACTTAGTGTGGGCACGACTTAGAGTCACACAACTCGACATGGCCACCGCATTGAGACAAGCAGACCAGAAGTTAAGAAACCTAACTGTTTAAATCTGTTGTTGAAGGCCAAGTTAAAGTGGACTGTTCAAGAAATAAATATAAAATGTTAAAAATATATCTATTCCATGCACTGTTTATTAATGTTTAATTAATGTAACGTGATTCTATTGTGATGAAATGTGATGAATATAATAAATTTATATTTCTATTAACATCATAATAGGAAAACACGTTATTAATATTTTACTATTTGTTTTTGTATGTTAAATGAATGTTACATGTTTACTCTATTTTGATGTAAGAAATATTTTAAATATGTTTGTACATCCTAATAGAAAATAAGTAATCTCGAATAAATTCTCGAATGTATGTAGGTACATTCCATAAATATATAAATATGCATACTGTCAAATGATGTTTGTATTATTGAAATTCCAAATTAAAACTCAGGTGTTATAAATTACTCTGATACTATAAATCTTTTATAATGTCATATATATGATATATAATATAATACAATGTAAAAAATTAATTTAATTCGAATAATTTTGTACCCTATATCAAGTTGACGAATGTGGAGTTAAATTTTTTACAACATTTTATGAATGTATAAATATGTACATTTATTACATATTTGACGACTTGAACACACAACCTACTATTATTACCAAAACAACAAACGAAATTACTTTCTTAGAGAACCTGGATCGCCATAAAAAAGTATACAGTTAAAAGAAAATCGTGAAAAATGAAATAGTGAATCCCATATTAACTTACCATGTTTTATTTTTATATATATCATGTATTCTGTGTCGTACCGAATAAAACATAAATATTGAAATCGCTCTCCATATACAAAAAATAAAATGTGAGGAAAGAGGAAAAGTAGTTATTTTATTGCAACACTGATATTAACTGTTAATGTCAAGATCGGCATCGCTTGGCACAGACTAGAATCCGGCAGATAAAAAATAATAGACTTGGTGAAAACAAGGCAAAGCAAATGAAAACAGACGTATAGTCTGTATATTTTTAATGTTTCGAATTTCCCGAAATATTCCTACTGCTTATCGTGGTTATTTATCATTACTTGCATCTTATAGGTCTATAATTAGTGCTAAAATGGCGGATAAACCTGTGGATTTTACACATGCAAATAATATAGAAAATAAGACTCCATTTCTTATCGGCGTAGCTGGAGGAACTGCAAGTGGCAAGGTAACCTCAAATTCGTGTTACAAATTATTGATTTTTCTTTAGTTACGTAACGAACCAATTGAAATATTTATATATCTTTATCTGCTTTAAGTTGTAAATACAGGCTCCCAGGTAAAATTCTTTTCTGCGGCACATTCATACCTAACTACAGTGGTCTGTGGACGGTATACTATAATTATAGCTATTATTCATCAGTACTTTTTGTAATTGTTAATGATACACCCGTGCGCTTCCATCAGCTTATTACTACAGTATTGATAACCAGTCCGTTAGCCCGCAACGGCGGAAACTGGCGTTACCTGGAACTAGCCGCGCTGATAGGATAATATGTCAGGTCCACACCTGACATATTGCGCTAGATGCTAGAAATTTCCTATCATATGGACCCATTTATTATAACTATTATTTGTTCTTTATTGAGTACTTGGGGTAAAAATTATTATTTATAATTAAATATGTCTCGTTTATAATATTAGTATAGAAGCCTTCCACAATGTTGATTTTTTTAATTTTATTGTTCTTTCTATCTGCCACCTTATTATAGCCATAAGATCAGTACAATATATAGATAATTACAAATTTTATCAATCAGATTTATTAATATTTAATTTCATATTTTTGGGATATGTTGTGATTGATGTGAATCCCCTTTATTATACATTAGCTGGTTTTAAAATAAAATAATGAAATGGTGGATTCACTTGCACTGATGGTTATAAACTGGCAGAACACTAGAGGAGGATAAGATGCTCATGAAGTCAGGTCAGTTCATAATGGCAAAATTCACAAAAAAATAATGAGTGATGCCCACATGGAATTTGACCTGACGTGATACATTGCTATAAATGGGTCCACTAGCCTCTATTACTATCTCCTCCCTGAAGTACGATTATTAATTCCAGTCAGTAAAATGACAAGTGCAACTGTCACTGATACAAAAAAGGGTGACCATAGATGACAATAGTGATGTTCAGCAATCAATAGACTTAGACATTTAGTCATGCTTTATTTTATTAGGTATCAAAAACTTTTTTTTTATTTTTAATATTTAATACATATCATATTAAATAATATGATTTTAGAAATATGGAGCTTACCAGCATATTAAAATTTCTCACTATAACATTATTACAAAAGCTGGGAAAAAATGTAAAAAGAGATTCAGAGAAATTAATACTAGAATTTTTATTTATATAAAGGCAAATTGATATTGAATATAAAAAATGTAATCTCGACTAACTTTTAATTGTAAAAACTCGATTCTACCACATCACTATTTATTTGGGACTAAAAACCTACAACACTGGAAATGTCATTTTACTGACTGGAATTAATAATCTTACTTTAGGATATATTTTATGTCTCCAATCCATGCCTCTGATACATGACACTAGCATAAATGGCCATAAAAATAATGACCGATTGCAAGGAAAAGAATCATCCCTATAGTAATAATAATAATGATCATCAGGACAATTTACACAGTGCCATCTAAACCCAAGTTAAGCTACCTAAAGCTTATGTTTATTACTAGATAACTGATACAAATACATAGATTTTTTTTCGTAAATACATACATATTATACTTAGAAAACACTCAGACCGATCAATCATACTCATGAATACAATTGTTTTTGTTGTGCGAGGAATCAAACCCGTAACCATCGGTGTACTAAACTGCTAGACCACCGAGGCTGTTTGAAAATAGCTAATGCTGATGTCTTGTTCTGCAGTCAACAGTATGTCAACGCATCATGGAAAAGCTGGGCCAGCAACACAAAGAACAGACAGAGCGACGAGTAGTGTGCATCAGCCAGGACTCATTTTACCGCACTCTTGCACCGTCTGAAAGACTCCGGGCGGAGAGAGGACAGTTCAATTTTGACCATCCTGACGCTTTTGACGACAAGAATCTTCTGGCAGTACTGAAAGATATCCTGGCTGGAAAGAAGGTTGAGGTGCCAGAATATGACTACATCACAAATTCTATCAAGTGAGTGTTATTTTTTTTAATAATAGGTGGTAGTGGCCTGTCTGAACTTTGAATAATTCCACAGATGTGATTAAAGACATTTTGTGGCTAATTTTTGGATATTTGGATTACATTTTTAAAGTATTATTACGGAATCATATTTGCTTCAAACAGAAATGGAATAAAAATAATCTTTATTCCAATTTAATATAAGCACTGTGTTAGAATTCACATCATTATTGTAGAAAAACTCCGATATTTTAAAAATATATTAAAATGTAGTTTTTTTTAGTACTAATGAAGTACCCAACGTAAAGATTATTACGAATATTGTAAATAGCGCCATCTAGTATTTATAGACCAACCTATTACACTGACTTTAGTCTATTAATACGGAGGTCGGTAGTTGAATAATCCTCTTTCGTTGCGTGAGCCGCGGCATTCAGTCGACGAGCGCAGAGCGTACCAGTTGTGTTTTGGATACTAAAGTGAATTGTATTAGAAATGGGTTTATCCCGGTCTTAGTTGGGCCTGGGGGAAACCTGCAAGTAGTGAAGGTGAGTGTTAATGCATTCTAAAAGGGCCTTTTAAACCTACACCCGTGTCACAAGTCACGGGCGCTACTTGGGGTTTCCCTTGCGGTAGCCGGCTTCAAAGCCTCAGTCGTCCATCATAATTAGTGCTTCTTACAACTGTAATAGTCATATTGTTTTTATTCTCCACTCATTCAGAATGCATACTCACTACAAGAAGACTGAGTAATAAATAGCCTATAATGATAATAAATATAGCCTATGTTACTCAGGGATAATGTAACATTATAATTGTGAAAGAATTTTTAATTGTTAAATGGGTTTATAAGGAATAATTTTATGGTAATTAAAGGTATTTCCAGTACTTTCTCTCTGATATTTTTACTAAATTGCACTTGTCATTGTCACGAGCTGACTTCAGTAAAAGTGATTTCTATTGATAGACGTAGAACAGACGGCCTCGGTGGTCTAGCGGTGTAACACACTGCCTTACTTCCGATGGTCGCGGGTTCCATTCCTCGCACGGCACAAACATTTCGATTCATGAATGTATGATTGTATGGGTATGATTGTCTGGCTGTTTTCTATGTGTCTTTACGGAAAAAAAACTATGCATTTGTATCAGTTATAGTACCCATAACACAAGCTTTAGCTAGCTTAACTTGGGTCTGGATGACGCTGTGCTGAGATTATTATTATTATTTTTCAATTAAGTGTGACATTATGTTACAAGGGGTTTCGGGAGATGTAATCTTAACTAGAGAGGGTGAATCTTACTAATCTCAGTGGCCAATGAACAATTACAGTGGTGAGAAGTGTTAAAATGCAATTATGCTTATTTATGAATAGCCCCTAATGCAATGTGTAATTCCATAGCCCACATCGCTCGCACACAATCTACCCAGCGGATGTAGTGCTGATTGAAGGCATCCTAGTATTCTACTTCCCTGAGGTGCGGGAACTGTTTCACATGAAACTCTTCGTAGATACAGACTCTGACACCAGGCTCGCCAGGAGAGGTAATGCAGTTTTATCATTATCTTCACTTACAATAAACACTATTATTAAATGAGGTTAGTTAATAGTTACTAATCAGTTTTTTTTATATGTAATTGGATTACCAAAAAATCTGTAGGACCTCCTGATGGTAAGCGGTAACTGTCAATATACATGAACAGCACTGCACCGCATGTATCGCCATTCTAGAGAACTAGAAACAGAGTGTCATGTTTACAACCGAAACAAAGCTTATAAAAAGAATGCTGCTTGACGGCAAAAATAGATGAAACTTAAGTACGCACGCAGTCGACTTATAAATCATAAGTCTGAGTGATATTCAGTCCGCCACACAGGTTTCTGCGGCATGTGTAAGCCCGCTTCACATAAAACAAATTAATTTTGGTGGGTAACTGTACATACTCTTCTTTTAAAATCATTACAGTTAAATCTTATTACAATTTACAACAATTCGCTGCCGAAGGTTTCTAGATCATAATAATATTTCTTGATTATTTTCTTTTATTCTGATTCAGACCACTCGTAGAGCAAGAACTTTCACATTTACTAATAAGACATATGTCTGGCCGTCGTGGGCTCTTGGGCTATCTTCTGAATCAGCTGTTTTCGATTTAGTCAACCTGTCCCTTACAGTCTGTATATATAAGTTGGCGGTTTAGCGGTTTTTTTTAACTGATAATAGAATGGTGCACCCGCCTGCGCTAACGGTTTACGCTGGCGGGACACCAGTGGAGGATGATAAGATGAACAGGAGGTCAGGTCAATTAGCCCATCATAACAAATTTACCTGGAGTTTATCATGATGGTTTCCAGGGGGCACCGCGTGGAGGTCAACCTGACATTGTACATTGCTACTAATGGGGTCATGAGTTCAAATTACTAACAATCCCCTTCCCCCCTGGTTTAGTGGTTTAGCACACCGCCTAAGTTGTCTGGTACCCATATTCACACTCTGCTGAGCTTGGAACTAGATGACGCTGTGTGAATTGTCCAGGGCTATTATTACTATTGTAATATATTTCCATTATTAATAATAATGGAATGGCGCACCCGCCTGCGCTAACGGTATACGCTGATAAGGCACCAGTGGAGGATGATAAGATCCTATACCCCTACTATTATAATATTTGTAGGGTACAATATGGTAAAGAAATATTTTCGTATATATTATATTCATTATTGTATTCTGTGATAGATATGGTTATGTCTGAAGCCGATTTCAAGTTTCAAGAGATGACAAAAGTGCTAAAATACTTATAAATACGAAAGAGTGTTTCTATGTCTATTATTTTGACATGGACATTCAAGAAACTGACATATTATGAGGAGAGATATAGGGTACCTTTTATCTTTAAAAATATTCTGAGACGAGATGAAAGTATGCGTTTATATAGTCGCGGGGGACTGTTAATGTTTAACTTTATTTTAATAATAAATAATGGTGTAAGAGTCTTAATCTTAATAATATTAAATATATTATAGTAATATAGCTTATACATCAGGATAACATATAGGCTATAAATTTCACGCAGCTGAAACCGCGGGCACAGCTCGTATATATATAATTCTAAAATCTTGCAGTGCCACGAGACATAATGGAGCGCGGCCGTGATTTGGAGCAAGTACTCAATCAGTATATGAATTTTGTAAAGCCGGCATTTGAAGAATTCTGTTTACCGGTAAGTGTATCGAAGTAGTTAGTAGTTTTATTGAGTAGTAGTAGTAGATTTATTATGTTTGTTTCTGTGGAATTCAGATTCAGCGGTTAGTATATATTTGTTTATATGTAGTACACTCTATTAAGAAGTAAATATATACATAATAATTAATAAATAGATCACCGCGTGGAGGTCGACCTAATATTACTTTTATTTATTTATTAAATGAAAACCAAAGCTAACTATACACATATTGAATCAATATAAAAAACACAATAAGCCACTGACAGGTTTTCACAAATAACAACAGATTAACTATGGGAAATTCAACATCACTACATATAAAGGCAACAACACATTATAAAACTAATAGGATAACAACAGTACAGTACAGTAACAAATAATGAATTTATACAATATATACATGTACAGATTCTTCAATAATAATTATCTAATATTCAAAGAATATAATTAAATATACTTAGTTGGTGTCTCGCTGATTTAATATTATTAGAAAATAAATCCAAATTAACAATTTTAGATAATTTATTAAAATTGCTGCTAGCTCGCTAAAGAAATTAATTGTGTTTATAATTCAATGACACTAGGGGAACAGATTACTCACTCTTATCTCTACCCTCCTTCCCCGATGTGTAGAACTGTGGTAGTAATAATATGATCTTACTTTCAGACTAAGAAGTTTGCTGACGTCATCATCCCCAGAGGAGCAGACAACTTGGGTAAGTTGTTTACGATAACGATATTACTGTTTATTTTTAAATATTTGAAATAGGAACTTTTTGACATGTTTTTGAATTTCGAATACGGATTTCATGAGTGCTACTTCATGGCATAAATTAAATGTATACAAAACGATTTTGTGACAAATTGATGAGTTGTCACGAAGGTCGATTGGAATAGGGTATGTTTGTTATATTTGTCTCTTTATACCACGATTATGTTTAGCGAGTGCAGTATTATATATGAGTAGAATAGATGTATATGTAGGTGTCTACATATACATCTATTCTACTCATATGAGATCACACCGTTTGTAGACACCTTAAAGAACAACTCAATCCGGCTGCAGTACCCACTAGGCGCTAAAACATGTCTCTGAACACTTTGTTGAGGTACCTACATTGGTAGTGAGTCCACTTTACGCTTGTAAACATGTTCTAAACTTACGCCTTAATATTTTCTTTTTGTTATATTTTTTTATGTGAATGTTTAATATTTGTTTTCGACATATCCGATTTTTATCGATGATACACACTAAGTTAACTTTACGTTTAGGGTTTTGAAGACAATCTCGCTGATTTTGATACGTTGATTTTATTCAGCAGCAAGACTGCAATGCAAAACATTATGTTTTGCATTTATCGACACATTCTTCGCGTGCATGCTCAGTTGCGTGACTCGTAAAACCGTGTCGGTAGGAAACAACTTTTACTGCATTTGGGTTGAATGTTTATGTAAAAATATAGTAATCGATCGAAAGTCTTTTTTTATATCTGTAATATAAAATAAATACGCATCCTCTAATATATCAAATTCTCATGTCAAAGTGTTCGTAATAAAACTCCTTCGATATGGCTTGGCCGATTCTTATGAAATTTTATGTGTGGTCCGACCCAGTTTTTTTTGTGGACCATCATTTTTTTAAATTCTTTTATGATACATTATATTTTCTATCTTCTACCAATTTAAGCTTATTTTTTTAATAACGATAGGTAGTACTTTAATTTATATGGCAAAAACATTTGTGTAGTCTGCTAGTACATATTTGATAGGTACAACAATATTATGAGGGTTTTGGAAATGCTTAACTGAATATATCACTAGTTTCAACCTTACGTCTCGAAAAGAAAATTCTATTTTCTGGTAGCCGGTAAAAAGAACCTAAGAACCTATGAAGAGAAAGAATATCCTTTCTAGTTTTATTTTCTGTGTGTAGTCTTTTATGCTTTTATATCTATGGGTTTTATTTTAATCTCGTAAGCCTCAAGCTATTTTATGTTAAAATGTGTGGAACGGCCATTTAACAATATAATGTACAATATCATCTGAAATAGGCACACGACGCTGACATCATAGGCCCATAGGTGACATGCGTCCATGACGATCAGTCGATTTGTTTCTTTGTGACGAACTTAACTTTACCTAATTCTATGTTAGAGTGGTAAACGCTTGTTGAACTCTGTCGTCCACATAGCAGGAGCCGAGATATACTCAAACTAGATTCCGGTGCGTCTCCCCCACGGTGGGCGGAGGCGGGGGAACTATGAAGAGTTGTCCCCTTGCGCGCAACCGCGGCCGGAGTCGCGGGATCTTGTTTAGCTCGAACACGACCCCGGCAGCGGTTGCCCGCTATGGCGAAAAGGAATGCCATTCTATTCTAGTGAATAGGAGTCTAATAGTACCTGTCCGTCCAACAGCTGAGACGGACGAAAGAAAATTTTTACAGATATAAAGGGTGGGAAAGATCTTAGCCCGAAAGCCATGCAATACTACTTAGGTATTTTGTGAATTATATAAGAGTAAAAAACATTGGGCCCTACGGCGAGCATTTTCTATAATTTGCAACGGGTTATCCAAATAATTACGGAATAACAATATTTTCCTGATTTTGCATATGCTAACTGCCCTAAATATTTTTTTTCTGTTAATGCAATATATTTTTGAAGACATCGTTTATTTGCTGTATATTGAATTTGCATTCAATCACTATATAGTTTCTTGAAAAATCGCCATTATTGTATGTTACAATAAAGTCGATTTTTCATTAATCGATCTATTGAATCTTTTATTCAAAGTATTATATATAGAAAACGCTTTATTTGGACAATACTTATACGCATATTATAATTTTCTATTACTTATATAAGTATTGACAAATAAAATATGTACAAGTGCAACAAAGCGGCGGTAATCCTAACAGTATTCAATATTTATATAAAAGTTATGACAAATCGAGGTAAGTCACAGAAGATCATAGCCACTGCAACGAGGTCCTTAATCACATGTTAATATTCTATTAAAAAAAAAACTTCTTGCAGCGGCTATGCTCTTATGTAGCTGCTAAAACAATCAGCACCTTATGCGAATCGATCATAAGACCCGTTTTCCGTTGTTGCAGTGGCTATTGATTTAATCGTGCATCATATATGGGATATAATGTATAAGAAGAGACCGTCGCTCAACAAGATTATACCAAACGGCACCTGCAATGGCACACATGAAGAAGATGGCACCAATGGCAGGAGGATGTCGGGCAGTTCGGAGGACACACTTAGTCGATAGTCTATGGTGACCATAGAGGTGCGGAAAGTACCTCTGTTCCTATCTGTAGTAGCTTTTGTAAGGTATACTAATGTATTTTATTTTAAGTACGAAACGTTTTGTGTTATATGGATTCCACTAATAATATATATATATGTGAGCTACCGAGATATATATTGAAATATATACGTAGCAATTTTTGCATCATCCTTAATATTAAATGTAAATTTAATATGAATGACTTAAGTTTACTTTATTGATAAAAATATCAAAGGTCATTCCAATTTGACTATAAAAAATATCGATTTACCTTTTTAAAATAGATGGGAGGTGTTGCAAGTAAGAAATAAAGTCATCTCATGTAGCAAATCACTATTCCTACTAGGAATGTACTCGAATTTATCTCGTAAAGTCATACGACATAGAATACATTATGCCTCAATTTTATGATTATTAATATACACTATTTTATATTGTGATTGTCTTTAATAAATCAATGCATTTTTAAATACCGTACAAAAAATATATGTCTCAGACAAAAATGTATAATATAAATATATGTAATGTTTCTTTTTAATTATAAATGTGTGTTAAATTAAATTGTCATCAAATGCAGAAATACCCAACATATAAAATAAATCCACTGAATGTAATTTTACGTATTTACTTTATTTAGTACTAGTTTTCCTGTATATCTACTTATAAGGCTGAAGCTGCGTAGTTTAGGAATTGTATACCCTATTGTAAGATAAATATGATTTAATTTGTAAACATATATTTAGATAAAGCGACCGAAAGATCGTTCTTCCCGTACTCCTTATTTGCTAAGAGAACTACTTGTATAGAGCATTGTTTAGCTCGTAAACAAATTTGAACTTTGTTTATATAGTCTGACGTGTTCTGACGTATTACAGAACAGAACAACGTGACACGTGGCCAGAATATAACACGAGTTTCTTCTCCATATGAATGCACTAATCAATGATCAATTCAATAGTAAATGTCACCGTCATGTATTATACATATAAACCTTCCTTCTTCCTTCCTCCTCCCTCCTCCTGAATCATTCTATCTATTGCAAAAAACCGCATTAAAATCTGTTGCATAGTTTAAAAGATATAAGCGAACAGACAGCGGAAGCGAGTTCGTTTTATATTATGTAAAGATAAAACATGTTTGAATGAATATTAGGTGTTTGTTGAAAGAGCGGTGTAAGAGACAACACTTATGTCCTTCTCGCTCACTCCTGTTACCAAGGTGTAACTTATGTATGTCCCTCTCACTCACTCCTGTATCTCTCTCCTCCGTTACCAAGTTATAATACTTTTACATCAATTTATATATTGCATAGTGTTTATATAGTACTGAAACAGAATTCTAACCAATGTTTCGAATTTATACTGACTTTGCATTTTTTTAGCACAAATTCTGTATCAAAACGGGGTTTATTTTTTATATTTATAGAAGGTATTTACAGTAATTTATTGTATAATTGATGTATTTCTTCCACATTCAACAAATGCGTTTAATTGAATTTGTATTAAAACGAGAATATGTCAAGTAATATTTAAATGTAATTAAAACCGGTCCGCGTATACGAATAATTTCCAACATATCACTTTTTAATGAGGTCTGTTTCAAATTACGGATAAATTTATCAAGAATTAACCGCTATAGTTATATGGTAAAGTTCATTTGCTAGAAGTGAATGTTTGCTAACGACTCCATTCAAAATTGAATCTTATATATATATGTCATTGCAGTGAATTTTCTGTGTATTTTTTTTTTTTCAATTTTATGATATTAAATATTGATTATAGTTTGTATTTGGATAGTTGCGTACAGTCCGTATTAAAATCTGTATAGCTTTTGAGATGTAAAATAAGTAAATATATTTATTGACTATTAAAATAAACCACAACAAGACGGTATCAGGAAACGCGCTCTATAATGCTAAGGATTTATGTCAATTTGTTCTGTTTATATTTAAGTATACTATTATGCATTTAAAATATGTTGAAGCGCAACACTCATAATAGTTGGGAATTATTATGAAATCATTTACTGTAGCATTATAGTGTTGTATTTTGTTAAATGCATTCTCCTTAGTTGAGTACATTATACAAAACTGGATGTCTTACATAGTACATAACTTAATACACATAAAACAAACTATTTAAGTCTAGATGTATGCATAACTTAATTTTTACACACATATATTATTGTATAATAATGTTAGTAGTAATATTTTTTATCTTACCGCAAGTGCAAAGGAACAAAGCCATACAGCCTTACATTACAATATAAATAAAATATAATATTTGTCAATTCAAATTTAGAAGTTAATTCTCTCATAAAGTGTATTAGAATTATTAGTTTATTCATAGAAATGTATAGTGTAATTTAACGATTAACATCTATTTTAGCTATTGCAGTGTTTTGTTCTTTATTTCAAGTTTTTTTTATTCTTAATTTGAAGAATAGTGACAGATTATAAAACACTAAAATAGTTAATATAGCTTTGTTGTAGTTTAGATTTGATTTTCAGTTTTATTAAATTAGAGTGTAAGTGTGACAATTGTCACTTTTTATTCATTATGTACTTTTATGTGACATTGTATACTGTGACATTGGTCAAATCGAGTTCCAAATATTAAGTTTATATCCAGTATAGACTGATTCCAAGTAAGAAGACTAATTCCTTTTCATGTCCCATATTGTACAGGCTTAGTGGTAAAAGATATATCAAAACAAAAGCTAGTGATAGTTTTCATTGAAACTGAACGAGATTAATAAAGAAGCAAATTGAGAAGTCGTAGTAACCCTAGACAATTTAAATAGCGCCATCTAGGCCTAAGCTAAACAGAGCTTGTTATGGATACTGGACAATTGATAGAAATACTAAAATATATTTTTTTGTAAATACATACATAATATACATAGAAGACCTAGAGCTATACAAAGAATCATACTCCTGAATAGTAATGTGTGCATTGTATAACATTTCGGTATTATTCATTATTTGACGACCTCGGTGGTCTAGCGGTCTAGCACACCGCTTTACGACCGATGGTCACGGATTCGATTCCTCGCAAGGCACAAACATTTGTATTCATGAGTATGATTGTTTGTATTGGTCTGGGTGTTTCCTATGTATGCATTTACAAAAAAATCTATGTATATATATCAGCTATCTAGTAACCATAACACAAGCTTTAGCTAGCTTAACTTGGGTCTAGATGGCGCTGTGTGAATTGTCCTGAGATTATTATTATTATTATTATTATAAGGAATTGAACCAGCGACGATCCGAAGTCAGCATAGTAGACCGCTAGATCACTGAAGCTGCCATTAATAAATACATATAAAATTATATTTAAAACCTTCACACAAACTAAGTATTCACGTGACTTTAATATTATGTATTGTTTTGTTTTGTTTCTTAAATGTTGTTTAGATTTATGAGTATTTTACTTTTGTCTTGGTATATTCTTTATGACTGAACCTGTGTACACTAATGTTATGTCATTTAGTAAAAATATAGAAGCCATATTGTAATAAAGTAAATTGAAGGGCATCTGTTTCTCGCAAAACTAGCTTATATTAGACTAGCTGTTCCCGCAACTTTGTCCGCGTGGAATTTAAGTTCATCCTCCTGAAATAAAATATTTTTCAAAAAGAAAAGTAGCCTAAGTGACACCTTATATCATCAGCTATTTGCCAAAAAAAGTCCCGTCAAAATAGGTCCAGCCATTTCAGAGATTAGCCGGAACAAACCGACAGACAGACAAAAATTGTAATAAATGTTAATTTGGTGTATGTACCGTATTTATATTTATATGCAAGTAGTAAAAAACGGTTATTTCAATATTACAAACAGACACTCCAATTTTATTTATATATATAGATAAACATTTATATTGGATGTCGTTGTAGAATATAATGTCCCATTATGTTAAAAAATAAATATAGATTGATATTATAAGATTAAAGCTTGTATTTAATGCGAATTAAAGATACGGATGCCCCATTAAATTCCAATCATTGAATGTGATAAATTGTGGTAGTTATCATGAAATTGAATATATATAATGATGTTTACAAAAATATATCGTAAATGTTAGTGTTATGAATAAATTCGATTTATTATAATCAACTTTTATGGGAGTCCATGAAGATTTTGTATTCCTACTGACTCAATATTATATATTTGTAATGGATTTTTTGTACGCACAAACATGTTATATATTATAAAAGCCACAAAATATTTTTATGAAGAGAGATATATGTAACTTAGTATATTTATATATTATAACAAGATTTGGTTACAATATGTTTGAATTGACTTTTAGTGATATCGAAGTACTAATAAGGGATCTGTAGATTCACTCTGGAGTTTAATCTCAATATTGATTTCAATAATTTTTATATGATAGTTTTAAAACGTAATATATTGTAGTTGAAACTGAATAAATTAGTTGGTTCTGTATATACTCTATATAGAACTCATATGTTGCTAGATAACAATTTAAGAGTATAAAATGTCCGGAAACAGCGTAATTGGACCTAATGATGTGACACTGTTCCAATCCCTTCTTATAGTCATAAAATTTAAACTGAAAGAAGAAATTCTATATGAGATATTTTACTGTTGTAGACAGACTGAGTTGTACGGTTCGCAACGTCAACTGGCAATTGGTTCATGCATTCGTAATCACAATAATTTGAATTGTAATTTATTTAAAATGAGATATAATTACAACAGCGTTCGTTAGATAATGAAATTCCAGGTGTGAAACTAATTACGTTCCTTACTACATCGACCGTCATAAATTTAATATTTTTATAAACATTACGACTCACTAAAAATATTTTGTGGTAATTAATAATTATATTATTTTATCATGTTTCAATGAGAGTTACTCATTCGAAACTGTAACGTTTTCCACTAGTACGTACCCACTGTGAGTATACAATTTTTTATATGTATCTCCTGGTATTTTTCTGTATTATGAGACAAAGCATTTTGTTTTATTGAATCTGTATTATTGTTAATTTTAATTAAGCAAGTAAATAAAGTGTTTGCCACCTTACCACGCATTTTTATTTACAAAACAACTATTTAAGAGCCTAATTATATCTGGCGTAAGCTTGCTTTATAAGCTATGTTGATTGGATGATGGATTGGAAAAGGTAGTGAAATTATTGGATATGGAGGCATGATATTTTAGCCCCCAAGAATTGAAATGCATAAATACCACGATCTATCACATTATGACATGTCTGTGGTAATTTTCATGTATATAAAAGACGGCTACCTAGGGTCTGTCCATTTGTTATTGTAATCTTTTAAAAAATTGCTGCTACCCTGTGACTCACATTTAAAATAACTATTTGCTGGGTAGCCAGAACGTGAAATACTATTTCACGTTCTACGTCACAGGGCAGCACTATGGATTTGTTCTCTCTGGTTTCGTCCACAATTCACATACCATACGTTGCTCAGTGTAATTTATAAATTATTTAAAAATAATGACTGTTCTAGAAATAGTGTTTATAATATTTTACCAGCATCCTACAGTCCACGCTCCCAACAACCCTACTATAAAATATAACCATCAATGACAGCTGAGTATCGTAATCGGAGCTAGTACTCTAAATGATGTCATAGATAATACATTTCTTTTGTTCGATTCTAACTGAATGTGTGCACTATCAGCAATATTTATTTACAGCAGAATTTTAACTATAAAATGTTTACATGTTTCAGTGGCCATCGATCTTATCGTGCAGCATATATCGGAGTACCTGAAGCGGAGTCCGGTGGATAAATCGCTGGCAGCGCTGGAGTACGCCGGACTCTCCACCTCGGTGCCGAGCAGTCCGCAGCGCAGCGGGAAAAGCGGCAGGCCGCATTAGACACAACTAGTATAGTTATTGGAAACATTGTTTTTATATTATGACAGTGAAATTACTTTGTATCGAGACGCAAGATAATATAAGAGTTGCCCATGTGTTCAAGGAGTTGGATGGCAGCTTACATCCTAGTAGACTTTACTACAATCATACATAAAATGCTGTGGTCGTACTAATGAAAACTCTTGTCCGATTTATGTTACAATTACCATTTGGCAGATTTTGTTACATTTTTATAGCTGTATTTGAAACTTTCAAATATAAAATACATGTAATTATTTGAAAGTTTAAAATTAATTTGGTAATCTAAACTATCAGTTTACATCGGTTTCAAACGATAATTGTTAGCAAAGGACTTAAATATTAACCTTAAAGTCACATTAGAAATCACAGACTCGGCGACCACTGACCATTTGCACTTGAAATCTAAGATGTTATAACTCTTGCGTCTTGTGTACTTAATGACTTAAGTGGGCCCGTAGTCTATTTTTTAAATTATTTATTAGATTTTACCTATCTACGGAGCTTCATGTAGGTGTGATTTCACTGTCCACTAACTATAATGGATTATGATCCTTAGTCTAAGAATTTCCAACAACAAAAATGGGTGTACAAATTAAAAAACAAATTCCCCCTATTTTTCAAAGATTAGAAATTATTTATTTGTAAAACATATCCAATGTAATGTTACTTATGGTAACTAACTAGTCAATCGGAATTAAATTAACATATTTTCAACTTTATGCTATATGGCATAAGTACTTATATAGATAAATTTATCTACACTTATCTGCCTATTCATAGTTCTTTAAATGTTAAACGCATTTATACCGAAACCTCGTTACGTTTACATTGTCTATGACGAAGTAAAAATAAAAAAAAATGTTTTGGAATGTTTCATAAAAAAAAATCTTGTAGGTCGTTAATCAATTAATACCAATATCATTTTGAAATCTTAAGTTCATTATGACACTAATATTTATAACTATATAACAGCAATTTAATTGACTTATTCTTTTCTATTTCGCAAAAATTTTTTAGACTTTCCCGAAGTCTTTAGGTTGAGTACAAGGCATTCGACGTAGCTTTCGCCTCCCACTCGCCTCAATAAAAATATTAATTGTGAATTATAAGTACGTATGTAATTTTACCCCTGATAAACGTTTAACTATAAGAGGACTTTTCTGACTTAGTTTAAATATTTTAGCAGTGGTAAATATTGTATAATGTTGTCTCTGTCTCGCGCATTTTAGCCAGCCACAAATCAGCTCCTTTGTAAGCTGTGTTTCGGTTGGAGAGTGAGATGTAGCAGTGAAATTACAGGGTATGAATGGGAACACATGAGACGTCATAAGGGCGTCACATGATGACGTAATTAATGTCTATTGCGCTATATATCTGTAGGTACGTAAACCACGGCTATCATAATTTTTATATTTGTAGTTATATATATTAGAAACCTGCGCACAACTCGTCCGTTCCGTTCTCTAGTTGCTCGTATAAAGCCCTTTTCTATCTGAATAACTGTTCATGGGCCGACATCAAGAT
Source organism: Achroia grisella (assembly GCF_030625045.1). Classification (NCBI taxonomy): domain Eukaryota; kingdom Metazoa; phylum Arthropoda; class Insecta; order Lepidoptera; family Pyralidae; genus Achroia; species Achroia grisella. Next base: position 344,765 of record NW_026713011.1, read on the forward strand.
GTCGGCCCATGAAGAGTAGTATGGCACAAAAGTTTCGAGAGTAGTATGGCACAAGTGCCATACTACTCTCGAAAAACCGGAAGTCTAACCATAGTAATATACAATACAAAGATTTTTTTTTTATTATTATCAATAAAAAAAAATCTTTGTATTATATATTACTATGATTAGATTTTAAAAATATAGGGATAATGCAGACGTTGCAAGTTTTTGGTATTAATGGTTTTAATAATATTTTAACACGTACGATTAGATGTGTCATTTGCCACTACTTTCAAAGTAGTTTCCAGGAATCTATAGTGTCATCAGAGAAATTATTAAATAGCTCTTGGAACTTTACGTAACTACTTGTAACTAGGTATTTTATTATAGACGGTGCTATTCAGCGTGCTTTAGGTATATTGTCGTGTTTTGTAGTTTTCTCGTGATTGTAAAGTAGTTGAAGCACTCTGAATATTTTAAAGTGTAAAATTAATATTGAAAAGTAATCTTTAATTATACCTCTTCAATATTAGACATATATGGTAAGTTGTAAAGGTACTAAGCTCGAAAGTTTTACTGTCATGATAATTTTTATAATGCAACATCTTTTCCAAAATTATATTACTATATTAGGACATTATATTTTACAATTACAACTAATGTAGACCTATGTTATCGAAAAGTAAATTTGATTTGATACTAAATAAGCAGTGGGATTAAAAAAATTGCAGTTACTACATGTCACACAGGTCACATGGTCAAGTTAAATAGTACGAAATGTTCAAATTTGTATGGTATTGTATTTTTACGACTGACTGTGTATATACAGGATGCATAGGCAAGTGTAACTAATCTATGCTCTAAATAGTTAGAGTGCTGCGTCCCCACAAATTTCGCATATTTCGCAAAGTTGTGATCGAATCAACTTTTAAAATGTGTACCATTTTTTTTGAGGCTATTAAGAAGACTTGGTATTTGAAAAACGAATTTGCATGTAATCACTGGATGAGTAAAAATTAAAAAAAAAAACATTTCGGGATTGACAGAATGTCAGTTTATTGGTTGTCTATGGCTTTCAAAGAAACTCAACAACGCAGTATTTGAATATTTTTACCAAAGGAACCATTTGAAACTAACTTATTTATTGCTTTTTTATAAAATAAGACATTAATGTAGATATCTTGCGAATTAAATCGCATAGTTGGCTCAATACGGACCGTTTCACAGTTAATTTAAATGACGTACTAGTCAAAATTAAAAATTGTTATCATATTGCTTTCACCGATATAATTTTGTAATTACCTAAGCAATATTTTATTTATATTTGTTAATACTTAAGATTTAGAGTTTATAAAGGCATCTTGTGAGGAATGTGTAGCCTACCATGACGGTAGTCTTTAGGGGATAAGATGGTATAGTGATAAGATTTTTTTCATATTTATTTAATAATCACAAATGTTTTATAGCTGCTGTATCTTACCAGAGTTATTGTACCTTACAAGTTATGATTGAAATAGTTTATAGAACCCTGCATTAGACGTACATATATACGGAAAACTTCATTGTATTGTCGAGTTTTTTTAACTATTCTAATGGCCCTACCGAATGATAGGGGCCGAGTGCAGATGGCACCCTAAATCCGCGGAAGGACTTATCGAGAGGCTGAAGGCCAACTCCTACCATTTATTGTCGAGAGGGAGAGACGCAAGTATAGGACGTCTTTATTATCTCTTATGTTTGGTATGAACCCAATGTTAATTAATGAATACTATTCAATGTTTTCAACATTAAAAAGTCAATATAGATAATGACACATGTGTAAATTTGTTAGTAATAATGTAGGTTGGATAGTAAGCCTCCGCAGACAAGTTAATATACGAATAAAAAAATAAAAGTATGAAATTGTATGCTACATCGCAAACGAGTACGTACAAGTACTCAGATGGGCCGAATCCTTAGTTGTCACAATCGTGATATAAAAAAAGTACGCAACACTGATGAAATCTGTAAACATGGTATAAATTCTTATTCGACTGCGGAGTCTATAGTCGCCGTTATAGTTGTCAGATTTAATTGTCTATTATATGATGAAATGTCTATTTATTATAAATTTTATAGTTGTGTTTTTGTAATCTTTTATTTAATGTTAAACCGTATGTAATATACGTAATAGTATTTAGTAATACTACACTTCTGTAATTGAGTAATGTAACACGTAATTTACAATGATAAAATAGACCCCACATTTCATATATAGTTCTTGCTCATATAGATAGGTAGCTGTATTTATAGAAATAGTTAATAGTTGATACCTATGCAATCTTGTAAAATTTTCTCAAGTACTTTAAGTGCGCAAATCAGCGCTTGAATACTACAACAAAATGTAACTTTTTTTTATCCCGGATTTCATCCGTACAAAAATTTTTAATCAAATCAAAGCTTTCATGTCCTATGTTATGTAATGTATGTAATATGTTATCTAATTTATTTTATTGTTCTTTATATTATAAGTGTTTAATTGTTTTAATATTATTTATAATATATTGTATAATTATCACGAGAGATAATTGAATTGTAACGCACATCAGTTTTATTATAATTCAGTCGCCAAGTAGCGTAGAGTAATTTTTTATATAAATTAGAATATTAGTGATTGATCGCCTCCGAAGTGTGATTTTTATAAATAAGCCTGTTTTGTTTATTAGGTATGTATACCTATAGATATTTTCTAAATTAACATTCGTGTTGAATATTTGTGAATTTGATGTTGGTAATTTAAGTCTGTTTATTGTTATTTATGAATTGATTAATTTATTATTTATTTGGTTCCTATTTAAGAAATTCGTAGTGCCTGCTTCAATATACCAAAGAATGTGTTACGATGACTTTTTGTTTGTTTTTATTGTACATATACTATGTACTATGGTATTTGTTTTAGTAACTACTGTTTGTAAAGTTAGAAAAGCTTTTTAAATGTTACCATAAATTCCAAAGTGACGCCATAGTGAGTGAGTGCACAACAAAAAATAACTATATAAATATTGACACTTTTTAAAATTAATCATAAGTAGGTAGTCCCTGGCACAGCCAAAAGATTTTAGTATCATACAGAAATGTTTAGATTTGTTTTTTTTTTAATAGATAACTACTGATAATCGCAGACATTTCAGTTTTAGCTATACACAAATACGTTTCACACCTTGTCAAACCTACTTGTGTGTATTTAAAATTAAATACACTAAGTTCGAACATTACTAATGCTTTGCCAATTTTTGCAATAGTATAATATTGAAATTTTCATCGTTAAATTGTAGCAGTAATAGTATGTAATAAGTACTTTATACTCCGTCATACTCATGCGCGGGATGTGGGACGTATGGAGGGGTGGGGGGACGAGTTTTTGCTTCGGTATGGCATCTCACGCGCCAAGTTGTCGGACTATAACATTCTCTATATTCCAATAGATACTGTTAGCTTATGCTTATTTACCGGATTCAATATGTACAAAATGAAATATTATTTTAAAGTAATAAAGCCTATTTTATTTTAATGTTTTTTTATTTGCAAGCAATTTCAAGGGTCCTCTACACGGTCCATCCCATGATTAGTCGACCTGATTTCTTACTTCTTCCTCATTCTATCATCCCCACTGATGCCCGTCAGCGTATACCGTTAGCGCAGGCGAGCTCACCATACTATATTCACACCTAAATATACCTATACATCCTAAACATAGATATATTTCAAATGTCTGTACCAACAGATTGATATAATTACAAAATAAAACAACAGAATAAACTGATTCGCTTTATTACAATACACATTAAAATAATAATTATTGCATTAAAAAAAAACAAGTTAATCGTTGTTTATTTAAATATATATCTTTAAATAGTCTCGTCTTATGCTAAGGCTTGCACGTAAAACTGCGTGCGGACTAGGGAACGCTACACTACGCGGAGCGGCGGTCGAGCTCATACAGGACTTAGAAGACCACAAGTTGAGACCATGTGGGCAAAGTATTAATACTTAGTACATGCTGATCTTTTTTTCGACTACTCTAATGCTGTTAGCCGCAGGTGGCCTTTACAGCTTCACCTGACGATAGGTGAACAAATGTAGTTGGCATTCTAAACCAAAGGAAGGACTTATGGAGCGGCTGAAGGCCAACTCCCGCCTATATATACTGATCGTCTTAAACCAGCCTTATCTGTATCGTAAAAATAATCGGATGTTACGATACTCGTCATAACGAGTATCGGTTATTTTCATTTATAATTAATGACATCCGATAATACAAAAATATAACATTTGAGATTTTTTGTATATTAAAAGAGTATTTGCAGTTGTCTATCTGTGCTTCACAATATTCTAAAGCGATACAAAAATGTGCCAAATAATTTTAATTAAGTTACAATATTGTTGATTTTCTCTCAGTGCAAAATGAGTTTTTTATTCATCTTTACATGATAATAAAATAAAGTATTACAAACTTTATTGTCATTTTTTTATGTCATTTCTAACAACTTACATACAATACATAGTATTGTAATTATATGAGTGACAGTTGTTGACATTATATTAATAATTCTTTTTACTTAAATTTTTCCTTTCACTAGTGTCGTTTGACCGCCGGCTCCAGACGCCCGACGTGGGGCACGCGTGCTTTTAATCACAAACTCTTTACCTCCACAATGGATAGGTTTCGTAATGATGCGAAATGACTACATTAGCAATACTGAGTATTTTACTTAATATATTTATTTAACTTGGGAAATGGCGGCTTCATATCTTTTTCTTCTAAATGAATCGTTCTTTCAAGGTTCTTTCTAATCTACCAGTACTTAATTTGTAAATTGCAAACTGTTTCACTCCTTTTTTATTCAAATACCTTAAAAGACCGATTGATTTAATCGATTAATCGATTGAAACAAACGGAAGTGGAAATACGTTTTTAATTGGAAAATCTGTTACATAATATTTTTTATACAAAAATACTAGGTAAACGATTACCGTAGAATACTAACACCTAAAACAAGATGTCAGGTCCTCCTTGCCAACCTCAAAATAAATATAAGCCTATGATTTCAACAAAGTCTAATTACAAAATCTATCCATTATGGAGTGATCAAGCACAATACAAGGGGGAACATAAGCAAACGTGATCAGGCAATACGACGCAATCGCACGTAACCACGTTTCAGCCTATCGCATACGAAAATTATATTAAGAAAATTATGAACAATTATTCTTATTGAGAAAATAAATGTACAAAAATTATTTTGCAGGAAATTAAGAATTAATATTTTTGAATTCATGTCTCTTGTTACCGAGAGAATAAGTGTATTGTATTTATAAAACTATACTATATTAAACTTCATTCAAAGATGTTTATAATTGTAAACATTATAAAAAGCGACATAAGTATACTATAATGTATAATTTTACGAGTTGATTCGTGACCAGAATAAGGAATAATATTTATTCAAGTAAACTTCAATTTAAGCACTTTTGCATAGTATTCTTTTTAATCTACCATTCATTGACATTGTAATTTCAGTCAAGAAAAATGAGTAAGAAACTTGCCTGTTGCTCCTTTAATATTTACATTTTAGGTCAAAATATTAGATATACAATTGGTTGAATGACACAGATAATCTTTACATAGTATAAATTACTTTAGACATTTTAATTAATTAGGTAATGGATTTTAATGCAGTTTTTAACAATAGATAGAATGAGTCAAGAGGAAGGGTTATATGTATAATACATGCGTCGAGAACAAGCTGAGAAATCCAAGTAATTGTAATGCATCTACGCAAAGTCGGGAGTCGCTAGTTGTTTTATAATGAAAGATAAAATGATAATATTTTTAGTACATCGACGAATATCGGAAGCTTATAAAAAATCATATATATATTAAATTATAAAATGAGTACAACTTTCTAAACATTCAATATCTTAAATTTAGTAGTTTAGTATTTTTTTTCCTATTTAATCATAAATTGAAGGGAAGTGTTAGTGGCACCTGTCTGTGTAAGGCCTAAATATATTTGGTGATGTTAAGTTGTAAGAGTGGAAATAAAATAAATTAATATAAAGTATTTAGTATTTTACTGTATAAATATTCTCTTGATATTATCAAGAGAACATTTGTACAGTTGTGTCGTATGCGATAGGCTTTATATTATACAATTCGCTATTCGTAACTCCTCAACCATTGACGATCTAAAAGCAATAACAAAATACGATTAAACTATAGATTTGGTCGAAACTAACATAAATTACATTGTACATTTATAATTACTTTTAATATATAAGCAGCATAATTTATAATATTCTAATACAATATGTATAAAATATATAAACTAATTTCATCTATTATATTTCTACGTTACACGAAGAAAACCTTTAGTATCGAAAAACAAAATTCGACTTAAATACATACTGAATTCAGGGTTCAAATTTTAAAATCATATCACAAAAAAAGCGTACGCTCACAATTTTAATGTTATATTCAAGCAATTAAGTCGAAATTCGTTTGTTGATACGAGAGACTCTCCTCGTGATACGTAGACGAAAGTAAAATATTTCCGCAAAATTATTGTTACGTAATGTCTCTTATACAATAAATATATATATAATACACGATATTTACATTTGTTTGCACTATAATCGTCACTATAAACAAGAATCCTTACAACAGTCATGTGACCGTCCGGTACGTTAAAGCAAGCGGAAACGTGTGAAACCAACCAATCGCACTTCATAAACTAAGTATGTGACCATAACAAGTATATAATAATACCACTTTGGTTTTTTTTTACCATTAAATTGGCGATTAATAATATCTAGTGTGTAAGGATCGTAGCCTTGGCACTCATCTGTTGTTTCTACCTAACCCCAATAGATTTTCCATGAAAATAAATATAGTTTTTGTCATAAATATACACACATTTCGAGGGCTTAGTCCAAACTTTTGCAGTAACAGTGTTACCAACTTTCAACACTTGTTGCAAAGGAGTCTCTAACGTATAGCCCCAATATAAAATATTCTCAATAAGATAGATAGTTAGAAGATATTGGGAAAGTTTGTCAAAAAATCTCGTAGCTATAGGAGCATTTTTGTACGGGTATGAGATACGATGAGAAACGATTTTTTATGTGATGGCAACCCAGGGTGTGGTAGGTAGAAATGTACAATCAGAGGAATGCCAAATGCTCCGATACAAACGTATATCTTATGCCTTCATAAAGTTCATCATATATTCACAACGGTTTGCAGTTACGCATATTTTAACTATTTACATAATTTTCAGAATTCAATTTTATAAAAAAAAAGACAAATAAGTGAGAAGCTAACCCTATGTTGCCAGGGTCCCGATTACCCTAAATAATCGCAATTCTTCCTTAGGGGCCATTTATAAATTACGTTACACAAATGTAATGCTTTTGGTGGGGACTATTCTGACGTCACATAATTTGCAATCCACTATAAAAATATTTTTAAGCTTTTCTTAAGATCAAATTTGCTGTATTTTGAAATATGCCGCCACAAAATTAATGAACCTTCCAACTCTTGTTACACTTTGTCAATTCCTTCCCTCTCCCCTTAACATAAGACGTAATTTATGGATGCCCCCTAATTCAAAATAGTTCCATACAATCAGACTTAAGAAAATAATTTTATAAACCTTGTAATGAATGAAAAAAAAATGAATGTACCTAATGTACCGTATGTGACCCTTATAACCCTACACTGAAAGAACTGAACGTGAAATTTGTGCCATAAAATGAATGAGTTGTGTTGTGTATTTAAATCTAATAATACCCTCACAGTCAAAATTAGAGATATGGCACCAACGGTGGTATAATGAGTTCGCCTCATTATAAAGGTTCATTACACTATACCATTCTCTCTCAACCTCAGTATTGTGACATTTGTGAAGGCTGCGTCCAGTATTACAAGTAATAAAAACCCGATCAACGTCTCAAAGGAAATAGAAATAATCTTTATTCAAATATTGTTTCTATTTCCTTTGTTTCAAAGGTTGATATGATCACTGGTCAGTATGCCTTATACATCTAGGGTTGTCACACAAATATACGATATCTACCTCAAGGCAAGCGATTACTATCATACGAACCTCTAACATCGCCAACCCTAACCATGCCCGTCTAGGGGCGCTACAATCTTGACTTCACGTCTTGACTTGCAACATCGACGCTCACAATGCTCAAGATTTCTCATACCGTTACTCCCTATAACCCAGATGGAGTAATCAGAGGCTTTCTCTACTATCGACATTATGGTGAACGCAACACTTAATATACAGTAAGACCCCACTTAACGCTGGGGATACATTCCAATAAGTTCCAACACTAAAAGAAACAGCGGTCACTGAGGCTATGATTATTTTCTTCGGAATTACTACTATCAATATTATTGTTATTAGAAAGACTAGCTGCTGTTTCTTGAACTATTTCCTTGACGTCTTTCCGTTATGTTCCAAATTCCTGGGTTGAAATAAAGGAGCTGTAAACTGAAACAGCGTTAAGCGGGGTCTTACTGTATCCACATTTCACTGAGTATATTTGTAGTTATATTTTGTTAGAGATTATCACTAAATGTCTAAAACCAGTATACTGCGCCGATCGGTCGCACCGACCTGTCCTACACGAAGCCAACAGACGAAATTGCCAAGTAAATTAATAAACCTTGTCGATTGTGCGCTAAATCGGGTCCGCAGATTAATAATTATCAGCCAATTTATATTAAATAAGCTGATTTTTTAAATTAGCGGGTCGTAGTTTTTGCCTATATCGATTACCCGCTCTATACACAAAGTAGGCCAAAAGACCCCGCTTCCCAGATTCCTACAGAATCGAAGCATTCGGTCTAGTCAGTACAAAGATAACGTTATGCGATAGTCAGCCTTAAATGTGAATATACGTACAGTCTATTTTTTAATAAAGAGTCCGTTTTTACTGTACCCGACAAGTCGTTTGAGACTGGGCAAATGCGGAGTATTTTATGCAATATCCACCGCACACACATCAGATAAATATATTATACAGGCGGAGTACATTCGAAGATCGAACCGTAATGTCGGATGCGATGTTTTCATAATGCTACCGCCAGAACTTGGTGTGGCGGGTTTGGTGAGTATGGCGAGTGTGACGGGCGAGGCGCGCACGAGGCGGGCGGGGCGCGGGGGCAGCGCTAGTGGTGCGGGCGCGGCGGCGGTGCGCGCGGCGGCAGCGGAGACGCGGGCACGCTGCGCGTCTCACTGTTACTGTGGCCCCACCTTTACACACGCGTTCGTGTACAATGTTTGTAAAAATATCACATACTAGATTTACGGATTTAGAAAAATAATCTGTCAGATGTAGTTTTATTTTTATAAAAACAAATTATTTCCAATTTTTACCAGCCCGTATAATAGATCTTTATATAGGTATTAAGGTAATTATATACCTCACAATAGCTACCAAATCCTTCTATCACCGAAGCACAGCAGCCAATTTCAAATTCAGTATTATGAATTTGCACAGTTTAAGGATATTTTTATATAAAAAAAAAGTAATCTTGCATAGGAAATAATTTGAAAACACCATATTAGATTGTTTATAACAAGTATTAATTAATACTTGCACTATGGGTGTCACGTTGTCATATGACGACCTTGATACCCCTGGTCTAAACACCTGCGCCCATCATGGTGACATTACCAGAAATTTACCACGATGGAGTCTTGACGATAGACTGCGTGTACGTTAACCCAATAGAGTATTCTGATACTAATGAGGTCAGTAATACCCAACCCCCAGTATTTGTAGATAGTGAGGTACTGACCTGTGCTGCAAGTGATGCGGGTGGTGGAGCGGGTCCCGCCTGGCTGCAACGTGAGACCAGTTGACATACCCGCTGAGCCGCCGCTTGAGCAGCCCCGCGAGCGAGTGCAGCCAGCCTGCGACCAACCAACCCACAATGTGCTCACCGCCCGACACCCGCTACACGCTACCCGCTACCGGCCACCCGTTGCGGTATTATATACTACGCTCGCTTTGTCCACTCCGTTAAAACTCTTTGGTTTATGTGACATTTCAATATTATATTTAATTGATACAGTTAATCGTTTAATCGTTATCATAATAAAAGTCGTTCAATTAAAAGATTGCAATATGAATTAATTAATTTCATTCTAGTATATTTGAATTTATTATTACATAAGCCCTTTATATACATACCCTATCCATTGTTAGTTTTTTAGGGTAATATATGTTTATGCTTGCCATAAGATATGCTTTCAATCTGAATTTTAAATGTGTTCATAAAATTTTTACGCTATTGTTATTTGTAGGCAAAATATTAATTACTAAATATTACAGCGTAATTAAGATAGAAGAAAAGCAATAAGAATACAATTAGTTGCAAGCTTTTTGTTGGAATGCCAATTATAATCTACATAATTCAGTATTTAATACAATCGTATCACATTATTTTAATATCACAGACAAAAGCATACTATTAATATAACAATACAAGTTTTTTTTACAAACTTTTCAGAGACTAATTAATGGCTGGTGATTTTATATTTGATATCTTTCAACTAAATATAATCACGTTTAGAACCAAAGAGTTCCATCACACGTTTGATACCCGACATATATGGATGCATGTGAACAGCGAAGCTACGTCTGATATAATGTAATGAGTGATGATGACGGAACCGTCACTGGATGCCGCGCCAAGCTGGGTTATGTGATTTATTTACATAGCGCATTCGCTAACATACACAAGAAATATAATTTTGGATTAATTCTATATTATGACAAATAAGTTGATGGAATGTGGGAACTACATATTTGAACAGCACTACTAATATATACTACCAATATGTATTACCAACGGCTATCGCAATGATAGCCGTTGATAATACCTAAGAGATTTTTATATAATTGGCATTGCATACGAGCCAACGTCCCATCTAACGGTAAGTGGTAACCGTCGACTATATACAATACCACTTACTACGGACAGCACGTCCTTCATATCTTCTTATATTGGAAGATAAGATGTTATGGCTTCATAGGCTGTGTTTCACTGCCCAATATCATCCTCCAATCAAAAAACATATAATTTTGTAGTTGGTTGTGTGAGACCGATGTACCTAGACGGCTTACGTAATCTGTATCATGTAATTTCACTGCCTGCAAACTGGGACACAGCTTGTGAAACAAGCTGGTCGCGACTGAATTAGATGAGAATTCTCTAAGGGAATCAGAAAGAGAAATATATGGTTTGCCGATGCTTATTGGCTTTCCTTTTGCATTACAATATCCATAACAGTGAACTGTATTAATTATTGAAGGAAGAAAAGATATATTATAATATTCAAAAAGGTGAGTGTTGGCGATATAACAATACCCCAGAATATAAGACTCCCCCAAGAACACAAGTAGCTACAGATTACTGAATAATTTGGAACATTTTATTAATTTATTCCCAATAATTGACAAAATGTAGTTAGTTATATACATACATATAAATGTACTAGTAGTAGAAATTTCCTTTTGATATTTACTATACTTTACTAACTCTTTAAAATATTATTTTAATAAAAATATCAGTATATTATATACTCTTTATGTATGTATAAAGAGTACATAATATACTGATATTTTAACGTTAATTTACTGTTATTTAAATATTTTATTCCTAAAAACATTAATAATGATTCTAATCAAACATTCTTGGCGTTTATAACCTTTTAAAACCACACAACCCTTATTACACAAACATATACGTATATAGCCTTTATTAGCTGGGCATTAAGATCGTGTTTAGTGTAGCGAGGCAAATGACAGCAATGGGCAGGCGATGTGGGACGCGTGAGGACAGCGGCAAAGCACAGGTTTGCGAATTTGACAACATTCTGATCGAACACGCCAATGGTTGTTTGTACAATATAATTTTGGATCAAATGTTCGTCAAATACGCCGGTGTACAGATATTATACTACACATTTGAACAAATGCTTGTAAATATTTCCTCATAGAAAAACGATATTACAAATAAATACATTATTAATTTGATACTTAAAATTACATGTATAAAAAATATTACTACGAAAGGTTGTAGATATTACAGATTTATATAAATATTTTAACCACATTTGTTCAAATGTTGTAAACATTACAAGATATACATAAAAATGTTCACAATAGAGTCTGTAAGATAAAATTTTGAGAAGAACAATCAAAACTTAAGCGATACAAGTTAGTTAAAGGTTACAAAATATACATCTACTCGAACCAAATATTTGATTCAATTCTTTGATAAACAGTTGGAAACGCTTGAAGACGTAAACAGAATTTATATTTCCAGCAAAAGCAGAATATCTGCGAAGCACATAGGATTGCGTCTAAAGCAAATTTTTCCCATATTTTTCTGTATTTTTCCAAAGAAATATTTACACAATGAAGTGATTTTGTGACACATACAGTAAATGAAAATGATGGGATGAGATACTGAGGTAGTGAAATGATTGTAGTGTATTTTTTTTTATAAAAAAGTGCGTAAAATAAATCGAACTGAGCAACACGAATACAGTCGATATTATTAACAAGAAAATTATTAAAAACAAAAAACATTTAGAAAAATATATTTATCTAAATTACATTTATTGATAAAACAAATATATTATTTTTAAAAAATATGTCATATATTAAATATTTGACAAAATATGTTTCTCATATTCAGTTCAATTTACTATGTACTAATTGAGGCACGAGCTATTTTTTTTATTAAATCACATCGGCAGATCAAAAGATCCGCTCTTCAGAAGGAAGATCAAAAATGGCTACGATATGAAACAGAATTGCAACAATACTTTGAGTAATTAAGCAACTATCATTGTCAACCATTTCTCGTCCTACGCTGGGCACAGGTATAAAATAATATTTACCTACTATTACAAATGATGCTGTCTGCGCATCCAATCTAATATTACAAATGCAACAGTGAGTCTGTGTGTTTGTTACTTCTCACGAATAAACGGAATTAAATTTGCCATAAAGATATACTATATTACAAAGATGAAAATAGAGTATAGTTCTCGGGTGAGATCGTGAAATTATATGAGGAAAACTATCATTAGACAATTTTATCTACATAGTAGAAGCTAAAACAATAATTGTTAGAGATTTTTTTCTCTGTATTTTTTGTCTGTCTGTACGTTTGGGTGCGCTAATATTAAAAACCAATTCGATTTCTCTACCATCTCTGCTTAGTTGGCGACCAGATGACGTTGTTTTACCTTAATGAAAATTATGGAGTTAACATCGACAGCAATACTAATACACTACTTATTTACAGTTTGTTTGTACGTATGTATCAACTACAATCATTTCACGAGGACGCATACTAAACGGTGGTTGCGAGTGGCAAGCGCAGCGTCTGCACAGTCGACACTACTGTAGTCATAGGCTGGCTGCCCTCTGTCACGTACATTCTAATATTGTAACATAAACGTCATGTCCCATATACTTATAACTTTAAAAACAAATAAATAATATTAGACAATTTTATAAAAAAAAACATGATTCCTTAAAAGGCGAAAGTAACATAACCTGTGGAATAAGTGCATAGTTTTTCGCATCTATAAAATAATGAATTTCAACTAGGGATAGACATACTATAAATCTATAGACAGAAAAAATAAACAAATTTTTTAGTAACTTAGAATTATTTTCTAGATTCTGTATCTATGTGAGGTAACTATGCAAATACATAGAATAAAACAAAGTATAACGAGATTTCTTGCCTCACATTTTTAACAATTTTTAGGGAACTATTATAATTTCTATACAAAAAAAATTTTAACTATAGTGATAAAAATTAATTTTAGTTATTGAATTGTTTTGTGCTTTTCTTTAGAGCTATTTTCTTAAATTGTAAGAAAGTGACATAACCATATAATAGTTCTTTTACTTTGACAAGTGAGTTACTACATACTACATACTTAAAAAAAAAGGTAACAAATAAAATAATATTTTTAAACAAACGGCCACAACTGGTAAAAACCACCATTAAAAGGAAAAGAGTACAATCTGCAAAATGAAATCTATAAGATGTATTAGATCAACTAAATATACATTTTATAGCCTTGTGATAAGAACCAGTTTTATATATTTGCAGGCCAATTATCTTCTAGTAGAATCCAATTACTTTTACAAAAAACATTAACCTGTAGCGATATTTGTAACTACAAATTATACTTGTAACAACAAGTATAGTATGTAGTTACAAATATTGCTTTTTAGTTACTTAATTTGTAACTTGACAACCTCTTTAACGGTCAATTTTTGAAACCAACTACAATCGATTGACATTGAAATCGATATTGAGATAGTAGAGCAGACTTCTTTAATAATAATGTCGGGATAAATATGACCCTTGGATACAACCATACAATTTATACGCGCAGTAACTCGAAAAATATAGGTAGAAAAAATCGCACTTAAAGTGTAAAACTTTAAATTCATTTTCATAAAATTATCTCTTTCGACTTACTGCGTATATGAATTGTGCAGTAGTAAGTCGAGGCATTTTATACTAGTATACTAACCGTGATCGTCGTGGTGAAGTTTGCTGGGTGGAAGCGGCGCCACGTCCGTACGGAACCCATTGCGTATCTCCGCACGTGTCAGGCTTTGACTGCGACCCTCTGATAACCTGCAAGATGACGTAAAGTATATTTTGGTATGTTTCTTTTGCAAATAAGTAATCATTAGATTAAAAGTGGCAACCATTATCTATTACTATAGTGTGGGTTGGAAATCTACACTCATTTCCCTTGCTATTTTTGTGAAAGATCGGCAATCAGTCTTGAAAAGAAAAATATACTGTGTATTTTAGTTTACCTATCATTGAGCAGTAGTGGTGAGGGCGGATGCAGCCGATCGTGCAGTGGTGGTGGATCATCGCCATTTGCTGCAACACAAGTAATTGTGAACTTTGTGATGATAAATATAATTGGCCTGCTTATATTTCTTGGAGAATACTTGAATTCATTTTAAAAATACATAGAAAAAAGTATTATTTAGTTAACAATAGGCACAATCGGCACAATCCATCCTTTGAATAGAGAACACTGGTGTAAAAAAAATAGAAGCTACAATCTTTGGATCTATACATCAGTAAGTGTAATGTATGTATTTTTTTTTTGTTGTCTATGCTATACATTGAAGAAATAACTATGTATAGTATATAAGTTCAAAATAATTAACATTACCTTCATGTCCTAACATGGGGTGTTGCCTACTGGTCCGCGGTGGGGGCTCCGGCGACCTGCCCGTACTGTGTTCTCTGCTTAAACTAAACATAAACAAAATTATTGAATTTTAATATTTATAGCGTTATTCAGTAACAGGCCTACAAATTCCCTTTTTTATTTGGTAAATAGTATTTATTAACAAGATGAAATTATGCGCTATAAGTATAAACATTAATACAGATTACTGAATATAGACCACATTTATAGAGTACACATATCTATTACCTTTTATTACATTACCTTTTTTTATTATTACATTTCTGGAAGCAGTCGTAGACAGTATATATAAATAGTAATATATTAATCTGGAAGATATAAAACTCTAGTTTTTATATCCACTTCTTAGAACGTATTTACTTACTATATATGTACAACATATGACAATTAGCACATGTAAAGTTATAAATGAAAATACAATATTTGACCGCGTTCTAATCAAATAATCTTATATTAAAAAATAATAATTTTCTAAGACTTGTATTTTGTTGAGACTTTTTAACAATGTCTGAATAATGCGTAATTGCCACTTCAGTATACACTCAAAATATCGCAAACCTGGTACAACTCAATAATTATAAACATTAAAAAATCCACACTGATGTTTGAGCTTTATAGTTGAATTTCTAAAATTTTAATTTTTGTGTTAATTTAATATAGTACTAGGTGTGTGATATATACATATATTAAGACTGTCTCACCTTCTGTGCCTAGGTGTGGAGTGCAAGTCCACTCTAGACCGCCTCTGTTGACTTTGGTGGTAAAACCGTTGTAACACTATGGGACTTGTGTTGCCAGAACTCTGAAAACGATATTTATATTTATTAAAAAAAAGCATTCAATATGTAAATAGATGTATTGTTGTAATACACAATAATGATATATTGACTTCTTTGTGTCGTTTGAGAAGCTTGATCGTGCTAAATTTCAACGGGTCGCTTTGTCAAAGTGGTCGAGTGGAATATTTTTCACTACTGTAACATACATGTTTGATGCACAAATTTCGAAAGCATACTGAAAAAGTTGCCTAGCGTGCAGTTCTATCCAATAACAACCATAGACAAGCGAAATAACGTCGCTGTCAACTGTGTGATTGTAACCAATGGCAGGCATGGAAACGTTTTCAGCATGAATAGGAAAAGAACAATTTCATTGTGATTCAAGCGTAGACTCGTACAAGCAGTACTAATAATAATAACTCTGGATAATTCACACAACGCTATCTAATCTCAAGCTAAGCAGAGCTTGTATTACGCATACTAGACAACTTATAGAAATACTTAAATACATTTTTTGCACATACATACATAATTAGACAACACTCAAATACAAACAATAAATACTCATGAATACAAATATTTGTACCGATGAATCGAAACCGCAACCTTCGGCAGTGAAACGGGTCTAAACCGCTAGACCACCAAGGCCGTGGCCTATATATACAAATTTAAAAATAGAATGCAATAGTTACGGCAGGCGAGGCGGATGTGAGGGATGTGGCGGAGGCCGCGGGCCGCCAGCGACTGTCGGCGGACGGGCGGCGCACGGGCGGCGGCGGCGGCGACGCACTCGTCTCTATGGTCCTGCGGGCCCAGTGTACCACTTATATTAAACTACCGGCCTGCTATACGGTTTGTTTCCAGGTGGTATATAGCCATACTAGATTTCACGTGAGCAAATTCGAAGTAATTGCTGCTACATATACTTAATGAGTTAAACAGGATTAATATATATACTTTATTACATATATAAACATTAATAAACAAAGACAGTTATACAAAAATGTGAAGTTAAACAAGGACAGGCTTATCTCTGCCAGAGATCTCTTCCAGCCAACCTAACGCTGTGACAGAGGTGGTAATTAGCGGGCTACGATAATGCTCGAGTTTTTGGAATAACCATATTTTAATGTATATTTAAAAAAGACATACACACACTTACTAAATATTTAATTAATTATTAAAACTACAGCAATACATAATTCCTACAGCCCCATTTTAACATTGCACCGCTTGCCATTGACAGGGAATTCATCCCCACACGCTAGAACCGAAGTGGTCTCGGACAGTGCGGTTTCCTCCCGCGTATACTTAGATTATGGAATGAACTACCGACTGATGCTTTCTCGAGAGACTACAGCAAAAAGAGTATATTATTATTAAGGTTTCCTAAGGGTCGGCAATACACACGTGACACCCCTGTTGTCTCAGGCGTCCATAGATTACGATACGTGTGCTTGTTTGCCACCATCGTAGTTTTAAAAAAAGAGCTTATACTGTGAGTACTAAATAAATCAACTGATTGCTTGTAACTTGTGACAAGTAAGGTTATATATAGAGACAGAGCCTGGAGATCTGTAGTACTGGTTTCGACCAAGTTCAGACTCCAGACTCTCACAAGGAATAACTTGTAAGTTTTTTTTATATATTGTAAGTTTTCTTGTGAGCAGTAAATATATGTGAGGTGTTATATGTGAGGATTATTATATGTAAAAATTGTTATGTGAGGTACCTGCGACGCGCATAGGGCGAGTATCCGCTGTAGTCCTCGAGGCTGGTGGGCTGCGAGCCCCCCGCGCCCCCCGCGCCCGGCCCCGCCCCCGCCGCCATCCCCGCCACGCCCCACCGCGCCCTGTGCAGTACACGCGCACTCAATACATGCTTTATTTATTATACCATCTCAATTACAACATTTAAAAGGTTTTTTAATACTTTGGTATTTAATATACATTAACCAGGTCTTAACACGAATAATTTTATGGAAAGTAAAGGTACGTGACAACGGCGGCTGGTGCAACCTTTATTTACTCGTGTTAAGACCCGGTTAATAATTTAAATAATTTAAAACAAGCACTTTATAACAATTGAACCTAACTTGATTAAACATTACCTTCGCTAAAACCGATTAGTAGTTATATATAAATTACCTTAGACAATTAACACAGCGCCATCTAGTCCCACAGTAAACAGAGCTTGTGTTATGGGTACTAGACCACCGAGGCCGTTAAATAATAAATATGAATTCTAATATATATCTAAAGCTTAATAAACAGTACTCACCTTTGTGGTGTGGGTGTGATCTGTTCAGGAGGCCAGTATTGCGAAGTGGTGACGAAGTTGCGAACGGGCTGCGGTGTAGTGGGCGGCTGCGGATCCAGGCCGTTAAGTGGTGCGGGGGCGGGGGCGGAGGCGGGGGCGGAGGCGGAGGCGGGGGCGGCGCGGAGCGGCGTGGGGGGCGCGGGCGGCGAGGGGGGCCCCGCTTCCGCCGCCGACAGTGACGCGTACCACGACTCCACCGACACAGTGCTCTTGGCGGACTTCACCACGAACGGGTGCTCCAGTAACTTTGCGTATTTAGGTCGATACCTGTAGTTTTTCGTGAGGCTGAAAAGAGAAGAGTCGCATTAATAGAATATAGAGCAGAAATCAGTGTGATTGGCGTAATGCTGCTTGTGGGGACTGGTCTGCTCAGGTTACGGACACTGATGGTGGTGGTCATTAGATTTTCCCAAATTTTAATTGAAAATTGAAAGTGTTGTTTTTTATAAAAATTTACAAGCTCATGTGAAAAGAATAAGAAATAGTTTCTTGTCAGTTCATCTTTGCTTGAAAGCACTACGAACTGATTAAAACAAATATTATAAGTAGGAATTAGATTTTTTATGTGTAATGGATAAACTCAAAAATACTTAACCGATTTTAAATTAGAAAACTACATTCTTAATGAGAATCATGCGTTTAATTTTAATAAAAAATAAATAAAGACCTCTACAATAGTTGCACCCATGCTAAGCTACATAGATTGCACCAATAATATGAACTATTACTCTACACATAACGAGGGTTTCATTATGTGTAGAGTAATAGTTCATATCTATGTAATGTAATATAAATAAATACCATTAAAGCTGAATTAAAATGAAATTCTATGTTAATACATACCATTGTGAGACGAATGATTTGAATTCCGGTGTGAAATCACTATCATCAGGTAACTGTGGTGGGTCGTCCGTAATCACCTGAACAATAAAATTAATATGATTGAGGTGTAATCATTGCGTGCTCTCCTCTTTTCTGTATCAAGCTAGAAACTAAAAGACACGGATTGTAGCATTTTTTTTCTTACTGAATAGCAACCTGATGAAAATACCAATCGTAGCTTATTGTCTCTGCCGTAATACTTCACTTTGCCATTTCTATGGATTAGTCCTATATATATATACATATACTTGAACCGTATCACGGACAATATGTTACCATGCGCCCGTAATTTCACTGCCTACAACAGAAATAAATATCACAAAGCAAG
Source organism: Achroia grisella (assembly GCF_030625045.1). NCBI lineage: Eukaryota > Metazoa > Arthropoda > Insecta > Lepidoptera > Pyralidae > Achroia > Achroia grisella. The sequence continues at coordinate 364,393 of NW_026713011.1, forward strand.
CCTGCTTGGAGGTTGAAATAGTAACGCTTTCATACACAGACAAGATGGTGCCCTCAGACTATATACTAGTCGTATCCGTCACACGGAAGTTGGCCTTCAGATGTTCCATAAGTCCTTCCGCAGGTTTGGAGTGCCATCTTCACTCGCCCCCTACCGTCTGGTAAAGCTGGTTGAGTCTGGTGAAAGTCAACTACAACCAACCGCATTAGAGAGAAGTCCGAAAAAAAAGTTTGAAATAGTGAGACAGGATGCGTGGGTAACGCAAACGGCAGTACTAAGTATCCCTCCAGTACATTATATTCTACTCACTTTTGAGAGAACTTCGAAGTCATTCTGGCAATTTCTATACGGGAACACTCCGGTGGCTAACTCGACGAGCGATATACCCAACGACCAGACGTCCGCTCGGATGTCGTAGTCTGGCCGCGACGGGTCCGGCGGGTCTATTCGTTCTGGCTGTAAGCATACATGTTCATATTACGAATTGACTTTGAAAGGGGCTGAGAACCTTATTAAAAAAAAACGGAGTTTCCAAGAAAAGAAAACTATGATTTTGTATATGTAGAATTTAGGACTAAATGGTTAAACGTGAATCCCTATTACTAGAAAACTAAAACAAATTTTTTATCTAAAAAGATTACTCTCTTTTTAGATAACATTTGTTTGTTGTAGTCTCAGGTACAGGTACTAGTTACTCATAATTTAGTCTAAAAAAGACATTGGAATACAAATATTTTGGAAGACACTATTTTGCAAATATTATATCTATTACGCTTCCGCTACGGCTAATCTTTTTCTTATTAGTCTTTTATGAACAAAATACTCACAGCCAAATATGCAGCACAGCCAGCACTCCTCGTCTTGGCCTTGGAATCGACGAGACGGCCGCTGATGCCGAAGTCGCAGAGCTTTACGTTCCCGCGCGCGTCCAGTAAAATATTACTCGGCTTCACGTCCCGGTGGATCACACCGTGTGTATCTTTCAGGTACGACAACGCGTTCACAGTCTGTTAACAACAACACACAGCTCATGAATTGACTATCAGATATTTTTTTATTGCTAAATATATTTATATAATTTCGTTTTATTGTAAACGAAATTATATAAATATTATATTTAGTTTGACAACATTAATTTTTATACAATAATATATATTTTTTCTTTTCAATCATATTTGTACGCGTCGCAGAAGACAGTGAAACTTGCTATCTATTTTTTAAGACCTTTGTAATCTGTGCTTCACAAATAAAGAATTTGAATTTGAATTCATGACTCTTATCCCAAATGATGTAGTCAGAGGCACAGTCAATGTCGATGTGAATGCAACACTTGACATGCCCACATTTCACTACAAATACAATTCATTAAAATCTACGAATAAATATTATTATATACATAGATCACACATAGATCTTAACAATATGGTATGACAATAAAATTAAACAAAGTGATGTACAACAGTCTGCACTAAGCATGGCTGTGTGTATGTGTGTGTGCGTGCATACTTGTGTGTCAGATAATTATTATATATTATTATACTGACCGCCACTGTAACTTTTCCTAATATAGCCTCTGGTATGGGTGCGGCGAGCCGCTTGAGCAATTTGTCGAAGCACGTCTCCATCAGTTCCATGCATATCCACACGTCCGAGTCGGTCACGAAGCAACCAAGACACCGCACTATGTACGGACAGTCGTGGGAGCGCACCACCACGTCCAGGTCCATCAAAATGCGTTTCGTGTCCTCAGAGTTGCCTGACCGGCGCATTTGCTGTTGAAGAAGAGAAATAAAAATCAAACATGGTCTTGCGTTCTATCGATTACCCACACCGTTTTACTTCCGATGATCGCAGATACGATTCCTCGCACGGTGCAATCATTTGTCGTCATAAGTATTGTTTGTATTGATCTCTGTATTTTCTATATATATATATTACGTATGTATTTACAAAAAATGTTTTTAAGCATACCTATCAGTTTTATAGTACTTATTTTTAAAATCACTAGTATCCTGACGACTTAGGCGTAATACCGGTTAGTCAGGGAGAGAAACACCTCAATGCCTACAATATTCACAATTACCTATCTCTTATTTGTTTTTATAATAATATCAACACTTCAACTTTTTCGCTCCCAAAAACTCCCGCTGCCTCCGTTCAATTATCCGTCATCCACTTGTCAATGTCACATAGATTACTTTGGCTCTGGCCTCTGACGTTCCGTTTCAGGTTACATGATTATTGACTTTACCATTTTTAATTAATGGTGCGTCACACGATAGTTAACATATATATACATAGGTAACTGATGAGCGTAGTCATGCTTATCAAAGGATATAGTGTCTACAGGATCATATAACAAATACTAAATTAAATAAACTAAAGATATACATTACTTTCATAACATTGACTATCTTAGTATACTGTCAAAGGTTTACAATCTAAAATCAATACTAACAGAGCTAAGTTTCGGCATGCATTCAGAAATGCACAAAATATAACATAACATATATTAATTTACATAATCCAAATCACCCAAAAACATGAACAACCTTTTAGAGTAACAAACAATTATTTGGCGGTGATTGACTTCTATGATTCAGACTGTAACATATCACCATCACAATGTAAGTTTCCGATCTTATGAACATTGCATTTTTTTTTTTTTTATACCTCCAAAATAGAACTTGTCATTTCTCGTCATGAATATTTTAACGGATAAATTTAACATATCACATTACAAAAGGTAAAACTTAATTACCTACATATATAGAGAAAAAAATATAAAGGGAAAGTAATATTCTCGTGACATAAAATTAGAACAAAATCGCTGCCTGCCTTCACCTAACCAATAGAAAATAACAGGTCAATATTATTCAAGTGGTTCTAATACCCTCAATACTACTACTACTATTTTACTTCGACGATACTCTTGATTTACCAGAGAATTATTTTAATATAACATAATTCATTGAATTTCAGTTATGATTTACTTAATAGTACCATCAGCTCACTGGTCAAGTAATCTATTGCACCCTTTGAACCCTGTACATTTAGGGGACTATAAATGATTGTAGATACTGATCTCAATTTTCTTTACAACACCAGTTTAACATAAACCAAAACCCACTGTTCCAGATTAATGTGAAATAGAAATAATCTTTATTCAAATAAACTCAACACAAGCACCCTTGAGTAGTCAAGTTTTTTAAATCTATCGCTCATTCGGAACGCAGTTTCATCACAAGAAGAATAAACGAGAAACCTGTGTTTTGCTCCTTTAAATAAATATTGATTTACTTATATTTAATTAACAACAGGGATTAGGCATGCGGCAATAAACATAAAAACCGCTACGCACTTAATCTCCGTTCAATCAGACAACATTGACAGCGCTATGAATTTCAAGTTAGATATTTTCTAAAAAACACTGATTTATAAATGATGACAATTATAAATTCTTCAATTTTATAATAAGCCTTTTTTTTTTTACAAAGAAAATATTTTATGACACATTTGATTTCTTTTTCTGGCAAATTGAGTACAGACTCCGGGAGTCCGTTGCAAAACCCTGCGCAATCTCCATAAAACGAATTACCAACTTTCGTTAAACGAACGTGAGTTTAGTAAGCCTACTATTCACTTTATATTTAATCGATGGTATTCGTAGCCACTTCGGCCATCCAACGTTATCGAAGGGCCTCATTCGATATTATCATAACAGTTAACAGCGGGTAATATAATAAAATTAAAATCATATAAAATTTAGTTTGAGATAATTTACATACTTAAAATATGAAAGTTGCCACTGACAACTACACATTACATTTCAACATCATGAATTCAGTCTTTGTTATATTTTCCCGCCTTAAGTTGTATCACTTAATTTTTCACACCAGGTACTAGTCAGCATCTCTGCAAACACGGCTGCCTAGCTAATTAGTGAAATACCTGTTAAAACAAAACATTAAAAAAATGCCACCGCTTGCCCACTATGAGCTACGGTCTCAACAGATCTGGATTTTATTAGACTCAGCCACCGCTTGCCCGCACAAGGAGCTACGGCCTCAAACTGGTCAAATTCTCATTAGACTCAGCCACCGCTTGCCCACACAAGGAGCTACGGCCTCAAACTGGTCAGATTCTCATTAGACTCAGCTACCGCTTGCCGCCACAAGGAACTACGGCCTCCAACTGAAACAATTCAAATATTTAACAACTGGTCATTTTCTCAATGAGGCATTCACCGCTTGCACACGCAAGGAGTTACGGCTTCCAACTAGTCATATTCTTTATGGTACTATGCTATTTTTACTTCAGCCTCAAGTGCTCTACATTGCAACTCAACTATGGGTTATATGCACTCCCATCAAATTTTACTATTACTTTTTATTCTATTACATTTCTTTAAGAACTGGATTTCCTGGTTCCATTTTACTATTTCTCCAACGCTTTAAAGGACTTTATAACATTTAATCATAAGTTCATTCAATTTAATTATGTACCAAATTCGAATTATATATCTGGTTGATATATATCTATCAATTTCTGAACGAACTTGCAATATATTACTACCACATACCCTACTCCTATTATTATCTACCAAATCTTGAGTAGCATCAACAAAAAGCGAGTCGTTCGTTGTACGTCGCATTGAGCACACGCGGATCCCCATTTTCTTCGTGAACTAACGTATACGGAACCATCAGCCGCGATCTCAGCGCAATCATCTCATCAGTATATCATCAAATCTAAATCACCATCATTTACCTTAAAATCCATAAATCGTATTCATAGTCATATGATTATTATATTAATCTCATAATTTCATCAAAGTATTGCAAATCATTTTTCATTGACGTATCAACCGCCCGTTCTATTAGCCATTTTGCTCATAATTCAGCTTGTCATCGATTGTAACTCATCATTGTATCACTAGCATTCCTTAATCTTTCAGATCTATTCGTTCATGTACAACTCTTCACCGCGTATATTTACCGACTATTTTCCATCGAGGTGTATCAAATTTTACCTTGTGGTCGTCCTTACTACAATCTTGCAGTGTAACTATCTTGTACACCTCGAGCGCTTTATTCATAATATTTCAAAAGTGTCTGTATACGGTGTCTGGGTTCTATAAATTAGCACCTCTTCTAATTTCCCATTAATTACAACACATTTTCTAAAATATTCTGCGTATTCGGCTGTAACTTTCTGCTTACTAGCAGACCATGTTATCAAGCCATTAGTTGTATTTAAATTCCCGACACATAAAATCAGTTCTGAAAGGATTAATTTCAATTTAAACTATTTAGTTAGTACAATAGTCAATCCGATTTCTCCAAAGGGCGTTCAGCCACACATACAAGTGCATATAGGTGCTCAGACTAATCTATGGAATCAAATGCCCAGCATTTAATTGCGTTGATCATTACTTATAAAAATTTTAACTTCCGTCGTCGTCAAAGACAACGCTTTAAATTTAATTCAATCTTATTTATCTGATGAATATCAACCAAATATTTGAAAACAACATCACCGTTATTATTATAAACTTCCAATATCTCTACACCTGTAATTTTGTACAATTCAACATTAAAACACCCTCACTTATTTAATACATCCGTTCTCGTATGCTATGCAAGTGACAACATCAATTCTTATATGTTGATGAGTTCACTATTAAAAGCCTTAGTTAACACTTTTATTTTACTTCAACTCAACAATTATGTCAAAAGTTACAATGGTCTAAATACCTAATACATCTAATACACCTACCTAAACACATCCAATCTCATATTCAAGTCAATTGAGTCAACATGTATACCAACAATTCTTACATGCTCGTTAATTTAGCATTATACGCTTCGATTATTCTATTTTTTTTTTTTTCAATTAAAATCTTAATAGATACAATATCTCAAGATTTAACAAAGGTTAACTAGAAATTAATAAAATTGGCAAAACCATCTACAACAGTAATTTATAACTGTAAACTGTAATCCTTAACAATATTTAACTTTCTTATATCTTAACTTTCATTTATATCCTCTAGTAACTTTTCTTATATATTCCTGGGATTAAATTGACAGATATAGCCTTACTTCCACAACTTATATTCTTTCTCATTTTATTTGCATTGGATATAAAGGTCTCTTAAAACAGTTATAGGTTCAATAGGATCCTTTCAACTTAAATCTAGTATACCCATGTACACTTTTCAAAACTTTAATGCTCATACATTTAACAACAATCAATTGTCCTTTTGTTTTTTTTTTCTTTTAACTACCTGTGCTTCTTAAATTTGTATTCACTATATGTAATACCATTATAATTAAAGAACAATGGCTCAGCTCCCAAACATTTTCTCAACGAATACTTCTCTATAACATGTAAAACTTACAACTTAGACCATGCAGTATTTATTTTTCATTCTACATATATGCTATTCATAAAGTAGTTTATTATCCATCAGGAAACCATATAAAAATCTCCTAAATTACGCCAGTATCCATATTCATAAACCAGCTCGTCCATACTGACTATCCACGTCTCTCTCTCTCTCTCTCTCTCTATGGAAGTTTGCATCCAGTCTTTTCCTGCTGTTTCCTTTTTTTTCTTATGTCATCTGCTTATCTTTTTTTCTGCTGTCCTACTTTTCTTTTGTCTGTCGTCTCTGCCATTTTCTTATATATATATATTCTTTTGCTATCACTGGTGTATTGGCTTATAAATTTTTCATTTCATTATATGGCGTCATACAATCCAATCAATCAGAATACTATTTAAATGTTAAATAGGCATTACTATATGTATTTATACCTGTACATATGATACAATCTTGTCTGTCTGTGTCTCATAATTTTCCTCTATAATAATTTTAAAGCTTATGTACTTTGAATATCTTAACATTGCCTTCCACAGACTATTTAATAATAACTAATTAATATACAGAAACTTCATTAGTCAAATCATAAAATATTTTATAATCCTGTAGTATACAAATACATAAAAGGTAAGTTACATAAACCATTTAAAAATAGTATCCAATTTTTCCTTTCTCCTCTATTTCACCATATCACAAGTTACATGTATTCACTTAATTCTCTCCCATCTGTCCATACCTATATACAACAAAAGAGTGCTATGCACTCATTTATTTCCATTTTCCTGCCATAATATCTGAATTATAAAGTTTATTATCCAAATTTCACAATTCTAGACCACACTGTTTGACACAATCCATGTGCTAACTTATGAGTTCATTATTAACTCATGAATGCTTTAAATCAGTTATTATCTTCAGATATACATTTATTTATATTAATATTCAATAATATATTCTATACATTCTATTTTTTTTTTTATCTGTACTTCACAAATATATAATACAATTTGAATTTAAACAATTATGATTTCCTCCTTGGTTCACATTTCAATTCCAATACAGATTTAACAATGAATCTGTCCACTTTATAGTTTCTTAGTACTGTCATTCTACAAATGATACTAAATAATAAAACTCAAAGCTCAGATCCTTGCAGCAAATCTTCAGTTCATTAGCTTATGCAGTACACAAGATTGGACAATATAGCAATACATTGCAATATATTACAATAGTCTATTTTCATTATTGTGATAACAATTGTCTTATGTTGTACATATTCAAATTATAAAATCATGACATTTTGTGCAATTTACTGTATGGAGAGTTATAACTCATGAAAAGGCAAATACTCTCATATATATATATATCCAAACATTCTGTATGTACACAAATATTAACTTATTTCCAAAAACTTTTATTCATATTCATAACACTAATAGTAAATTTAAAGACAAACTTGTTGCTCAAGTATTGTTTAGAAAATTCAACAGGTTTCTTGTACAATCAATAACACAATCAAGAGCCAACAACATTCATTTCTGGCTTTACCAAAAGCTTTTCTTTAGGTTAAAAGACAACTTCATAGTTTACAAAACTGAACCATGTAAGAATAGTCTACCTGTAATCTATCAATTTCTAACATGTCACATATTAATTGGGTGCTTATAAATTCCAACAATCACTTACTAAACATTGTCTCAAATGACAAATGTACATAGCTACAGGTACCTGCACAGGACCTTTAAGTACCTTTATTGCTCAACAATGGCTGCTAAGGGCCATTCTAATGAATTTCAAGAGAAGCATCAAAGAAGTGAACCAATTGCTCAAACATATAATACATTCAATATGAGCATACATATAATATATAATTCCAGCATAATATGACACCTTTGAGGAATTGGATATCATCTCTAGGTGCTTTTTCAACACATTAATAATCAATATCATATGATTATGATAACCTCGAGGATCCTAATAGATCTCAATTGGATTTTATACTAATTAATAATTAAATAAGGAACTATTAATAATAATAGTTTACAGTTATTCAGTTTTTAACATTGGAGTTTACTACCAATTGTTAGCCATTGCTATATATATATATATATTTATAAAATTCAAAACACAGCAAGAAATAAATATAATAATTGTACTATCAGAGTTAACTACTATTTTCACTGAGAGCTTCACAGCTAATCATGAGATAGCATCTAAAATGTCTTTAATATGTAATATTATGAAATATAACAAGTTATGTAGCTTGTATCAGTTTATGTCAACAATATACTGTGTCTATCTATATTAATATGCTTTATTAATTCATTAATAAACACATATAAGTATCAACCAATATAATATATATATGACAGTATCTCAATTTGGGAATATAACCACAATCAAGACATATACCTGGACTATGCCAGTGATTGTCATTTATCTGAAATGGGATCATCAAACATATATGTGTACCTATGTAAAGAAATAATAACAATTCTTCAATTCAATTCACGTAGAACAAACACACAAAACTGAACAGTAAGTTTGACTAATTTACTGTGAATTAGCAACAAACTCAGCAATACCATTACACTGTTTATATGTATAACATGGTATGTGTTCTCATGTTCAACCTGTATGTCAACATAGTTAATATATATATATATATCATACTCTATCATAGGCATTAATAACATAACAATAGTTACTCTGTATTTTAAACTAATTAGATATCCATGTTGTTTTATACTTAATGTATTCATAATACTTCTTTCTTAGGTATATTGTATACCTCAATATCGTGCTACATGTCATGTCATTACTCTCGCAAGTTATCGTACATACTAAATCTATTTAATATGTAGAAAGCAATTCATCCAAAAGTTCAATAAAACAAGTGAGATACTGCGTTTAATGGTATGCGTGTTATTAACGTAAATTCACTTACCGCAACTTCTAATCAGAATTACCTTACGGTCGAATTTGTAGGCGGGATTGGTACCGCTTCTGAACTTTTAAAATCACTAGTATCCTGACGACTTAGGCGTAATACCGGTTAGTCAGGGAGAGAAACACCTCAATGCCTACAATATTCACAATTACCTATCTCTTATTTGTTTTTATAATAATATCAACACTTCAACTTTTTCGCTCCCAAAAACTCCCGCTGCCTCCGTTCAATTATCCGTCATCCACTTGTCAATGTCACATAGATTACTTTGGCTCTGGCCTCTGACGTTCCGTTTCAGGTTACATGATTATTGACTTTACCATTTTTAATTAATGGTGCGTCACACGATAGTTAACATTATAAACATAAGTTCAGCTTGGGACCAGATGGCGCTGTGTGGATTGTCCAGGGGATTATTATTGATATGTAATTGGAATGGCATACAAGCTGACGGCACACCTAATGATAAGTGGTAATCGTTATGTACATGAACAGCACAAAGATAGATAGATAGATAAATAAAAAAATAAAAAAAAAAGACATCACATTATCATGTGACAATGATATCACTCTCATGCGTTGCCATTCCCTAAAACTAAGATACTATGTCCTGTCTGTCATGATCAAGATTTTTTTATGGATAATAATGAAATGGTGCACCCGCCTGTACCAACCACGAGGTACCCACGCTGATGACTGAAATTTATTTAATTATTAAAACTTTAATGCACATAATTGAAAGTACATATGGACGACTTAACACCATGCGGCATTATCTATTAGTCAACCATGAGTGGTGCAGAGAATAATTGTTGGCGGGGCAAATATAAAAAATATATTAAACGATACACAAAAATATATATGAATAAACAACTACATATATATAAAAATACTTAAATCATACATAAATACATATTTAATAATCTGACAATGAAATATGTACTGCCACAAATAATAGAATTAAATAAAAAATATATATATACATAAAAATAAAAAATAATGAGCAAACAGGACACAGTAAAGGTTACAAGTTTAAATAATGTTCCCTTAATTTGCGTTTGAAAGAAAATCTACTCTTTTATATTATTGTGACGCCAACCAGGTGGTGGCGTAATGAGCTGGCTTAGTGGAATTAGTAGTCGACTTAGTAGTTACTCTCTAATTATATAGTTACCTATATGTGAAAGACGTGAAATAATTCTTAAAGCGATCAAGTATTTTTTTTATTCATCCAAATAAAAATACAATCAGTTCAATCTATCCTATATAATGTTTGTAAAGACGATGCTCATTAACAACCTAACAGATAACCCCAATATATCCTTTCGCTGCATCCTTGTCATTAACTGAGACAGTGTCAACAAAATTGCACTTGAAATGAATTTGTCAATAACGTAACCCAATTGAAATTAATCGTCTCGGGCCCCTTTTACCAGCCAGCGAACTGCACTGTAATACTTCAAACATCCTTGAACGGTGGTTCGATAGTTTATTATATATTCTTTTGTTTCAATCCTGTTGACATGACGCAAATTATGTGCAAAACCTAACGCTATTTATGTCAGAGGCTGTTGATCTTTGAATTTTCGTATTTATATGTAAATTAGTGGTTTATTATGTTACAAAACATGAATAATTTATAACAGAGCAATGACCTTGAATGTTGAATATTGTGTACATGTGTTGTACACATTGAAAGTGCTCCATACATTGGTCGAGAGACGTCCCCGAATCTCGAGTACAGCCTCTGACGAGACATGACTAATAATGCCTCTCTACAATCTCACTTATTTAATAACTCGTGTTTAATCAAAAATATAAAATAATGACGAATTTTATAACAAAAAACAAATGATAAACATAGAAATAGGATTTACTCATAGCGGTCAATAAATAACCACTTTATATACAAACAAAAATATTTCCCAAATCCATCTCACACAATACAGTGTTGTATATTTTCCAATTATAAATAGAAAATAGTTCAAAGGAAATAACAAATTTACTACAGGTTTAATATATTTTTAAATAAGGAAATAATACGCAATAGTAAAGTTTCTTACTTTGACAGCGATGACAGCGCCGGATGGCTTGTGCAGCATCTTGACAACATGACCGCAGGTGCCACTACCGAGATCTCCCAATAGATGTAAGTCGTTCACATTTGAGCGATACTCCTGGCTATCTACGTTCAGTTTCCCACTGACCTGTAAAATTTCATATAGACATGAATTTTATAAACTGAAACAAACTGATCCTTTACTTAATGGGAAATATAAACTGTCGCTTTTTTTTAAATGGAATGGCAAACATACCACTACGTCTTTTCTAACCTTGATGTTCGCAGAGAACTGCCGTCCCATTTGATGGAAGCCATTACAATAATAAAGTAATAATAATATCTCTGGACAATTCACACAGCGCCATATCCCAAGTTAAGAAGACTTTGTGTTATGGGTACTAGACAACTTATACATAGATACATTTTTTATAAACATCCAAACCGATAAGAACAATCATACTCATGTATACATAATGTTTGTACCGTGCGAGGAATCGAACATATACCATCTGCAGTAAAGGGGCGTGCTAAACCGCTAGACAACCGAGGCGGTCAAAAAATACAAACAAGCATGACAAACAGACTGACATCCTATTTGACACACCAGGCTACAGTACACCTGCATTTGTCAATACACCTGTATCAATACTCTTGGCACATATGTTGCCATTTTGGAGGACTAAGCTGTAATGCCTCCGTATCCCATAAATTGACTGTCCTATCAAAATTAAAAAAAAAATAACAAAATTCGGTCAGTTCGGAATGATTTTGAGATGAGAAGAACTGACAAGAAACTCAGTTCGTATTCTTTTCAAATTAATATTATACATGTTTACAATAATACAGACTAATTTTTAAATTCAATCTTGGGAGAATGGAGTGACCATCAGCATATGCTATTGAAAAAGCAAATAGTCTAAACAGTGTTCTCAACCCAAACAGACCAGTCCCCACAAGCAGCCCTCGTTCACGACTATGACGGATAAGCCAGCCATCATTGCACTCAACCATTTTTGAGGGAGCTCATCGACCCGGCCTACCATTATTACCATTAAACCGAATCACAACCTGCAAAAGCAAGTTGACTAGGCAGACGAAATAAATTAAACATGCCGGTGAAACAGAGCTATTCACGAACTACTCCGAAAAGTCTACCTAGGTATAAGTGGAATAGGTACATACTTATTGTTACAGTTCATTAATATACCTAAAGTTTGGTAACAGGTGATTTCGGTTTACAGTTACAGTAAATAGTAGATTATTTACTTGAGATAAATAGATAACGCAACGGGAAGTAGATACGTAAACATTTCTCAATTAGGCTGTTCCTGTTCATTCATTCTATTACACATCGTTTAGTCATTTAAGTGAGATCTCTCTAAGAGTGTGTACGAAATACGCCAATTTGCACTAGGATTTTTATACTCTAACTAAACTATAAAAAGGAAGGATATATATACTCAAAAAAGTCAACCAAAAAACTGTCAAACCAGATTGCATGTTGATAAATAGATAATTATTTTATTTACATCCTGAGCACACACAATAGAAAACAAATAAAAACATAAAATAAAACGTGTGTTTGCGTATATTATTAATTTTATTTCGAATTATCATAAACTCGGAGGCCGGATCTAGCCTTTACAGCTTAACCGGACCAAAATGAGAGCAAGTGCAGAGGGTACTCCAGCTATGGGAAGGACTTATGGAACGTCTCAAGGCAAGGCAAGCCTGACGGTTATTCCGAGAGCACTGCCTGGAATTCGAACCTTGGCTTAGGTCGTCGTAAATTCGTCCCATTATGTCCCATTCTAAACCCCGTTTGAATGGGACATAATGGGACGATATTACATACAAATAATAGACATATATCAGATAAAATAAGACAGGGGATAGTCTGACCTACTTCTGTGTCCAGCAGCTTACATAGTTCTGATTATAGTCTCCATCAGTTTAAATATCCAAATATCACGATTCGGTTATAGCGTAACAATTTTTTATACAAGTATAGTGGCAATCAATCATACGACCCATCTTATTGTAAACGGTTATAGTAGCTTATGTACGCCTGAAACACCAGCGGTGTCACGTGCGCATTGTCGACCCGTAAGAAACCTTAACATCCTTCTTGACAAACACTATGCTGTAGTCAGTAGAGAAAACCTGGGCAGGTAATTCTTTCCACAATCTAAGCGTACGCAGGAGGAAGCTGCTCTAAAACCGCATATTTTACTACTATGAAATAGGAACGCATGAGTTTACTATGAGTCCTTATACAATGTTTTAAGTATAGTCTGTGCCACCTACTGTTCAGTTACCGCCTTTCCAGTAAGATGAACCGTAATTTCAAGATTCTTTATTTGTAAAACATGCGTGATTACATATAGAGACTGACGCCGAGCCTGACGGATAGGATTTAGTCTACGAGCAGTGCTCGAAGTTCGAAGCTTGACTCAGGCCGTCGTAATTTCGGTCCCTTTCCATTGAACCGCAACTTTATTGAACTAATCAAAATCTAATTACATAAAAAAACAAGAACCTTATAAACTTCTCTCATTCTGTGTTCTGTTTCTGTGGCTTGTGGTGACTGCGGAGGGAACACAAGCATATCTCGTTTAAATGCGAATGTAGTAGCTGCAACAAAAGAAATAAGATATTTTTAATAATAATTTCAATACAATTCACACAGCATCTAGACCCAAGTACAGATAACTGATACAAACACATGGATTTTTTTCCTAAATACATATATAGAAAATACCCAGACCGATATAAAACAGTCATACTCACGAATACAAACGTTTGTGACGTGTCGAGGAATCGAACCAGCGACCATCGAAAGTAAGACGATGTCTTCTACTACTAGTAAATACTAATAATCTACTAATGATCCCTTTCCCCCTTTCTAACTAGATTTTATTCATATATCAAATATCTTTGTTTGACAGAGTATTGGGTGGAAGGGGATTGGTAGCGTCCACTAATGACCCCCTGGCTAACAATATACCATGTCAGGTTGACCTCCACTCAGTTCCACCTGGAAACCTCCGTAATAAGATCCAGATTTGCCATGATGGGCTAACTGACCTAAAATATAAGCCTCATGCTCATCATCATCATTACTATTGCTCCGCCAGCCAATAATAAAAATCAGTGCAGTTCCTTTCTAATAATTCAACAGACAAAGCATGGAGTTGTTTGTGTCAGTGGACAACGAAGACACAGTGTGTATAAAATAAACCTTATCTCTGACTAACAATGTATGTATAATAATTTTATATCACTCTACCACATATGTTTGTATATTCACTATACACACATATTAACTGTGTAAATACATGACATATTGTCTTATGTTGTCACAATAAATAATAATATCTATATATATCTCTGGACAATTCACACAACGCCATCTAGTGTCAAGCTAAGCTGAACTTGTGTTATGGGTACTACACAACTTATATAAATACATAGATACATATATACAAAAATACATATATGTATTTTTTGTAAACACATACATAATATGCATAGAAAACATCCATAGTAATACAAACAAACATACTCATGAATACAAATGTTTGTACCGTGCAAGGAATCGAACCCACAACTATCTGAAGTAATGTAGTGTGCTAAACCACTAGACCACCAACGCCTTCTAATAAATTAATGAATATATAAACTACAGAGAGACAAACTCTCTGTAATGCTAAGAACAACTGCTCTGAGTCTGCTAGTGCTTGTAATGCTAAAAGCATTCCATGGAAACTCAGAGCAGTTCCCAACTATAGATTTAAGGGGTCCCTATATATTAAATCTATATATGTATAGGAATCAAACATTCGAACTCCAGATCAAGGTATATTCCTTCACTAATGTGCACAGTTCCCAGTATTATTATATAGATTATATTATATAGAATTATGTAATTCTCATAATAATTCCAAAGGAGATCATGCAGATGAAATCGTGGAAAACAAATAATTAAAAACAGAAATCAAAAGACATATCAATCAATCTAATATATTGAAGTTAAAAGTTTTACAGAAAATAACAAAAGAAAAACAGTATTTTGGGAAGATAGTAATATATCGATTTATATGACTGGCATGGTGCCAAATCATGCTATTGTCTAACTTCTTAGAAATGGTAATTTATTTGAATATGTAATTTGCAAACTGTCTTGACAGGTTTACATAGTTAAGAATTAGCTTCAGTAAGATAAGATTATTTATATTTATGAAAACTACACTCACTATATTAAGTTCTTTATTTATTAACTGAACAAATAATAATAGCAGTCTCTTTTATACTTAGTCTTATAAAATACCTTCAATGTTACTTATATACAACGTATTTTATACAGTGTTGTACAGTTAAAGGAGGGTTTTTTTTTATGTATGATAATGGATTGGTGCACCCGTCTGCGCTAACGGTTTACGCTGGCGGGGCACCAGTGGAGGATGATAAGATGAGAATGAAGTCAGATCAGTTAGCTCATCATGACAAATTCACTGAGAATTTATCACGATGGTTTCCAGGGGGAACCGCGTGGAGGTCAATCAGATATGGTACATTGCTAGTAATGGGGGTCATGAGTCCACATTTCGAACAATCCCCTTCCTCCCAGTTAAAGGAGGGTGTACACATTATTTTATGGATGATACTATAGTAACCTACCCCCACTAACCATTTACTAGTGGAGGACAATAGACAAGCATGAAGTCAGGTCAACTAGTCCATAGTAGCAAATTCACCACGAAATTAACACTTTGGTTTCAAGAGGTAACTGTGAGAATGTGTACATGTAATGTAATGTAATGTCTACATTACTAACAATAATAATAATAATAGGACCTCCTGGAAGTACTTACAGGCTTCCAGGCTACTTCCTTCATATAAATAGGTGTTACAAACATCTTGGTTGTGGTTTAGTTTAAAACAGTGTAAATAGGAAGAAAACCAAAGAGAAAAGTAGAAATAGAAAAAATTAGGAGTAAGGGAGCAACTAACAACCAAACAGGTGTATACCTACACCTACACATTTGTAATTACAGCAAAATTAGGGCTATATTACACTATAATATTTTAGAACAAGTTAAAAGCAATAATGCTCCACAATAAAAGAAACTGTATGTACAAAAACATCATATTTCTTTTAATAATTTTATAACTAGAATATATGTTTATAACAAACACACTGAAAATACTTAAATTGACAAAAGACAATCAAGACAATTTTCATATCCAGGTACTGTGTTAACATACAGGTTGTGACTTGTAAAAAAGTTCTTCAGATACCAGTTCTTCACAAATTTATAAATATACATGACCAAACAGCTCTTTTACTCTTTATATACTGTCTATGCATTGTGAAGAAATAAACAAATACTATTATCAAGAAAAAATGTATAGATTAAATTATATACTCATTTTTATTTTTACACACAAAACAATGTCTATATATTATATTTATATTTGTCTTGAAAAAAAGGGGCATAATGTGAATAAATGTTTCATGTGCAATATTATTTATGTGGATTACCTTAAAATGATAATTTTGATAAAAAGGACTTACAAAAGATTGTTTACTAAATGAGCCATAGAAAGACATAATGTTTGTATATACAATTGTTTATTTACCAACCCAGTATAAAGATTTTTGATTTGTCTCATTCTGTTTAATTATAATATGCACACATCATGGAAGTATCACTTATTTACATTAAGCTTATCAATAATCTGGCAGAAAATGGTAGCATTTGCCTATAGATACATGTTATAGAGTACAGTGTGAGTCCTTTGGTAATTCTAGTAAACTGCCTGTCCTAAAGGGCAATATGTAACCTCTTTTTGATTGGTAATATCACAGCAATATTTATTTATATAAGTAACATGGAAACAATACTAAAATAAAAGGACATTCAGCAGACTTTAATGCCAATGCACATTTCCCACCATAGACAGTCAACCATGGGTAGTGTCAAAAATATTGTTGGTATATCAAATATAAGAATAATGAAACAATGAGTTGAAAACGAAAGAATAGATAAGCAGATAGAACAAAACACACAATAAAAATAATAATGCATTGCTGCAGAATGTTTTCTCCTATATCCTGACAGTACTCTTGTTGATAATCGTATTCTAGTAACGTCATGGACCATATCTTTAAAATAAAGGTAGTTTGTCCATATAGCAAAACGTAAACAAGTGTATATGAGACTAATCAACCATTAGCATGACCTGACACACAAATTACTGCACAAATACCATAATAAATAAAATTATATTAGTCGCGATAATGAGATCATAAATATTTACCTAAAACGTTTGAAAAGAAAGTATTGGATAATACTCACGAGGCCTTGGTCTTCGGTTGTTTCCATTTCTGGATCCTGCAATTCCAGCTTGTCCGTAGCCACTCTCACATATACGCTTTTCATTATCAAGGCGTTGTTGCAATACCCTTATTTTTCCGTCAATCGTACTTTTCGACATTGTGTTATTATTTTTATAAAGTCAAGAATTCATTTAATATTTGTTACAAAATAAACACCCAAATTAAACAAAAAAATATGAAAAAGAATAGCATAGCAATCGAAGGACTTCCATCGACATAGTATAAAAAAGGTATAAAATTTTAATTTACTCTATGCACCAGGGTTGCCAAATATAAATTTATTTCTGCATACGAAAACAATTTGATATTAATTATGGTCATAAACAATTTTCTTATGTGTATGTTTGTATAATGAAATAGTAGCTTCAGCGAAAAAAATATTATAAAAATACTATTTTTATTGTTCCGCTTATTATTTCTAGCCAATGCCAATATAATTATTTTAACAAAATATTACAGCCACTCCATGTTGCTTTCTTTTCAACTCACTTGAACTTTGTCGTTTGTCAATGTCAAGTATACAATTTGTAAAAAACTCTTGATTTTTAATACAGAGTACTTTAAGTATCTCTGTTACTTGTGTCTGCGACCATCTGTGTTTTCTTTTATTAAAAATAATTCAGCGAAATTAGAAATTCATCTAATTTCACATTATATCGGAATTCTTTAATGTTTCGTAAAGGAATATTCAAATTAGTTACATTTTGTTCAGGTATATAACAACGAAAGATGAAAATCGCTAATGACGTGAATACTTAGAAACAGTACAACAGTGGGTGTATTTGTTTTCATATTGATAATCAAAAAATAAAATCACATCCCAGAGGAACTAATGATTGTGCAGTATTAAATAACGATGATGCAGACAACATCAGAGGGTTGTTTGAATATTGCTGAATTAGCAAATCAACTGCGAAGAGAAAAGATATTTATTAATTCGGAACGGCAGCTGTTGCAAAGTCTTAATGAGGAAGTGGAAAAGAAAGCTTTGGAACTACTCCAAACTTCATGGATATGTTCCCAGCAGCGTCAGAACTTGATAAATCTCATAACTTCGAGATTCGAAAACGAGTCAATAGCTGCTTGTCAAAGAGCCAGTTTTCTTGAGAGAACTACATTTATTGATGTCTACAAAGTTTTGAAATACAAGGTGAGTATGTTATTTTTTGTAATATTACCACAAAATGTAGACTTTTTTTTACATTAATATAAATAATATATAATAATAAACAAAAAAAATAATAATCACTATTACATACATATATAGTAATACATAATAATCAATATATTAGAATACAATTTTTTTATTAAATAACTAATTCTAAAATATTTAATAAATAAACATATAATATTCCTCATCAAGAAGGGAATGATATTAATCTGATATTGAATGTTATATTGAGATAATAGTATATTTGAAAGAAAACTTTTGTATAATATGGTAATAAAACATTTACTTATGTAAGGGTGAAAGTGTTGGCATACAAGGTTTATGAAGATTAATTTAAATAATAAAATATAATGACAACACATTATGATGCATCACATACTTATACAATTGTAGACAATTGTTTATTACATCTTTTGTGTGTAATGACCATTGTGGTCTAGTGGTTTAGTACACCTTACATCCAATGGTCACAAGTTTAGTTCTTGTACTATAACATTTATGTTCATAATATGATTGATTGTATTAATTCGCTTGCTATTAATGTATGTTTCTACTTTAATATTTTTATTTCATTAATTCATTCATGAAATAACATATTAAAGTATTTCTATCTACTGTTTAGTGCCCCTAATACAAGCTTTTCTTAGTTTACAATTAGATGGTTCTGTGTGAATTTTTGAGTTATTATATACAACAAAAAGTAAACATACTGTCAAGACTTATCCCAGATGAGTATGTCAAAGGCATTTACTAATGTATGTTACTAGAAAAGTAAATTGTTGGTGAAATAACACCAGTGAACAATGATAAAATGAGCATGAAGTCAGGTCGATTAGCCCATCTTGGCAAATAGCAATTTAACACAGTGGTTTCCAGGGGAAACCATTTGGAGATCAACCTAACAGTACATTGTTAGCAACACTTCACACTGTTTCATCTAAACCCAAGTTAAGCTAGCTAAAGCTGGTGTTATGGATACTAGATAACTGATACATTGTTATATATATATTTTTTAAATACATACATATTATATATATACATATGTCAATATATATGTACTCTTATTATGTCACACTTGAGAAAATAAATAAATAAAAGTAAATATAAGAGTATTCTAGGAATCCATTTTAAAAACTAATAGTTATTAAAATGGATTCCTAGCATTTTACTCTTTTCTTTAAACTATCATTTCACACACTGTTTTACCGTCATGTATGGAACCATTCATACTAACTATGATAGAGCATGCTGTACGACCACATACAGTTGTGTAGCATAAATGGGCATGTTTTAATAAAGAAATACCACATCTATACTTAATACCGGCATATTCTGGTGAGTCAGGGTTCAGAAGGCCAATCCTCTTTCCTCTTAACTCTTTGCTAATTCCTTTCCTTCATCATCATAATCAGGCATTGGTAAGGTGCTTCAAAATACTGTCTAAATAAGATTAGTAAAGAAGAGATACTACATATCTGCAGACAAACCTTGACAGGAATTTTACAAGACATTAATTGTAATTACTGTAAAATTGGACAAATAAAGCTTTTTATCTATTTATCTAAATCACATACCATAGGGTGTGGCACGAATTCATTTACCTCCTATGCTCCAAAAAATTAATGTAGATTTTTTTACTTATTGTATTGCAATTATTTCAAAATCGTATTAAAAGAAACTTATACATTCTTTTTTAAAGGAGGCGAATGCCCTAGGCGAGTTACTAGGATGGTTACGGGACTCTCCTCACTTAGTGGCGTTATGTCTGTTGCTGGGCGAGGACCACATCCCGCCCAACATGCCCGCGTCGCTGG
This sequence comes from Achroia grisella, assembly GCF_030625045.1. Classification (NCBI taxonomy): domain Eukaryota; kingdom Metazoa; phylum Arthropoda; class Insecta; order Lepidoptera; family Pyralidae; genus Achroia; species Achroia grisella. The sequence goes on from NW_026713011.1 coordinate 385,181, forward strand.
TTGCGGGCTTGTACGGCAGCTGTCGCTCCACCGCCGACAGGAGCCGTCTCCTGGCTGTCATTCGCTCTCTGATCAAACATCAGATGGCGCCGTGTCCCGATCCTCGCAAGTAAGTAATTTACAGAGCATTTGTAGTCTAACATTTTTATTATATGTATGGAACTTGACAGTCCATTATCAATGGGGATCTAAAGAAAACTCAAATAACTGACGACCAGGACAGATCTGTCTGGCGAAGGACTAAGAGAGGCAACCCCAAATGAAATGGGAAAACGCTAGGCAGAGAGAGAGAGAATGGAAATGAAGTTACTATGTTTTTGTTTTTTGCGACGGTTTTGTCGACTTTACGGACTTTGTCGGAAGTCTTCATTGAAAAATTCTTTTTATGTGGATAGTTACAGCACATAACAAGACCAATAGGAGCGGAGCTGCAATGAAAAATATTCCAAGAGCCCCACCTTTTGGAATATTTAAAATGAAACGCAGACGAAGTTGCGCGGGTCAGCTAGTATGAACAAGTTTTAAGGTATATTTGATGACTGATTTGTTAAATTGAATTAGATTACAAACATAGTCATATTTTCCACAGGTTATTCCGTACGGGTAAGTGTGCATTGGCAATGCTGTACGCGGTGTTCCGCGACGGTCACACGCCGGCGCGACAGTTCCTCACGGCTGCGTTACACGAGCCCGTCATGATGGCGCTCCAGGAAGACGAGTTCTTTCTCGACATTGATCCCGATAAGGCCATGGAAAGGTGAGGTGCAGTTACAAGGCTGGCAGAAATCGAACGTACTACAAGCTATGTCTTATAGGGTTTTAATCTGCAGTGTAAATACTATAGTTAATTATAAAAGTAAAATATATGTATATTTCGTAAAAGACTCATACATTGTCAACAGCAGAAATCAAAAGCGACTAAACAATATACAAGTGTCGTCATATACTAGTGCCCATACATAAAGATATAATAATTTACGTTTATCATTTTTGAAACAAGTGAAGATATCTGTTCTATATTTACTCACCACTTCCCTTATAGAATATGTACAGAAGACCACACAATAATAAAGAATATAAACAAATATAATTGTGTAAAATTATAGTTTATTACTCAAGTTTTGATTAACGTAATAAAACTGCAAATACGGAATAAAAATATATGTTAAATAATATAGCGATTACAATAACATTGAACAATATGCCAATATCATTCACAACGTAATCCTTAAGGATAACTCTAAGATTGTTATAATGTAGTTATGTGTTAGGTAAAAACAGCTATAATGATATATGATAATGAGAGCATCTGTTTAATTCATGTTCCTTCTAGATTCTCAACAACGGACCGCCTAAAAAAGTTCGGACTACCAAACAGCGCTGAATACACTGTGAAGCTGGCTCGCTACCGCAAGTGGACAGTGCAGTCGCTGTACAATCTGGCTAGCAAGTTCATTCAGTCGATGCGTGATCACTGGTCGAGCTTCCCTGCCAGTATAGCCTGGATTGTGCAACAGATTGTGCATTTACTAAATCAACATTCCAGGTGAAATTCTATTGTTATTAATCTACATAACATGTACCCATAATTGCGAAAGCTTCTTGTCTAATATCCATAACACAAGTTCTTCTTAGCTTGGGACTATATGGCACTGTGTGAATTGTCCTTACCATTCTGTACGGCTAGCCACTTCAATAGAAGGCAACTGATAAGAAACTGAATGGATTGTTTTAAATATTTTATTTGTTTATTAAGAAACATTGTTTTAAACATTTTATTTGTTTATTAAGTAGTTTCGGAAATGATACGTGATGCAATAGTACTTTATTTTAAATTCACTTTGAAATCACTCTACATGATAATTGCGTAAGTGAATTATACACACTGGTAACAAGTTATTGTTTTCCACGTCTGGTCGTCTCGACTGTCTGTGACTGTCACGGAATGCCGCTCCCTTTCTCCTTCTTATCTTTAGACCCTATACGTATTGGTGTGGCCACGACGATGCCACCAATACGAAATTATAAATTATTTAAATGAGTATTCTAAATTTTTTTAAATGTGTATAAAATCTCAAAAACAATACAAAAAAGAAAAAATAACATTACAAAAAGTCGTCCCCAAGTATGGCACTACTTCTTAAGTTAGGTTAAGATTAAATGTATTCTGTAGGTAGCCCTGAGAGACCTAAATCCAGTTATCCGGGAGTTGTTGGCCCCGGAATTGATGCTGGGGCAAAAGGGTGCGCCCCGAGCCCCCAACCTTTAACCCCCTAGGGGTGTACTGATGACCAGTGTCAGTAATTTATGTATTGAAGCTGACATATCTTTGGTAGAACGAACGAACAGGAGCTCCATGCAATCTGCACGGACCTGGTGCTGACCCACTACATCTGCCCGGCGATCGTGAACCCCGAGACCCACGGACTGGTGGAGGTGCCGGTGTCGTACATCGCACGATTCAACCTCATGCAGATCGCACAGATCTTGCAGATGCTCTGCCTCTCCAGATATCAGGAGGTATTTTGGAATATTGTTAAATAATTTACTCTGGGTGGTCTTGTTAAAAAGTGTAGTTTCTATGAAAGCTTAATAGTAGCCTGGTAATAGTAATATCATATTTATAAAAATTACTTTACATAGTAATTAGTTAATTTATTCGTTTATATACTAGTGGACGTCCTGTGGTCGAAATTCAACCATAATTAAATATTGTTAAGGTTCTATTGACAAGTAATATTAAAGGCAAAAAATATCTAGTCTCAAACAAACCACAGATTTTAACAATAAACCAAATGTGTATATGTTTGTGTGTGTATCAAATAAGTGGTAGTGTGTAATATTTTTTTATTGATATTTGTTTTATGTGCATAATTTAAAAACTATATAAGCATTCTGCACTCTTACACTAATATAAAGTGTAAGTCTGCGAAATTTCATACACACAATTTTCCTAGAAGTTTTTGCTTGACGTATTAATATTATGAAATTAACATTGATAGCCTGAGATGTACTCTGTTTTGTGTTTGTTTTGATCTCGAGGTACTTGGCCATAAGAAGCTAACAACTAAAATACTATAAATATGGACAGGTGGACTCCAAGGTGCGAGACTTGTACTCGAAGTTCGACCGGTCGTGCGTGTGGACTTTGATCGAGGCGGTGTGCTCAGAGGCGCTGTCGCCGGCGGCCGCGGGTGCTGCGCCCCCCTGCGGGGCGGAGCCCGGTGCCGCGGCCGGAGGTCTGCGCACTGACGCCGCTCTCCGCACAGATGCCGCTCTCTATACTGCGCACGATGCACACGCTCTCGTTAGTATACATTTCTCATTTGTTTATTCTGCTATATATGTTATAGGATCTTAACACCAGATCAACCATTTTCATTTTTGAGGATTACAATATTTAACAATGTTATGTATAACACTCGTAATATTACAATACAACAAGCAAAATATGTATATGGATCTATAGGGATTGGTATAGCCAACGGTAGAAAAAGACTAGAAAGGAGAAATTACGAAAAAATAAAATTTAAGTGTCTGTTTGTAATTTTAGATTAATAGCTTGTCACTAAATGGAAATGAAAGAATATACAGTATTCACATAAAAAAAATTTTTTTGTCTGTCTGTTTGTTCTTGCTACTCTCTGAAACGGCTGGACTGATTTTGATAGGATCATCGCTTGCAGATAGCTAATGTTTAAGGAGTAGTTTTTAGGTTTATTTTATATATAAAAAACAATCCACGCGGTCAAAATGAGCTTAACAAACTATGATATAACACACTGGAATAAATTTTAATATAAAAATGCAAACGTACAATTTATTTCCAGTTACTAAACTTTTTCTAATTTATTTACATAATTGAATTGACAATAGGCTGACTTTGGCATGACTTTGATGGGCGAACCTGATTGGAACTTGATTATAAGCGGTAACCGTCGCTTATATACATGCACTGCTCTACGGACTTCAAGATACCATGTGCCACCCGTGATACCACTCATATATAGATCATGCCTCTTGTAAATGTTTAAAAATTATGATTACAGATAACATTCCTGAAGCGCATATCATCAAAGTTGAACAACAATACTCCGTCGCTAATGTCTGAACAGCAGCCGAACAACTCTGCACTGGTCCCCGAAGCAGCCGCTCATAGGTATGTAAGGTTTTAGCAAGTATTTACAACATTTGTACGTAGTATAAAATGAAGATGCTTCTGCTGTAGCTTAAATCTTTTACTGTAGCAAAGTGTAACGACCTCGGTGGTCTAGCCATTTACGTTCCGTTCACACTGCTTTACATCCAATGGTCGCTAGTCTTCGCACGTTATAAACATTTGTATTCATAAATATGATTGTTTGTATGTCTAGATGTTTTTTATGTATATTATGTATTGTATATATATTATATGTATTAAAAATTTGATTATGTCTATCAGTTTATAGTACCCATAACACAAGTTCTGCTTACCTTGGGACAAGATGACGTTGTGCTAATTATTCGATTCACCGTGCGATTCAAATTCAACGTGGATCAAAAAATGACCTGAGCCAAGGTTGCGGTGCCTCCAGTTCTAAAGGCGCCGTCAGGCGGGAGTTGGCCTTCAACCGCTCCATATGTCCATCTGCTGGTTTGTAGTACCATCTGTACTCGTCCCCTATCCTCCGGGAAACAGAATTAGAGTAGTCCGAAAAAATCTTACTTTGTATGGCATTAGTAATTGTGTACGATGTAATCAGCGAGTCGTACTGTGCGGGCGGCGAGGCGTGCGTGTCGCGGCTGGCGGCGCTGCTGCAGACGCTGGAGCCCAACTACCGCAGCCGCCTGCACGACCTGCTGCGGAAGATGCCCGACCTCGAACACTACAGGTACCAACAAAATACCCATATACAAATACCACTAGTTGGAATCTGTTCCGAGAGGGCCACGGATTCCCATTCGCTTTCCCGTCTTTCTTGCCTCACTCATGTGAAGAAAAATTTAAGTAGCAAAGGTTTGGGGAGAGGCGTTTGTTGTTAGTAGGCGTAATAAGAAGAATACAAGCGTCGTGGCTAAAACAACTGAATGTGGAACGTTCGATCTAAAAATTCATTAGATTGTAGTTCTACAAAGTAAGACATGTGCAATACCTAGTTTAATGAAATATCTTCCATTATGACCTTTAATGTCATGAAAAGCTTGATATATCAAACTAGTACTACTAAGAAATATTTATTGTATAAGGATAAATGGATATGTTTATGTATAAACAATATTCTTTCTTTCGTTATAACAATATAATTTTATTCCAGACAAACCTCTCCGTCAGAGAACAAAGAGAATGCTATAGAGAATAGCCAGAATGGTCATAACAGCAAACGGGGTATATTGGCCAAAGTGAGCAAGCCTCGGCTGCCTCGCAGCACCAGCTCCAGCTCCACTGTCTCACAAACTAGTGAGGACAGGCCGGTGAATGGCAGCGTGGACAGAGACGATGGAGTTCTCGATCACAATGAAGTGCTAGTTATAAAGCTGACCACTGTCCAAGAACATGATTATGTTGGTGAGTTGTTGCTTTATTTACTTGGAGAGATACCAGCGAAGTCTCTCTACAATAATGGCCTGTGTGATCTAGCAGTTTTTTTTTTAATGTTATGTATGCATTTGCAAAAACAGTATCTATGTATTTATATAAGTTGTCTAGTACCCATAACACAAGTACTGCTTCGCTTGGGACTAGATGGTGCTAAATTGTCCTGAAATAAATAATAACCCTTTTTAATAAAATAAAAATTTATTTTATATATATGTAGGTATATGTATTTATATAATATTCTTAAATATTTATTTAATATTCTAGTTGTTATATATTATAGTTATATAATGTGTTTGCTTCTTTTTCCTTTGTTGTTATTGTCATGTATATATATAGTCCCACCACTCCACAATTCCTTTCAGTCATTCAAAGGTTGACTGGAAGAAATCCCTCATTTGGGATAAGTCCGCCATTGTACATATATTTTTTTTAAGATCGTGTATCTTTAGTTAATTTAAATGTATTTATTGTGCAATAAAGTGTTACAAACAAACAAACAAAATCCTGGACAATTAACACAGCGCCCTCTAGTACCACGGTAAGCAGAGCTTGTATTATGTGTTATTATTGTCGAAGTGTAGTTGGAGACCGTCAGCATATAATGCTAATGTGAGTATTCTATTCTATTGTTATGTGTGTATTCAGGTCTGGTGCCCGAGTCTAAAGTACTGGAGTGTTACTACGGCGGCGCGGACGCGGCGGACGGCGGCGACGACCACGCGCCCGGACACACGCCCGTACAGAAGCGCACCAGGTCTCTATTATGAATACAATACACTATATGGGGGGAAGGGATACTAACCCTACTAGCAATGTACCATGTCAAGCTGACCTGCACCCGGTTCCACTGGAAACCATTGTGATAGTCATGGAGAATTTACCAAAATGGGCTAACTGACCTCATGGTCATCCTATCATCCTTGTATGCAATTTATATATATGACATAAAACTTGCTATTGACCTCGCAAATAAAAATCAACTCCTTTCTCTTGTCTATTGCATAAGTATCTAAATCTGTCCTGTTTGGGTAAACATTTTTAAACTCATGTAAGAAATGTAAAATTTTATTTCAGGTTTTCGGTATCACACGACGAGGTATCACTAGGCAACACGTCAGACAACCTGGAGGCGGTGTCTGAGGCAGCGTCCAATCACAGTGTCACCTCCAGCCTAGAGCTAGAGACGGAGGATCAGAATGACAACCTGTCTGATATGGTGATTATACTTGACCTTTATCCTAAAGGTATTCGCATTAATTAAAATTTGTATGTTTGTCTTTGGGGTAAACTCTGGTTCTGCTAATCCGATTTTTTAAATTCTTTCACTGTTAAAAAACATATGTTCCCCGCGTGCTATAAGTTATATAACATCACGCTACGACCAATAGGAGTGGAGCAGCAATAGCAAATCTGGCAGAATATAATCATTCTCGAGTGCTTCCGCAGCGTGCGCTGCTTAAACGGTTAAAGTTACGCAAAATGTATGTCGGAATTGTTCTCCGATCAAAGTACTAAAAAATGTCCACGACAAAATATCTATCTTTTAAATTTAACTCACTATAACCCTTTTTTATAGTAATGAAATGTCTTCTAAAATAATGAATTATTTGCGAAGATGTTTTTATAAACATGATATTAATCCTTATCCAATTAATATGTTAACAAACATCGGGCCGTGCGAAGCCGGGACTCCTAGTCTTTCATATTATATTGATTGAAGTACAATTAGATATTTAGTATCATAATATTTGCTCAGACAAACCAATATAATGTTTAATCGTGACGTATTTATGTCTAGGTATCAGCGAACGTGAGCGGGCGCGGCAGCCCTAACATATCTGGGCGGGAAACACCATCCTCGCAAGTCACCGATGGCGATGGGCCGCCGCGACGGTAAGTACATTCTCCTTACATACCAAACAATTAAAAAATCAATCACCTTGCCTTTTTCCTAAACTCGTTCAGAACGCAAATCCGAATAATATAATTAACACATCGGATTATGAATGTAAAAAAAGTATTGTTCTCCTCAAAGAAAAAATAAACAAATATGTACATACAATATGTATAAATGTTTAAATATATAACAACAGGCGGCCTTATGGCTGAAAAGCGATTTCTTCTAAATTATAATAATCATATATGTTTTTAATTTTCGATCAGGCTTCCTCAAAATGTACCTGTCAGCCAAACGAGCAGCGCCCAAGCTAAACTCATGAAGCAAACCAGAAATGACATTGATGACAAATTCTGCAAGTTTGAAATCAAGGTAATTGTATAATCATTATACATATTTCATTTTAATTTTATTTGTTTCAATCTGGAAAATAATAAATTAACACGTTTGATGATGTGACCTGCAGAAGCTGCTGGAGGGCGACGAAACGATAAGCATAATGTCGGACACGTGGAGCACGGACGTGCTGGCCTCCGACTCGGAGACCATCGGCGACACCTGCGACAACACGCAACTCGCAGCCAACCAAGGTGATTCAACATCCTACATTTAACCGTCCACAAATAAGTGGCGTGTTGTATAAGTTTAACTTGTCTAAAAACTGTCAATTCGTGGGAGCCCTAATACCAATTGCTCAACTGTGATAGATTTTGAAGCGACTTGTTCTGTTTGAAAACTGAAGTGGTCGACAAAGTTTTGAGCTATTATTTATTCAGGCGTTTGAAGACTTTATCTCTTTTACTTACATTTTCTAATTTCGATGGTTGCTGACTTTTATTTGAAACTATGCGTTTTTTTTTTGAAAAAGATACTTATTTCGATAAACTTGCATAACTTTAAATATATTTATGGAAAAGGATGATTTTAACGCTGTCTAGTAAAGTTTGGGCTAATACTAACAATTCAAGTACCATAGAAACAGAGTTGACTGTATAAGATAAAAGCAAAATATAATACCCATTCAGAAACACTTTTTTGGGTATTATATTTTCCTTTTTTGTATTATTTTAGTTGTGCATAAAATCGTGTTTTTTACCCTACAATACAGAAAAGGTTTTGCTTATACTAAATTTTGTTCTAACCATTCTTTCCATATCTCAGAAAGAACTCTCATATTTTGGATCAATAATTATGTAAAATTCAAAAATAATATACTAGAATTGTTCTTTTAAACTAATACCTACCTAACGATGCAGTGAATAAAGTTAAAATTCGTGTAATTGTTACAGGCGCGAATACTAGCAGCACGAACGCGCCCGATGTGTCGGAGACGGCCAGCGAGTCGGCGTGGAGCGTGGACGTGCTCGCCTCCGACAGTGACCGGAATACGGAGGTATTGCACTCCTTTTTATTATTTATACTTAGAATAGTGATCGCCATTATTAAATCAAATTATTCAAACTCGTACATGTAGGACATTTTAGTTGCTTATAGACGTAAAATTTTTTGTGCATACTAAATTTTTTTCTGTACCATACCATGTTCAGTATACCGATTCAATTGAGTAGAACTGGCAAGAATATAAGTAAATTTATTTTTTTATAGTCAGCCTATTTACATTGTTTATTTATATATGTGTCTATGTGTAACATCAAAAGAAAAACCTCTGAATGAACAACTATTGCCATGCACGTTCTTCATTTAATTAATCGTTCAGTGATTAGTTGCATGCGTCTATATAATTTAACTTTTAGGAATACACAGTGTTGGATCCAGTTTTGTAACAAACCACTCGCTCCTAATCAAATTCTTGTACTGATTGCTATCTGTTCTGTGTGCTAATAAATAAATAAAATAGAACTCGCTCAATAAATATGATTTAACAGATATTTTAAGTATATTCAAGGCAATTCCAGTATATGTTTCGGTATCTTACTGTAATTTTTTATACCCATTCCCATAAAAGACACATTGACTTTTCTAAACTATACATAGGAGCAGCGAGTTTGTGTTTAATGTAGTGTGAATGTTCTGAACAATGTCCCCTGGCGCGTGCAGGTGGACACGGACGACTGCGTGTCGGTGGCGGCGCGGTCGGACAGCTCGTGGCCGCGCCGCGCCTCGCACCCCGACGGGGCGCTGCACCACGCCAGGCCGCCGCAGGTACACCGCCATACACACTACGATACACACATTTATTTGTGTTGTTTGTTCTGCCATCAGCTTTATGGCTATGACCATTTTTGTTATTAATTAATGTTTTATTTTTCTTTTTCCTCTCTATCTGCCATCAGGCCTATGGTTAAAATATTTTTTTTCTTAATTAATTTTTTTATTGTTTTTTTTTTGTTTATATTCTACCATCTGCCTTATGGCTATAATCAGATTTTAAGATATTTGAACCTTTGCACTCGGAATTAGCGTAACGGTTGAGCGCATCTCAACCGTTGCGCTATTTCCGAGTTATTTGATCCCTTGGTCCCTTGGTCCGTTGGTCCCTTATACGAGCACAATGATAAAACAAGTGATATCTCCCGTACGGGGACATACGAGTCCAAAATTTAGAGATATGTCCATCGACAACATATCTTAATGGATGATACTCACCGTTTCCTGATTATATTATGAACAGTGAATTGATAAATGATCGCGCTATCCACTCGAGTTTAATGTTTTTTTATTTACATATAAAATAAAAAAACATTAAACTCGTTAATCATAATTTTTTTTGTTACAAAAGAACGGCGGCGTGAAGAGGCCGGAGGTAAACATGAGTCCGCGACACACGTCCAGACCCAGCCTACCAAACAGGTGAGTTTCGTAAAATTAAATAAATTTATTAAATTAACTTAATTAATTCTAACACACTACATCAAACTAATTTTAAATATAGGTTGTGTTTATTGAGAGTATATTTATAATTATGGACCAGTTAGAAGTATAATAATATACCCAGACAATTCACATAATGCCATCTAGTTCAAATGCAGTAAGCAGAGATGTGTTATGGGTACTAGACAACTCACATAAATACTTAAATATTTATAAAATTTGTGATTGTACAGAAGTGGTGGCTACCTGTCGGCGACGGCCGCGTTGTCGCGTGGCGGCGAACTCGACCTTGCGTCTCAGCCGCCGCTCGCGCTCCACAATCACTACGCCATAGAGAACAGAAAGAGCATACTGGTCAACGGATATCCGGTTAGTGCACCAATGAATACAATATCAACATACTTCAGGTATTTTGTCATGAATTGGTTTACTTCGGATGGGGCGAGGCAATCCTTAGAACGATAGATTTGCATAACGCATGCATTTTGCGATTCTATAGCTGCCTTTTTTACACGTAAATATAATTTAATCTGGTTTTTCACGCGCGAATACGGATTATACTTTTTATTCCAAAAACAAAACGCAGGAAAGAACGTGCATACAATTTGACAAATTGAAGGCATATCAAGTGTAGCGTTTAAAACAAAATCGTTTAACAATGCCTCTGACTACCTCATATTGGAAAATGGTCGTGTTGTTGTTAGGTTTATATATATTTTCTTAATAATAATAAATCTTAGTAATACATAGTTACAGAGTGACACAATTATACAAAAGTTTTATAAAAATATTAACAATAGCTACAAACTCGTATAACCTATTGCTGAACTGATGTGTACGTAAATCCAGCAATAGCTGAGCTGGGCGTACCCAGCGCTGGTTTTCTGTTTGTACCTACGTGGGCGTACCTAACCTACAGTTACATACTCGCATATGCTGTACACCTTAATACAACTAAATAAAGTTTATCTCAAATAAATAAATTTTAAGATTCTGTAATTAAAATGTACAATGTTCTCATATATCAGGTAATGACTTGCTACGCGTCCGCACCGCAGAGCCCCAGCCTGCCTCCGCACGTGTTCGACTACGTACCTTCCGACAGGTACAATACTACGTATTCTTTCCACTAATAGTTTCGTACTACTACAGCTAAAAATACTGTTGGCTTGAAAACTTCATTTATACCTTGAGTTGGGGGAAAGAAGAACTGAAGTCACGTGACTTTCACGCTCGGATACTAATATATTGATACTAGTTGTTACCCACTACTTTGAATAGCCTGTATTCGTTTTTGTGATACGATGTTAATGTTAAATTTCATTGAGATCAATTTAGTTGTGCTTCCGTAAAATGGTAAACTAACAGACAGACACACACTATCGAATTTAAACAATATGAACACAATAAATGTACTTTTTGTTACTATAATAATATGTTGATTAAAATAATTTCTTACAAAAAATATTTCCTAACAAACCTGAAATAACATTCACATGTTTGTGAAGCTAAATAGTTTCACTTCTCACGCACAGTCCTACAAATAACAGTCGTTTGTTTGTTCCTCACAGCAATAGCGCTCAAACGGAGTCTACTCTCGACGGCGCCAATAACAGCCAGTCGGACGCTACCAGCCAGTGGGTCGACGACAGCTTCCCTGAGCCCCACCACTCGCCCGACAGACCCTACCCCTCCACCTCCAAGTATGACCTGCCCTCTACCTCGAAACCTTACGACGACAACGACAACAACGACCTCATGGACCGCTCGCTGAACTCCAGCGAGAGCTCCTTCAACGCGCTCTCCGTGTCGCAATATGACAGGCGATACGACGGCGAAGAGCAACCGGAGTCGCGATCGGCTATAACCGATCTCATGACTCGTATGAGTTCCGCCACGATCTCGACATCCGCGAACTTGGTGAACAATCTGACAGCGCGCATAGTTAAATCGGAACGCACTAATAATTCCCACGAGATTCGAACGAGCATCGTGAGTATTAGTTCGTCGAGGATCGAGAAGAAAAGAGACGGCACTAGCAACATGTCGTTGAGCACGCTCTCCGTGAATAGTGCGGAGACGTCAGTGTCGGATAAGAGTTCTAGTCAGGATGTGAACTCGGAGAACGTGACGGAGAGGCGAGTGAGCCCGCCGCCGGTGAAGACGGCGTCCACCGGCGCTATACCCAAGAGTATCAGCTTCGATGCCACAGCGGAAAAGTCGCAGAGGTAATTTGAATAATATTTATTGCATTCGACCGATCCTGCTTGTCTCATCTAGTTTTTGTCTTCTACAACCTGCATTTCTAACTACTTCAATATATTATTTATTATCAATCCTAAATAGTATGAGTATGTAAATTTCATAATTGTCACTTATTATTAATCGACCCACCTGCCTATTTATCTTCGTAATTTGGTCTTTTTCTAGAGAATTTAAAATTGTTTTATCCGGAATGTAAGACAAAATGTCTATGCAAAGTCCTGCATCCTGGGTTTTGATTACACAAGGAGTTTGATATTAATAAATAATTTTTAGAATATAAAGGCTCATAAAAATATTCCCAGTTACATAAAAAAGGCCAACAATTAAGGCTTAATTGTACTTTTATATGTAACATTGAATATTGTGTAAACTGTCCACTGATACTATAAAAAGCCATTATATACATAAATAGCAATACCGATATTATTTAACACACTGCAAAGTCCTTAGTTACCATTCATGTGCTGCCATTGCTGAGCATAAAGTTGTTGTACCTCTATACTCTGTATTTACTTTGTATCTATGGCTTGTATTCTGTCTATGGCTTGTATGTCTGATTCTATAAAAAGCTAAACATTATATACTATAAAATTAGAATTCGTTAACGATAATAATGTTTTTATAGAAAAATTTAAATCTATACTGACAATATTATCTGATTACATTAATAATGAGTGCGTACCATTGATTATCGCATGCCTCTTACTTGCCATTGCTGAACACACAAGTTTCTTGCTCATTCTTCTTGTGATGAATCTGCATTCTGAATATATGACTACTTTGTATCTATTTGAATAAAGATTATTTCTATTTCTATTCTTATTAATATTGTTTATATGACAAACAAATTTATCTTCCAGGAGGCGGATCGTCACTGATGAAGGTATAGTGAGCAACTTGGATGAATTAAAGAACAATGTGAAGCGCTCGGGCGGCAACTTGCTGCACAAATTCAAGATGTTCCGACATCGAGGACGCAACCACCACAACCACAACGGTGAACCACGTGAGACAGCTTTAATATTTACTTACACATTAACTTTCATTCTCACTATCTTTCAAATGAAGAAAATCGTTGGCGAGAAAGGGACAACATAATTCAATAGTTAAAACATTGTTTATAGGATCATATAATATTGTAAATGAGAAAGTTTATTAGTTTGGATGGATGGATGTTTGTTGCTCTTTCACACAAAATATCGTAAAAAAAATAGTTTATATTATAATCCAAATGCAATCAGTAGTTTTTGCGTGAAAAAGTAACAAACATCTTTTTACAAAATTGCACAGACAGAAGAGTATGAAATTTTGCACATTTATAGTCCATTTAGAGAAGGAGTGCAGAATGGTAATATTCGTTTTCAAATAATGCATAAAAAATATATGAAATCTTTTAAAAAATCATTACACACACATACAAACGTCTTTGACATATTGTAGATTTTTATTTTTATTTTTCATAGTTTTTTTATATTGTTCAAACTTATAATTTAAATTAATTATGATCGAACTTCGATCATCAATGATTGATCAATGATAATTAATTTAGATTACTAGTTAGTGTAGATGCTTGTACAGTGATAAGTGGCACAAATATATTTTTATTACATTTATTTATATACCGTATTTATATGAAACTATTTATTTTGCTTATCGACATCGTTTGTCGACATGGCAGAAGTCATAAAATTACTGATTGTTACGTACTACATTATGAACACACAATGTAATGCAATTTTGTGATTATCAAAAATTAAAATTATAATCAAAAATCATTTATTCATGTAGGACATTGTAGCTGCTTATGAACGTCAAATATTGTTATGTGTAATTAGTAAAAATCACGGTATCTTTTATTGAGTTCCCAATATTTCGGCGTTTCAACCGCCATGATCATGGGTAAACTGAAGAGCAGCGGGTAGATAATCAAATGTTTTGTATTATAATTTTTCCCTACCGTCCAGCTCAGTATACAGATTCAAATGTAAAGAACTGGCAAGAAACTAATTTTTTTGGTGTTTGCAGAGATTAAGGTCCCGGAAGAGGAGTCCCGCAGCGACGAGGGGTGTGCGGAAAGTTCTGAGGAGATCCTCGCCAAGTACCGCCGCAAGTCCTCCGCAGACAGCTCGCAGCAGCGCCGCGTGCAGCCGCGCAACTCGCACCCCAACGACGCAGCCGCCGACAGGTCGCTAGTCACCATCCCACACTTCAACGATATATTATGGGGGTTTTGGGCTATTGTCAGATGCCAAAGACCTGACCTGGATAGATCAGGTCTGGTAAAAGTGACAAGAAGTGAAGGATGTTCTTAGGAGCGATGGTACATCGATATTACAAAGAGAGTATTCTGTGGTGTACAACCACATTTGCGTCTTCATATTTGCGACACCAGAGTAATATATGAACTAAATAAATTAATAAACCATCAGATAGAACCTTACAATTTTATGCATAATGTTTGTAAATCGAAAAATTATTGTGGTCCTTAGAGCCGGATTATTTTATTTTTATATACATTTATTTGTAAACAACGTTTTACTCTTCCATTTTATTTATATTAATTTTCTCCTTTTATCCTATACTAAACATTTTATGTGTATATCCTTTTGTAGAGGTAATTACTTTTTTAATAATTAATATATTTTATACTTGTAGGTGTGAAGGCGTGATAGATCTGAATGACCCGGAGGTGTTTGACAGCATGAAGCGCAGATTACGTGTGGTGCTTTCGAACCCAGACCTTCATTGTGTTGAATATGTGCCCAATGTATGTATATCTCATTTTTTTATGAATATATTATATTTGTAGGAATTTGAATATGTGAACAAATTTTTATAATCGAATAATCGATCATTTTCTGGTTTCTGCATATATAAAAATTGTTTCATTTATACAAGTTACAATTAGCAAATAGAGATTTCTACAGTAATTACAACCGTACATCGGGTTCTATCTATATTTCTAATCTATCTACATTTATAAACGTTACCATCGCGTGTAGTGCGGAGTCCGCTATCGCGTTATGAGAGTAACAGACTTGTCCGTTGAAGTTTCACTTCTATGTGTACCGGCACACATTCCTTTTTCATATTTGGTTGCATTCGTTACAGCGGTGTACGAGCACGTCGCTCGTAGAGTGGGTCCGCGCGGCAGCAGCGTGCGGTGAAGGAGGTGAAGCGGGGGCGGCGCACGCGGCTGCGTTGGCACGTGCGCTGGGTCCGGGGCCCGTGGGCGGCGCGGGCGGTGCGGGGGGCGCGGCGGGCGGCGCGGGGGGCGCGGGCGCCCGCCTGGCCGCCGCGCTGCGGGCCGACCTCGCCGCGCGCCGCCCCTACGCCGCGTACCTGGCCAGCTGCCGCGCCGCACTCGTGCACGCACGGCACTCGTTGCGAGCGTGAGTACTCTCGCTGTACTTCTCACTTGTGACTTTAATTATAATTCAACCGCACTAGTGGCTACTGTTCGATAGTCGATGCTACCGTCTTAATGATTTAGTCATTTCGCCCATTCAAATTAAATTGGAATTGTTTAAAGTTACGATTTTAATACATATTATTAATATTGTTAACCGGATATTAACAGGAATAATTTTATAGTAAATAATTTACCTTACTGACCACTGAGTCAGCTTATAAAATGTAAATGGTATTTACCTGTCTCGCCGTTTTGACTAGGTTGTACTAACCATGGTCACGAGCTGTCTCAAAGGTCAGTCAGGTAAATACGAGCTAAGACCAAGTTAGCAATATAAATAAATAATAATTGTATTATTGACAACTCGGAATTAATAGCTTAAATACTTTGATTTCAAACGAAGGATAGTAAAACGAAAGACACTGAATAATATATTAATATTTGGTGTGTACAGACAAACCAACCAGGTGCGCGCAGAGTGGTCGTGGTGCGCGCGGGCGGCGGCCGCGGCACGAACCTCCGACCTGCTGGAGCGGGGGCCCGCGCTACGACGACTCGCGCGACCCAACCACGCGCACGCAGACCTCGCACACGCATACGGTAACTAGCACACGCACTCTGCACACATACAGTAGTAGCACACGCGCTCACACACCCCGTACACTCATATGGTAACTACCGCACGCACCCCGCGCACGCATACTGTAACTAGCATACGCACACGCACCCCGCACATATACGGTAACTAGTACACTCACCCTGTGCACACGCACCTCGCGCACGCCTACAGTAACTAGCATACGCATCCCTCGCACGCATACTATAGCTAGCACACGCACGCATACGGTGACTAGCACACGCATATGGTAACTAGCACACACTCGCATCACGCGCACGCATTCTGTACATCGCATATTTCGGTCTGCGTCTCTATCACGCTCTTTCATGCGGTAAATCGCACTCTCTGGCTCACGTCACCACACATTTTATTCCATACAACGACACTATTAACACTATGATGAACTCGGTCAATAAGCGCTGTACCTAATCTTCCTAATAATAAAAGAATGAACTATACTTTGATATGATTCATGTACTAACTGATAACATTTCTCGCACGCAGGTGGTGAGCTAATGGATGAGAAAGCTACAAGACTGACGGCCAGTATAAAGGCAATCACAGCGGAGTTAAAAGCCGACCCCTCATGGGAAGGTGAGTCGTATACTATTCTTTTAATACCTAAAACATGATAAGGACAATATCTTTTTAAATATTAGATACTTCAGGATCTTTAGTATGAAAATAGAAATGAATACACAAAGTGAACATTTTCAGCCTCTTCTTTCAGGAAAGTTGTAGCTATGGCATATATAAAATAAAAATGATTATAGATAAAATTTTTGATTTCTTAAAATAGTAAATGAAAATGTTCTTCCTAATATGAATGTTTCTAACTAAGCTCAGTGAATGTATTGGTATGTGTACACTCGCAGGCGCGAGCGGTCCGCTGCTGGAGACTCTGGAGCTGACGGTGGAGCGCGCCGTGTTCGCGCGCCTCTACCTCCACGTCATGTTCCCCAACGGCGACGGCGACATCGCACGCGACCAGTACGTATGAAGTGCGCATGCACATATATTATGTGCTACTTTTAGTTGTCTTGTTAATAATAATAGATGAAAAAATACAGTGTTAGAGCATAATATGTAAAATCATCTTATTGTTTCTTTTACCTAGAATAGTCTTTGAAAAATAAAATCTATGTATAAATGATAAAATTAAAATTAAGTGATATGATGATTAACTATACACGCTATCACGCGCCAAACCGTGAATACAAAAAATAGTAAGATGGCTCGCACTGATTTTCCCGTGCCAATTCCCACGCATTGTACGCGGTATTTGAAAGAACATTACGTGTAAAGGTAGCGAAGGTATTTATGTTCATTCATGTCCAGCATGAAAGAGCGTACGTGTAGAGATAGTTCATATAGCATGTGTGGTGTGCGCAGGGTGCTGAGCGAGCACGTGCGGCGCGTGTCGGGCGCCACGAGCGCCGCACGCGCCGGCGTCGCGCCGCGCCACCTGTGGGCCGCGCCCTACCTGCGCGCGCAGCTGCACCTGCGGCACCTGGCCGCGTACCGCGCGCCCCGCGACAAGGTGAGTGACCCGCAGTGGGGCGGCCGCCGCGCCACCTGTGGGCCGCGCCCTACCTGCGCGCGCAGCTGCACCTGCGGCACCTGGCCGCGTACCGCGCGCCCCGCGACAAGGTGAGTGACCCGCAGTGGGGCGGCCGCCGCGCCACCTGTGGGCCGCGCCCTACCTGCGCGCGCAGCTGCACCTGCGGCACCTGGCCGCGTACCGCGCGCCCCGCGACAAGGTGAGTGACCCGCAGTGGGGCGGCCGCCGCGCCACCTGTGGGCCGCGCCCTACCTGCGCGCGCAGCTGCACCTGCGGCACCTGGCCGCGTACCGCGCGCCCCGCGACAAGGTGAGTGACCCGCAGTGGGGCGGCCGCCGCGCCACCTGTGGGCCGCGCCCTACCTGCGCGCGCAGCTGCACCTGCGGCACCTGGCCGCGTACCGCGCGCCCCGCGACAAGGTGAGTGACCCGCAGTGGGGCGGCCGCCGCGCCACCTGTGGGCCGCGCCCTACCTGCGCGCGCAGCTGCACCTGCGGCACCTGGCCGCGTACCGCGCGCCCCGCGACAAGGTGAGTGACCCGCAGTGGGGCGGCCGCCGCGCCACCTGTTACCTGCGCGCGCAGCTTGCGGCACCTGGCCGCGTACCGCGCGCCCCGCGACAAGGGGAGTGACCCGCAGTGGGGCGGCCGCCGCGAATCTACCTGCGCGCGCAGCTGCACCTGCGGCACCTGGCCGCGTACCGCGCGCCCCGCGACAAGGTGAGTGACCCGCAGTGGGGCGGCCGCCGCGCCACCGTAGGTACTGTAGGACAAAAAATATCAGTAAATTAGACTTCACTATCATAAGTGACTAAAATGTCCGATGTGAATAAATTATTTTTGAATTTTTTTTATTATAAGCGATTGTCTTTATTAATCAGATTGCATCTTTGATTATAAGCTTGTTGAGGATATTAGAGAGAAGGCTGAATTGTCCCTATAATTAAATGGTCTAAATAACTGTATTGATGATTCGACAGCTGGCGTGCATAATGCGGTGTATGACGTCGATCATGGCGGTGCTCGGGCTGACTGAAGGCAGCGCGCCCTCCGCGGACGATCTCACGCCCGTCCTCGTCTACGTCATACTCAAGGTGATTTTATTTTGTTAGTTTATAAACCTTAAACGTGTCTAAAATCTATTAAAAAAAATTGTGTAATTGAATATCACAATATTTTTTAAAGAAAGTGTAATGCTCAATGCATCAAAAAAAAACATGATATGTTAAATACAATCTCACGTGATTGCTTTATTGTTCGATCGTGAAAGAATGTGTCGTATAAAAGCAGCTAATGGGGAGAGGATTGTAGTGAGATTATTACAATCCACTCCTGCTTTGTGGCACTTTATCGAGTTAGATTTTGTAAAAGACAACTGTGTATACAGTGTAGACTATTTCAGCCACCAAACGGATTACTTTATGAGCTATTTCGGTTGTAGCCTAAGATTAAGCAGTGAAATTACAAGGTGAGGGGACGAATATCTTAATATTCCGAAATGACAATGCATGAGTGCATGCGATATAGGGAATGGATTGCTTTGTGAGCTGTTTCAGTTGCAGGCTGAGATTAAGCAGTGAAATTACAGGGTAAGGTGATTTGCATCTTAATCCTCTAGAATAGCAAAGCATGAGTGCATGTGATATGAATGTGGTGGTGACGTGAGCAGGTGAACCCGCCGTCGCTGCTGTCGACCATCGAGCTGGTGAACGCGCTGGGCGGCGCGGCGCTGCAGGGCGAGGCGCTGTACTGGTGGACGCAGTTCTGCGCAGCCGTCGCCTACATCAAGACCATGGACTACCCGCGCCCGGACGCACAAGACACCTAGCGCATACATACACGCCTGGTGAGTCAGACCATTTTTTTAAAGTGAAACTCCTATTTATTAGGATTTTTGGTCACGAAAAAGCGTTACTATCGCATGAAGGAAGTTTATCGCGGATATATATTTAGGACAATTTATCGCAGTTGATATATATATAAATGGGCCAATATTTATATAAATGTAACTCAAACATTATTTTGCTAACAATCTATTAAAAAAATGGATGGGAAAATTTAAAAATGCCCATAATAAAAAAATAAAATCCTACATTTTTTTTTTTTTCGCGACAGATATTTTATGATTTCCTCTGTATGTTAGTATATATAAATAATATTAAGTTGTCTGAAGTAAATAAATAAAATAAAAATATACCACATTGATTGCAAACAGACATACTTCCGTTAGTCGCCTGTTCAGTTGTTCAGTTGTACCGAAAATGCTCTCTCTATGTTATCGACCTAATATTTCATTATTTTTTTACTTATAATGTTTTTGTACAATAGAATTGTATTAGAGTTTTTATAATATACGTTAACGTATAAAGTTAATAATAATTGGTGTATTCTTTTCAGATGTCAGCGCGTGTCAACGAATTCAAATTGGTCAATAATCGGCAAACCGCACCGTCTCGTGGGCGATGCTACTCTATTTAAATGAAATGATTCATCAGACCAGTAATGTAGTTATGTAGAAACTTCGTCAATCATGTATTAGTTTGCGGTGATCAATACGGTATTTAAAAAAGGAACTGGTATTTCATTCTATTCAGCACTTACCTTATTTCGTGCAATTAAAAAAATATTAGAAAGTTATATTTTTAAATTGTTTCTTTAGGTATTTGGAATGTTTGGACGCCGTACTTCAAACTTGTCATCTGTCAAATTACCACAGAGTAATAACAAGCTATTTATGAATTTACGAAATTCAAATGTGTTTAAAGCTAAGAATGGATATGTCAAATAAACTAAAACAAAAATCTATGAATATTTTGTACCAAAAAAGTTATTTTCGAATATTCTTTATTGAAACTATTTTAATATCAATTATTTTAAATATCATATTGATCACCAAAAGCACTATTAAAAAAAGTGTTAATATAGCGCATCAGCTTGTACACTTCTAATATCATGTAGTACCTTAACATTAGTAAGTAATCACTTAAAACTATATTTTGAATATAATCTGTACATAATATAGGTGTATAACAGTTATTTACTTTAACATTATTGAACATAACTATTAGATTATAATACTTTATTTATATTTATAAGTTTACGGCCGTGAAATTACCAGGTATATAACATCCTAAACGTTATGGTGGATGGTCAGGAATGGCAAAGTATAAGAGGCCCGTGAACACAATGATTTTTGTTATGTTTGTGGTGCTTTTCATGTGACGGTGGTAACCATTTACCATCAAATGGACGGCCATTTTGTCCTATTTCAATCGTAACTCGTAATGTGTAGAGATTTAGTAGCTTAAATATAGAACCGGAGGCCTACATATTCGTATAGCCTAAATTTGTAGTGAAATTACACTTTAATGAGATATTCGTAGAGTTTACACTCTTGTTTTTAATTATTCAGTAAAACTTTATCTAATACTCGCGTACGTTGTGTTCGTGCCTCTTTGTTCTTGATATATTTTCATACACAATTGAAAACCTATTCTAATTAAGATACTAATACATAATTGTACAAAATATTACATTACGAGCTTAAACAGTAGAAAAAAGTAAATTAAAAAATAAACTTAAAGCACACAACTACACTCACCTACTGTGCGGATAGGTCAAACTAAATTTGGTTAGTATAAAATATTACTAATGTAAAAAAAAATATTTTATTTATTATTATGTTATTTCTTTGTGTATTCGAGAAATACAGTTTAGTTATTATGTCAAATAATATACACAAATAGGTAAAGTTACAGAATACAGCCACTATTATTAAATTGGTAGAAAGTTGAATTCTCAAAATTTGGTACTAAATTGTACAATGTAAAAATTAGTAATTAGTTCAAAATTAATTCTTCCATTGGTGGTCTTGGCGTATTGATTGAGGTTGATCCTAGTAATTAGTCGTGTCAAGAATTCAGTTAAAATGTAGTGACACTCGACTGGATTATATTAATGTAAACTATTTTAATGCCCATAATGAGTAACGTAAACTTTATGTTCATTATATTAAAGACGTTTACATTTGATTTATTGAATAAATATTTATTGCCAGCATTAAAAATTACAGAAAATAGTCCTATTTAAAATTAAAATAAAACGTACTTAGTTGGCAAAAGGAGCAGTCTCAGCTGCTGTGTTGCTGATATAAGCACAGCCTCAGTGAGGTGTACCTATACAGCGCTTGTTTTCAAGCAGCCATCATTACACATTAAAAAAAAAATTACAGACTTGCGAATTTATCTAATTCAGCTACAGCTACTATACATAAAATAAAATTTAAAATATCCAATAATAATTAGTAAATAAGACCTGGAATATATACACAATATATATAATGTGTATTACAATATTAAATGCTCATAAATAAATTAAATTATCATTTACAAATGGAATACTCGTCAAATCCCGTAACGATTCCTTTTTGGACGGAGTATATTTTTTCAAAATTTGTATACGTGTATATACAGCCGAAGGAGATTATGAGTCACTCTAGAGTCTAGAGTAACAACGAAACTTGCTAATTTAGAATTCATCGATGTCTAATGAAGCCTTAACTGTACATTTTAGGAAATGTTAATCTTTCATCTACATTAATGTAGGCACTTATTCAATATGCGCTTTTATGTACATTAGATTGGAATATAAAAAGTAGACTAAACAAAGTTTGAATGAATAGAATCGTCCTGTGATTTGAGTGTGAAAACAGTAAACCCATCTCTTACTCTCCACTTTCGTTTAAATATATATTTTGATACTTATGAAAATAAAACGTAATATATTATTGGATGAAAAACGTGTTTGTAAATCAATAAATTGAGGACATACCTAGAGTATTTAATAATAAATTTATATTCTAAATTCAACGTTTTGTCTTGTCGTGTGTCAATAATAAGCTGTGTAGATTTATTACCTTTATAATCTCTGAATCTTGTAAAAAAAACACAAGGAGGTCAAATATGCTCTCACATGAAACGTAATAGATTTAAACAGCTTTTTATAGTGTGTAACACTGTACGGAACAAACTAGGAGTGAGTGCAGATCTCTTATTGCTTCTAGCATTTAATCCATGATGTTAACGAATTTATTAACCTACTTTTTTTTTAGAATTACAGACTAGCTTACTTTCCGTCTAGCCTTTTCAATGTCTATGACTATTTCACTATGTTTCGTATATCCCTTAACCAGTTATAAAACATGGCATTCGCATTGATTGAATAAATATGCTATTATTTGCTTACTTCAAGTGTAACAATAATAATGAAATTAAAATGGCCATATAACATGGTCCATGTTATAATAGTAACGACCTGTTCGATTGGCGCATTTGGCATTACGCCCCGCCCACTTTGAATATCCGCCAATCGGAACAAGCTGGCGGTTTAAGTGGTGACGACGTTTATTGGTGGATCCGGGAATTCGTCTTCTCTTTGCTCTTCTAGTTTGTTCCGTAATATTTAATTTATATGTAATTACATGCGCCGTTCAGATTGCCTAATAAAACCATCTCGTTCGACTGTGATGTTAGGTTGCATAATACTCGTTAGAGGATTGTATTTTTGAAGAAATTGTTTGTATAGGATATTTTGGATATGAATTGATATTGGAAAAATGGAATAGGTGTAAGGATTGTCGCACTTGTGTGCTAATAAATGTAAGTCTAAAATGGAACTGCTACTTAAATGAAGCTGCTATTTGCGGAATAGAAAAGCACCTTATGTTATAAGTGCGTAGGTTACTCCCACTCGTATCTGAATGGTCAGCATTAGATGTGAACTAAAGAAGTTAACTAAAGGGAACTTGAGAATTTAAGAACATTGAAATATAGTACATATTTTGGGTCTACAAGTGATAGAGCAATGTGAAAGAGGCCTTATTGCGTTACGGTTAGGATATAAAATCTGTCTAATACATTTGAGAGAATGATATATAAGGTATCGCACTTATTATCCAGAAAATACCTTCTTTTTCTATAGAAAACTAATTGTATTACTAATTAAAAATATTGATTATAGATATAGGGAATTAATTATACTTCTAATTGTACCTACTTAGTAAATATGTTGGTTTTGTTTTTAAGTCCCAGCGTTCATTATGTTGCACATGTATCTAATTTCTTCATACAGTTCAGAAAGGAATAGAATAGAAGGGAAAGAAGTTATCTTTATTTTTAAAAACTGTTGTAAGAAAAGTGTAAATAATTTATAGTCGCTATTTGTATAAATACAACAGAACATGCTTGGAACCACATTAAAAAAACAATTTGTGTGCGTGTTATAGTATAATATTTTGATATATGCATGTATATATATTAAGTAAGCGAGTATTAATGTACGTAGGTATATATCCAATGCTGACTGACAGATACGAATTTCGGAATGAGGTTTGAAAACGTAATGTATATTATATGAGAGAAATACGAGTAGGACGATATTAGTAATGACTTTAATAAAAATAAATTTTAAATTGTAATATACCGAGTGCTCACAACGTCGTATATAAAAATAATATAAAAACATCTGTTTGTCCATTACAGCACCGATCACCATATAAACGAATCAATGATCGAATATAACATGTAAAAACATGCTTATTTTTTTTATTGATGTGACTGTTTGGTATACCTACATTTGTAAAAAAGATAGCCGATGAAAAAAAAAACTACACAATGATAACTATTTTTATTTATTTAGAATCTCTAAACGTGAATTCTGATTAGAAAATACTAGAAACATACTTTGTATGGTGCAGCTAGGAAATGTTTATCAGCTTAAGTTCGTTCTAAAGTAGGCGTTTCAAATTTACCAAACTTAGAAGGCCTTCCTTAGATTATCGTCGACTGGAAGCTAGCATATTTATTATTTTTGCCGCATAAGAAATTATGTCATCACATTCCTAAAAAATGTTTAGACTGATTTAGGGAAAGCTGGACTAGATGGTAAAGATATTATTCGTATTATTTCCTCAAAGAAAACCTACTAGACAATTCGATTTTCTACGAGGAAATGACTATGAAATGAGTACCTAACTGAACAACCTGTTTTACGAACATTTCAGCTTTAAAAAGCTGTTACTCCATTCACACGCAATATGGTTACATCAATAAGCAAATTGTAACAAATCAGGCTCTTAATTATATAAACTAATGTTGCCTACAGCCCGTTATATTATTTTGTATCTAATTCTTAAGATCTCTCTTTAAGTCCTTTTATAAAGAAAAAGGCAAAACATTTGTAATACTGTTGTACGTAGTTGTTAAAATCTCTTTATTAGACTTCTGGCATTTTTAGGTAGTACATATATATAAGAACATCAATGTACACCGTAGCTGAGGTAATGTAATATTATACATTATTTTCAACTAGCGACCGTCCCGGCTTCGCACGGCTGCATTACAAAGCTTCGAATTTCTCTGCTTGTTCTATACAACAACATGTATTATACATATAAATCTTCCTCTTGAATCACTCGTATCTATTGCTGAAAACGACATTAAAAACCGTTGCGTAATTTAAAATATATAAGAGGACAGACAGCGGCGACTTTATTTCATACTATGTAAATACGTATGTAATACGTCCATAATGCTAAAATTTTCAGAAAAGTAACATTAGTTATAATTTGTACACAAATGCTATTTATAATAATCATGTTTGTATATTCAACATGTCCTTATAGGTATTAAATACACGTCTGTGTGAGTGGAGTCAACAATGTTACTATTTATTGAACCTAATTTAGGCTAAAGTTGTTTTAAGCACCAGTTTATTTCGCACTCAAAATAGATATTCTGTGACTTGTCCATTTTATTATTTTACGAATAAACGTTAGTTATATAATTAATAAAATACTAGAAATACTAATATTTTCATTGATACAAATATATTTACTGCATAATGTTACTCTAATGTCATTTCTTAAGTATTACAATACCATAAAACATTAATTTTAGAAAAACAATAGGAGACATCTTCGTATGTAAAATCGATAAGATGTATTTTAATGACACTGTAACTTAGTACCTATATAAATAGTTGTAGTTGTTATTGTATTTCCATACTTTAAGAGCTGGCAACTTTTGGAATTAAGTGTTTTTGTCCTATAGAAATCTGTAATGCTTGATCAAAAATGTTTTCAGGAATTACGAATTCTGTAAATTTTTATTGTAGGAAAGCCATAACAAAATTGGATTCAAATTTTATATCATATATACTGCAATTACGTACTTCATCTACTATTGTATTATAATAAACATACTGAGATTGTGTACAAATATAAACTGGCAACACCTATCAATTTAGCTAGGTCTTAGAATTTTATTACTTTAATAATAATGTACCTAACATTCACCAGTTAATTGTTCACTATATATATCTATATAATTTATATTCCAGCGTAACTATTGAAATAAAAAATATATGGTAATTCTATAATAAAGTACCATTTACTGTTTATATAGTCAAGTAGCATGTCACCAAAAGAATGTTGATTTTTGTATTTTAATATTTTTATTTATATTGTTTAATAATAAGAAATTTCTGGATAAGTTATCACGAGTTAATTTATTATAAACTTAAGAAATGTAAGCATTGTTCCATCCAAACTTCCTCAATGTCATGGGAATCAATTTCTCTTCACATTGTGTAAGATCAACACAATAGCTGTTAATTTCGTAGTAAATCCACTTATATCCAATTATTGTATTTAGTTTTCAAATCGTGTATATTTCTAACTGTCCTATATTATAATTAGAATTAATATCGTTGCATAGTGTTGAGTATCCGGTGTAGTTGCTAACTTTATTAGTGTAAAGTCAGTCGTGTACCTATTATAATCAGAGCAATGAAATTATATTTAGCAATAAATAATTATGTTAACGATATGAGTTTGCATTTATAACAAACATACCATTATAAGAGTATATATCTCTACATTTGTCCTACACAATACATATAGGACGGCCTTAGTGGTCTAGCTGTAGCATAACGCTTCCAATGGTCGCGGGTTCGATTCCTCGTACGGTACAAACATTTGTATTCATAAGTATTTGTATTGGTCTGGGTGTTTTTTATGTATGAAGTCACCTTTTGTTGTAAATAACATATTTACAAAAAATCAATATTAGTTGTTTAGTACAATAATACAAGACTTGCTTGCCTTGACTATAGATTGATTGTTGTTCAAAGTATTATTATTAATATGGATGTTAGTTACATAGCATATAATGTAAGTATAAAGTTAGGAAGTAAGGGAATAAAAAAAAAAGTACACTTGGTTGTACATAAATTTATTTACGCACTTGATTTTACATTTTTATAAAGTACACTTATAAACAACACCACTTTTCAGCGGCAGGACACTGAAACAAGGAAAAAGAATATATTTAGAAACACATAACTAGAATGTGTCCATCCATCAGGATAAATGTAATCAGTACTTAGTGTGACGTCATGGCATTCAGCAGTAGCAAATAAAGTAAATAGCATCATATATAATAAATAATACATTACTTCCTGTTAGATTACTTTATAGACATCCTACAATATCGCACTCTGCGTAAATGGTGTAAATTACAAAATTACTTCATTTTTTTATTCCGGTCTTGGAACAAATAAACAAACATAAAAACTAGATTTTATTAAATTACATAAATTTGGTCAAAATTAATATTAATTTCGGAACAATACAATATAAAAAAAAGAGTAATAGACTAAGAAAAACCATATTTTTTTTATTCATAACACTAGTGTAGGTGCGATATTAAATTGTTTTAACAATTATTATCTGAAGATCTAAACTTAAATATTAGTTTTAATTAATTTTGAAATCAATTACCTTATCACAGTGTAGGTTGTCTATGATCGTGGCCTCTCTTTCTTTTCTTTGTATAAGGCTAGAAGTGAGACGTTAGCTACCTTCACGACCTGTAAAATTAAATATTCTCAGTAAAAATAATAGTACGACAATGAGACAAGACAATCTGGTGCTTCAGTTAGCTAGTAACATCATGGCACTCAGAGTAGCAAATACTCTGATCATAGCAAATCATCACTTAATGCCAAAATAATATACTATGCTACCTTTTCTTTTTATAAAACTGATAAGTTTTACAAACTATATTAAATCTATCCTACTAAAAAACTGGATAACAGACAGAAGCATCCAGTACCAAAGCAAGTGTATTATGAGTACCAAACACTGATAGATATATTTTTGTCAAGATACATATATATAATATTTGTTTATTAAGAATGAGAATGTGACCTGGAACCCCTAAAACACTAGTGTACTTAGAGACCCTAAAGCAAAGTTCAACATATTTACAGTTATAGTTAGATGTCAGGAGTTTCTACAATCTTTGTTTACAATATGTATAAAATGGTGGTTAATATATATTTCTGTAATAAATTCATTCAGTGTAAATTTATCTTGTATTACCAGGTGTATAGCTATTACTAAATTATTTATGTACTAGAAGTATGGCTAACCTTAAATCTGACTCCGGGAATATCACCAACGGCGTGACCCTTACGACCGAAACCCGCAACCAACACTTCGTCGTTCTCTTCAATGTGGTTGAGACAACCGTCCCGGGGCACGAAGGCCGTCACCTTCTTACCATTCTTGATCAGCTGGACACGCACACACTTACGGATGGCAGAGTTGGGCTGTTTGGCTTCCACACCACTGTTGAAAAATACATAAACCTTTTATATGTTTATAATTGAAATCGTAACTAAAATAATCTATTCATAGGACATTCTAAGTAACTTAAGTACATGAAATATATTATTTTTATGCTAGCACCCATCTTGATCAATCATGTCTACTTAAAATAAGAATTGATAATCATTGATAGGAAACATGTTTTTAAATTATTATTATTATTATGTGTTGTTTACACAAACAATGGCCCAGATGAGAGGCTGATTTCAAAAAATGAAGTATATGTGTTGTTATTTCTAAGTATTTTTATTAGCAAAGACATGTGGGCGTCACAATATAATTCCATTTATTTGCGACAGTTATCAAACAGGATTTAAAAATATATTAAATAGAACAACAAGTGAATGATGAATGAAAAACAGGTGAATGAACCAATAAGCCACACTACAGATAACCTTAAGATTAAAATTAAATATGAGTTTAACAGCCAATCATTTTTCTCCAAGTGAGATATACTTAGTAAACAATCTGTTGTGATTGTTTACTAAGTATATCTGACTTGGTATTAAAATTCATTATCAATACAATTATGGATTTTGTTTTTAATCATTTTAAATAAATAGAACAGATCATCCTATTAATATTAAATCATAGTTAAACAGATATACAGATACCATCTACTAAAGCCTGTGTAGAACTTTAACGCAACTGCAAAAAAATCAGTTATCAGTATAAAAAGTAGGCAGCACTTAATTTTTATGAGTAAATAATTTCACGACTACTAACCCAGTAATTCATTTTATAAGTCTAATTTTAAATAAAGTAGATATACAAGATCATTGCGAGTAGGATTGTTAACTAAAGACATTACATAAAGATATGTGCACTGATAATAAACTACATTTTATCTCAATATATGAAAGCAATAAAACAGCATATTTTTAAATAGTAAGAAGTACCTAAGTAAAATTCATACTATCCATTTTGCTGAAATTGTTTTTTTGTATGGATATTAAAAAGACATATGTTAATGTTTTTTATACATAACAGATAGTGAAGATATTATTGTACTGTCCTATGAACACAAATAATGTTCAACATTGTTGGTTAATCATACAGTTCACTATCACACATATGTAGTGGTAATAGTCGGATAACATTATGTTGCTTTCAACTCCTTTAGAGGCATTTATACAGCTGTAAACAACTTAAAATTATGAACGATAACACCATGATATGCAAATTACTATCGTTAAATGAATTAAAACTAATGTACAAATGATAATTGTATTTACTGAGAATATGTCAAGAATTATTATCTCCAAAAATAATAAATCGGCAGAGAAACGAGGTCTTCTATCCTTACATACACCTAACTCTTGTTAATACAAATATCTTCATATAATCCTCACAAAGGTACTTTAATAATTTCAAGAAAATACAACTACTTATAAAACCACAGTATGTTTTTTTTTATATGAAAATTAATTAACATGTAAAATAGTAAATGCACGAGACCAAACAATATAGTGTGTTGAATTGTAATGATCTAATTTAAATAATTTCTTTACCACAAGCAGCAAATTAATAAATGAAATATAAAGTAATATTGAATTCACACAGATATTCAGCAGGTAATAATTAATGAGGTCATATAGTGAAACACGGTCTTCAGTTGACATGAGACAACACCACTCGCAGTATTATCCTGTGATTGTAGCTAGAACACATTCACAGGCATAATACCACGCGCGGGGGCGTCCTCATTACAAGCACGCGTCGCTTCCCGATGATAGTACAAAGTTTGCTACACAAGTAATCACTTTTTATATCTCTGTAAAACAATGATCATTATAGCATTTCAGGGTTGACTTGAAAGCGTTCTCGAGACCTACTGACACTGATGCAGTCACGGGTGGCGTCTACGCGGTTAAATTGGAGAAACGTACTTACACTTTTTCTAGGACGATGCCCTTAGCGTGAGATGCACCACCGAAAGGGTTGGCCTTCCATCTCGTGCCCATGTGGGCTTTTTTGTAATCCTTATCAGCCCATCGTTGCTCACGCCGATGGTTCACGTGCTTACGCGCCGTGCGTATTCCCCGGGGTTTACCTGAAACGTCGATGTCGCCGGTTAGCACTAATGTTTACATGATCACTGAAATCGACCAACTGTATTTTTATTCATATTATATGAATGGAAAAACTTTTGCCGGACCTAGTTATTATAGTAGAATTTAAGCGATTAAAACAGATTAATTTTACACCACGAGAAAAACATGTCTGCGCCATGGCCGACACTTAGCGTGCAATTGTATTTTCTCGAGAAATTCGTCATAATAATATAAAAAATTCACTACAACAATTATGTTCAACTATATTACACTAATACACACATTTTAAATAAAATTATTAGTTAAATCACAGCAAAATACACACAAAACTATTGCTTACCCATTTGGATAGCACGACACCAGTCCGCTACGGATGGGAAAAAGAAATTCTAATGAATCAAGTTCACCAACCAATAAATGCAATTTCTCAATGTGACCAATCACAGAGCACAATTTAAAAATTGCCATAACTAAAATTAAAATACTACCACTGTCGAAAGGTAAAGATGTACAGAGAATGCCATTCCGAGTTTACCATTGTTATCTGTCTCGCTCATATCAATGAAACATTTTTTTTCTTATGCACAGAGAACTTTGTTGAAAAATTTATATTGTCAATGTCAAGTTTAATGTTTTCGTTCATTCATTTCATAATTCACAGATTAGTAAAGTTTTCTATTCATTATCATTCGTGTTTGTTTTGGGTTTATTGAATAAAATACGAGTATTTTAATTTTTACAAATTATATTTCAGAAACCATTGCTCTAGTATTTAATTATAAAAGTGCTGTTATTAAATGACATAATGACGACTTTGAACCTTGCTAGAAAAGACGGTGGCCCAGGTTATGTTGGTATACAGTTTTGTTTGGAATGCAACAACATGCTTTACCCGCGCGAAGATAAAAACAACAAAGTTCTGTTGTATGCTTGTAGAAATTGTGATTATAAACAACTTGCTGATTCTAACTGTGTTTACGTGAACAAAATTATGCACGAAGTCGATGAGTTGACTCACATTAATCCCGATGTAGTGAGTGATCCGACATTACCTCGTACGAAGGATCACATGTGCCCAAAGTGTAGCCACAGGGAAGCGGTATTTTTCCAAGGGCAAACAAGACGTGCTGAAGAGGAAATGAGATTGTACTATGTGTGCACAAGTTGCAAACACAGGTGGACTGAGTGAAATTTACATAATATTTACTTCAAAACATTTAATATAACTATTTTAAGATTAATATTCTGTTTCATTTAAATATTGTCCCTGTAATTTCACATATCTTGTCTGTATATTCTACATGGTCAAATGAGTATAAATTTCTTGAAATTTCCATCCAAAAGTCTAATTATTAAGAATATTGAATATATTCATATGTTTATGATACATATTAAGGTAATATAGTTACCTGCCCTGAACTCATACTCACCTTATCATTCTGCACGGCAGGTAGGTGAACCATTCCATTATCATCCATCAAATAAAATGTGACTCTTTTTATAAACAATGATAGAGTTTAAATTTGTGTAAGGGAGTGAATTCAAGGTAATCTATTTGTTCTGCTTTCTTCATTGTCTTCTTATTTAGTGTTTAGAGTCGCTGCCTTGAACTAGCCTCTAATGTCAACATTGTGAGTGTTTTCAAACACTTCCATAACATTCCAATTCTCCTGCAAATGTAAATTTAACACTCATTTACTGTTACCATTTAGGCAGTTTTTTTGTAAATGATAATGGAATGTGGCATCTGCCTGCGCTAACGGTTTACGTTGGCGGGGCACCAGTGGAAGATGATTAATGAACATGAGGTCAGGTCAGTTAGCCCATCGTGACAAATTCAGCAAGAATTTATCACACTGGTTTCCAGGGGAACTGCATGGAGGTCAACCTTACTCCTTTCCACCCCCCCCCCCCCACTTTTGGCGGTTGTGCATGGCCAAAATCACTTTATATACAGTAATGACTATACTATGTTGAAACAAAAAGGTCAAATTAAACAAATTCAATTGCTTTATATTTGTTTATTAACTAAATATTGCCAAGCCATATATGATCTAATAATAACAGTTAACAATTCACAGCCCTTGATTAATTAATAATAAAATGGAATTATAAATCTTTCACAAGTCTAGTACAAAGCACTAGCAACCTATGTGTCATACAATTTAACAACTTAACAACATTGTGTCTCACACAGCACATAATGTGCACACCTACACATACATTATAACAATTGGAACTACAGCATTTGGCACATCCAGTTTTGAGAACTAACATTATGCGGTTTTAGGCCTAATACCATTAGTAAAATAACAGTTGCAATGTACTGAATATACCTAAATATATGATTAATTAATAAATGTAATAGTTCTGTAGAAGTAGGTGGTATTGAGATATGCAGTGACTTAAGAATTCTTGGAATACAAAATAAAATTACTTATCTATTATAGACGCAAATATAATAATATCACAGAATAACTATTTACTAAATATAAATAGTTATTCTATGATGTAAGTAGGTTACTAGAAAAGTCGCTTACAATAGCCTAAATAGTGCACAGTTACTTATCTACGCGTGCAGGGATGGAAGAAGATACACCTTATCTCTAAATCTAAAGCTTAAGCTGTAAAAGCAACTTTCTTGATTGAAATTTTTGAGATAATATGTATTATATATTTTTTTTGTACTATTAAATGCTAATATGGATGTATACCTAAATACATGGAGCTTTTTAAGGGAATTAGCACTGATATCAACTTTAAAAAGACTCACAAACGATCAAAACGTTCGTGTGTCTATACAGTTATAAACTTGCTGTGAACATAGATAAATATCACAATTTCAAATCGATTTGTCAATTCTGTTTAACAGAATAAATAACTATAGGTATGTATATCTTTTTTAGATATTCTATTATTTGTATTGTTATGAGTCAAGTTATTAGAAACAAATTCTGAATATATTTCATTATTTTTAGAAAATACTGTAAAATAGACACATATTTGAGATGACAATAACTGATGAAATTAAATGCAACGAAATTATCAAATACACGGATTCGAACTCGCAGCTTAGATACCCGCGCCAACTCAGTCGTGAACTACATAAATTGTCAATGTATTTAATATTCT
Source organism: Achroia grisella (assembly GCF_030625045.1). NCBI lineage: Eukaryota > Metazoa > Arthropoda > Insecta > Lepidoptera > Pyralidae > Achroia > Achroia grisella. The sequence continues at coordinate 419,258 of NW_026713011.1, forward strand.
GTTGCTTTTATAATAATAACTATGTTAATCAACATTGTGTGCTAAATAATCAATAAACTAAAATAAGTAGGTATAAATGAAACGTAATTGTATTTAGCTACTTATCCCAAAATGTGGACGTAATTCGTATACCTACATATATAGGTGAGTATATATTATTTCTCTCGTATTTTTAGTCCATTATACATACTAATTTAATAAGTAATTCAATATCATATTATAATTATAATCAACCTCGGAGGAAGACGGGAGAGGGGCAGTGAAATATACATATATGGCTTTACCGAGAAATAAATACCTTATTAAACCATATATAATGTTTATGAATACAGTGCAACCACATATATGGAGCTATCTATCTTAGAATGACGACGCTTTCAGGAAAGACTGCTGCCGACACTGGCGTAACTAAAAAATATTAGTCTGTAAGCTTATTATATGGGCTATACAATTAACAATAATAACTCAGGACAATTCACACAGCGCTATCTTGTCTCAAACTAAGCGCGCGCTCAGAACTTGCGCTATATGTACTAGACAATAGCTATAAATATCTAAATATATACATAGATTACATATGTTGAGGTTTTATGTATAATTCTTTTTTATGTCAATATTTTAAAAAGAGAGAATGTCGTATTTTTTATGTCAATTAGATATTTAGAAATTTTTGCAATAAACATATTTTTTATATTCAGCTTTTCTATTAGTATTTTCTTTTCCTAAAAACGAACCGTCCACAACATATATACTGTTTTGAATTTGACGCGGTCATTATTTATATGTATAATTAGTAAAAATTACGGGATAAAACGTGGTAAACGTTTTATATTTATTTGCTGATTTCCTGATATTTCAAAATATCGGGAACATGGTAAAATCCCGTGATTTTTACTAATTATACGTATAGATTACATAGTTGCTACATGTTTACATGTTATTTTTGTTACATAATTGTTAGAAATAAATAAATGACTGAGAAATAATGATAATATTATTCTAATAAGCTCAATCATATGAATATCAATTGATACTAAAGTTACCATATGAAGTTTATAGTAAACCGACACACACATGACACACTGATTTTATAGGTATTTTGACAAAAAATAAAACAGAAATTTCACAAGAATATTACCTACGTGCTAAAGTTAAATAGCCGGTACATGCGATTATTTTATAAAATCTATTTAACATAGGTATCAGTTTAACTGGACTTAATTTCGAATTGCAATACAGGCAATTCATAACTGCTAGCTCTATTATAAGTTCGTTGTTTTACGAATTAACATAATGTATATATAATAATACAAAAATCTGCCGGTCTGCGCTTGAACCCAATTCCAATCCAAAAACATTGGATTGCGTTGTTTCGTATTTATTTATACTCTTCAATTATACATATCAACATATTTCTTGTTTAATAAAGTACAAGACATTGTTATCGATTAGACTCCAGAGTAGAACTGCTAATCGATACCAGGGATGTTAGGGAGCTCCGTAACCTTAACCGAAACTATCGGATATCCGATATAAAAAAAATATTCGTAACCGTAATCGAATCCGACATAAAAGTTTCGGATAACGTCGGATAGGGGCGGAGCCTAATTGAGATATATTATGTAACCATTTTATTCGCTATTTATATTTTACTGTTGAAATTGTTTAAAAAATTAATATCCGTAACCTAAATTATCTGAAACTAATGGATAATACGAAATAATTTTATATCCTTATCCGTATCCGGTATAGGTAATAGTCATTCCTATATCCGAAACCTATCCGTATTCAGAATTTCATATCCATAACATCCCTAATCTAAACAACAGGTATTGGGTGGATTCTGTAATTCCCAAATATTCTTACGACCTTTAAAAAATATAGTACGACGTAACAGTTAGTCATGGGAGTGATTTATTAAACAAAACTTATTTCTTTTAAGCCTTCAATATGGCAGTAACGCAGGCAGGCTTATGGTTACAGTTCAGAACCCGCTCCACTACCTACTATAAGCTAATGTACCTAATTCTAGAGTAAAATACATATTTGATACCAAAGTACCATAAATCTATATTTAAAGAGTTTCGTTATTTACGGCTCTAAAATAATGGACAAATAAGTTCGAATTTTAAATATTAACACAAAATATCACAACGATGCCGTCTAGTCTAAAACTAAGCATTCTTGTTACTTATATAGACATAATAATAAATGCGTAGGTACTTATTTGTTAGAACCGCCCAGATTAATATAAGATATACTCATGGATACAAATATTTATACTGTTAGGGCTCGAACCCGCGATCGTTGGACGGTGTTGCAATGTATATACCGCCTAGCCGATCAGAAATAATAAACGTAGGCTTCTGTTTTAAGCACCAGCAAAAGCTATAAGCTTTTCTATTTTTAATTATACAACAATAAACTGTGTCAGCTTAAGTACCTATATATTTTACGATTAATACAAAATCTTATCTGTGCGTTCGACTATTTATATTGGGTGTATAATCTAAAATTATTATCAAATCCAAGCTCAGGCAAAACAACCTAGGTCACAACGATTCTAATTGACTAAACGCGAAGCCAAAGTGAACTTTCATGCACATATTTGTTTATTTTATTTATTTTTAGTTATCTACAGATTAGGCCGTTGGTGTTCTGTATTAATTCCTTGGCATACTTTTTTTACAATTTTTTTAAAATAGCATACAGAGTGTCACAATTTTCGGGCCAATTTTTGCCAATGAAATGGCTCACAGAAATCCCTCGTGGGGAATTATGAAAAATCTTTTTATTGTTTTTCTTTTTAAACCAAGGAATTCCTGTTCAAAATGTAATATTTCTGTATACAAAAGTTTGAACATTCAACCTCTATGTTATACGCGACACAGTTGAATCAAACGGTATCTATACAATGACTGCTGAAATTTTCACTATACTAATTAACTATAAAATTTCGTTGAAATTGTTCAGCCATTAGTCGTATAAACAGACAATTGTAGAAATTATTGATTTTCGGTTGTAATATTTTCTTTTCTAGATGTTTTATTATATTAAAGGTTATTGATATTATATAATAACAAGCTTATTATAGGACGGTGTTAACAACTATTAAGATGGACTAGTGCTTACATATACGAAGATCAGTTTAAAAATGGCAATATATTAGGCATAGACAGCTACAAGAACTAGAATGCACCAAGCGATTACGTATGTATTACATTGTACCGTCAAAAATAAAAATAATCGCGTCAGAAATTCGATAAAAATGTAACGCTTAAAATGGATGTTAATATTTTCTGTTTAATTGTATATAATAAATAACGTGAACATAATTTACTTTTTTTGATAAATATTGTCGTTTGGTGAAATTGTGAGCTGAGTAATTTATATTACCAAACGTTTGTTAAATTATGTTCTTAAAAAAAAATTTTACTGCGGACTAGTGAGAACAAAATGTATTAGGGGCCAAAACGGATCTTTTTTTGTATTGCCGAAGTTATTACGTAATGTAATATAAAGTGTCACAAACAGTGGCGCAGCGTGGGGATGCCATAGCCGCGGGCGACAAACTAAAAAGGGATGCGAAACGTCGCCTTTTTTTAAGTAAAGAATGGAACTGGAAAAGTAGGTACATTTTTTATTAATCGTCAAAAAAATATTTCTGATGTATTATTATTGTGCTTTATTTGAATTTTCCTCTTTATTTGTTTAATAATCAAAATCAAGGGAGCGACGAAGTTTCAATGGCCACGGAAGGAAAGACCGCGCAATTCCACTGTCTTAAAGTATTTAATATAACCGAAAATATTTGGGAGTCAGTTGAAAATGACGGAAAACAAATGGAGGGCGAATTTTTAATGGCCAGGGAAGGCCAGCCACGCTGTTCCATTGTCATGAAGTATTTAATATAATCGAAAATATTTGAGAGTCAGTTAAAAATGACGTAATATCAAAGAAAATATATAACCCGCACCTCACTTAATTGGGTTTCTGCCACGTGGCATCGATTTTGAATCGTCTGCCACGTATCGATAGTCGTCAGTGGGTCGGCGGTGGCGGAATCTCGGGGAAGTTTTCGGGTAATGGCGGAAGTACGTTGGTCTCAAATTGGCCAGATATATTACCAGGTGGAGAGTAATGGGCGACAACGATGATTTTGCCAGCGCGCGAACGCGCTTTGCCAACTCCGAAGAAGCGGGTCGCGACCCATACCATCTGTGTGAAGTGACCTGCGAACAATTAAAGTATACTAGTTTCTGCCTGAAGCTTTCTATGCATCTTTGACCAGGATAAAAGGGACACAATAATATGTCGTTTTCGATCTCAAATGCTACGTAACTATATGATGATGCTTATTTAAGATAAAAAAAATATTCTTTGCTTATATAATATAATTAAATAATCAAGATTTGTAAAATTAATTATTAAATAACTGGATTAGTATTAAAGTACAAATTAAAGGTAATGAGGGATCGTTATAATTTATCTATTTATAATTTTATTTATACGCTTTATTTACCAGATGCAGAACAAGATTAAAAGAAACAATTTTTATTATTAGTGATGAGACTTGTGAAAGCTTGTTTTGTCAAGCTTGAACAAAAAACGTCTGCCACGCCTTTAATTTTACGACCTATTTAACTACCTTCCTATAATCACTATATGGTTCTCTCATAAATTTAAAAGTTTCGCACCTGCATTTACGTTAGCGTGAAGAATATCTGGCTCTTTGAAGAAATTATATTGGCGCACTGCTGCATACCAATAGGAAGACACTTCTTGTCCTGAAATTTTATCAACAATCGATTATTTTTTTATTTTTTATTTGATTATTTTTAATATGATAGAAATATTGATATAAACATTTTTATTTTATCGCTCGTTCGGATTCCAAATTCAACCTAGAAGAAAGAGCAAGAAACTTGTCTGTTGCCTAAACAGATATTATGCAACATTTTAAGATTTTGTTACCAACAACTAAAATGGGCTCCAATCGGCACGCTATCGTAGCGGATGTGGTTTGGGGTTCGTTTATACTCGGTAAAGCGGTGTATAAGGCAGTGCCGCACTATTCTGGACTACTTGCATTACACAATACTTTTAGGCGGTATGTTATTGTAATGCATTTAGCGTATACGGTTTTTAGGCAAAGACAAAATGGGAGATTGTTGCATCTCACGCTCTACGTACTTCGGTATTATCGTACCGTTCGCCGCAACGTAAGTAACGACGTGTGACGTCTCCCTTATAATTTTATAGATTACAACTATTAATATTAGTTAATGTGGTGACAGCCTTACCTGTGACGTCAGGTTGGAGCGCGCTGACGGGACGCTGGTAGAGGTTTTGGCCAACATCCCGGTCATTCCTATAGTGAAACTTGTTTGTGTGAGCCAAATGGTTGGCCCAAGCTTGGGCGTAGTCGCACAACTATAAGAGATGAATCAAATACAATATTATTTGTGATACATATACTAACAAATGAAACGATTTGGCTAATTCCTGGTGCATTCACCACATAGGCTAACCGACCTAATTTCATCCTCATCCTATCATCTGCCGTATACCATCGCAAGCGTAATCCGGTGGATAAAATACTACAATAGAGGTCCTGATAAAAAATCAACAAGACGACCAAGTAATGACGTCTAAAACAAAATAAGAATGCCTTTCTCAAAATCGTATTAAGATAAAGAATTCGTAAAAGAGCTGTGGACTAAATCCAGTGTGTGTGTCGCGAACTCTTATTGTTTAGACCTCAGCTGTCATATAGAGTTGCCGTCCGTAGCGTTGCCGGTACACATTGTGTCAACATAGACACTCCGTGATGAAGTCGCAGTCATCTTGAGGTTTAAAAAAATAGACCATCTTTTAAGGCCTTGTCGTTGGCTAGACAAATATTTTCGGATATGAATTGAGAGCGAACGAACTAGTTCGTAAAAGAGCCGCGAACTAAATCGAGCGAGTCACGAACTCTTACGCCATATAGAGGTGACTATTAGACTATAGTTAGAGTATACCTCAGGCGCCATATAGAGTTGCGTGGCTCCGTGCCGCTGCCGGTACACATTGTGCCAACACAGGCACTCCGTGATGAAGTCGCTGTCCTGCCAGGCGGTCCGCACCTCACTCCACTGTACTACCATGCTCACCGGCTTGCTTCGTAGCACCTGCATATTCAAATTTTATCGTAAACCTAAAACTTCCTTAGAGAAAAACTGATATATTGCGAGTGAAACATAGCGAAGATTCAGATGGAATATTATTCACTAGCTGACCCAACAGGAATCTTAAGTATGAAACGTATTGTACATAGTGGGTAAATATTAAAGAAAACTATCATATTGACTAATCTAATGTAATCTAACTTTTTTTTCATAAGAACCTTCTCCTGTTTATAACAAATACAACAAAAAAGAATTTTCTAAATCAATCCAGCTGTTCATGAATGATGCCCTGACCAAAGGATATAGGGATTCATTTATATAGGTGTAAACTATATACAATAATTAGATACAAAAAACATACTATCAACAAATATTAACTCCCTTGGTACGTGTTGGGTGGTTCCTATATTTTTGGTGTACATATTTTGTCATAATTTCTCAGAAATTATGCTAGTTTAAAACATTATTCGCGTTTTCCTGCAATGTTTATTGCAATGAATTTTATCGATTTACAAATGTGGAAATTAAACCATCCATATTACCTAATATAAATCTGATAGTGTTTATATGTTTATTTTTAACTTTTTACTATTAAACGCTACAACGGACGGTGAACGAAATACGTCGTGAAGACAGACTACAATCTGAAAGTCAATATACATACATGACAAAAGAAAGAAAGATAAAATATTTATTCAGTGCTTTTACAATACAAACAAAATAAAATAAAAACTAGACACATGAATCCGTAATAAACCGTATATATGTACCTGCTTGTACATAGGAGCGCAGGTATACAAAAATGGGATCTGTCCAGCTGGACATGAGCCAAACAACTTGATACAACAAAACTTGCGTCATCAAACTTACGTAAGGTTTCTGCAAAACTTTGTAGGTATATTATTATAATATAAAAGACAACATGATACCTGTTTTCCTATTTTATTTTTAGATGCCCTAATGTAAAAGAGGACTTTGTTTGTCCACAATTCTTGTATTATACTAGCGTCCGTCTCGATTTCATTAACATTTCAGTGTATATATGAAATATATTTTTTATTTCTTTACTTTATAGAATAAGCTATTACCCAAGACTTCGTCTGCGTAATCTTTAATTATTTAAATCAACATCTTTCAGAATACGTTTTTAGATAAATAATTGTGTCCGTGTCATGACACAATCTTCATGTCGATTTTCATTAAGATCTGCTCATCCAGTCAATTGCAAAAAGCTAGTTTATTAGCTTCAACTTTCGAATTTATATAATTAGTATGGACACAAGGAAATTGAGTAATTCCTGAAGTCGGTGTAAAAGTGGTGTAGTGCGATGATTACTTCACTAGTGTAACGTTTATATATTATGTGGCGATGTGTAGCTACTTAATTTATTTGTTTCCTGTAGTATGTAGATAGTGAGTATACAGGTGAAAATGATTGTACTACTTTACTAAGTTTATTTTGATCGTGTACTACATATGGCTTATTAGAAACACGAACATTTAACGCGGAGACGTTATGCACAGACTTTGCACTGCAATTAAATGTAAGTTATGTGGAGACGTAAGCAAATGGAGTAGTGCTGAGTGTTGAGAGAATTATTACAGGATTAGGTTCATCACTTCATCTCCTTAGAAAAAAAACATAATAAAAGATATATTACTAACATATCAATGTTATAGTGGCAACACAAATCTACTTATTATTTGCTTCTTGCGTGCAGCTAGTCACTTCAGTCAATACATTTGCATATAGCAGAGCCCAACATTTACAAAGGGGCACTTTGCCAGTTCGCTATTGAATAATACGAACTTCATTATTTATTTAATGGGTTTGTAATACCATGGACTGAAATGTGCCACAGTAAATTTTAATTTATGATACTGGCAATGATATTTATTTACATTCTAAATTTATGTCATCATCGTTTTTCTCTTCCATACATCCCGTAGGCATCTCTTCTTTCTTCTTACTTTCTTGCCATATTATCTCTCACATAGTCTATCAATCTCTTTTTCGGCCTGCTATCTTTGTAACCATCCACATCCAAATGTAAAACCTTTAAAATATTATCATTGTTCCTACGCATTACATGCCCATACCAAAACAAACGATTACTTTTCAACTTCTCCGACACTGGCGCCACTTTCGTATTTCCTCTAATGTATTCATACTTTATCTTGTCCATTCTTATCGCACCACACATCCTTTTCAATATTCGCATTTCAGTTGTATACAGTCGTCTTTTATTCGTCACCTTGTAAATTTAAATCCACTTCAATAATGTAATGGTGCACAGACTCTCTCTACCATTACGAGAAGACTATTGAAATTTTCAACTATTTTCACAACTACCAATGCAACGCAACTGAAATTATTAATATTAATTATTAACACCTCGACTTTTTTCTATACAGTTGCATCTCAAACGTCGACCTATATACAATAGTTTTTAGCGTACATTTAATTGATTGTATTTTTTGATCTCGTTCTACGTTACGAAATTATTAACAATCCTATTTTTTATTTCTTGTTAAAGTAATGAATGATTGTGATTAGTTTTGAGTAGACATCCTATAATAGAATGTACTTTTTCAGTAGTATTTATAACAACATATATCCTCTGAGGATACGATTCCTACGAACAATCACTTGGTAATTGGAAAAGTTTGAAGACTCTCGGTCCTGTAAGGGCTGTGTCATCATATAGATAAGTAGAGAACTACTAAAGCATATAAGTACTTACAACAAATATCCCATCAACATCCTAACTCCTTAGGGACCACTTTAAAATTGATTTTTATTTAATAAACGTAGTATTAAAAAAACATTATTAAGCAATTTACGGAGTACCATAATTTTTATTCATTAAGAATGTTAGGTATAGGTATAAAATAATAATTTCTTTTGTATCTATTATATGTAATAGTTATTTACCTCATTTATATTATTATCTATAATATAATTGTGTTATGTTCTAGAACAGAAACCGCCACTTAAATTAGTGCGACATTAAAGTTTCTTGACCAACTCGAACAAATTAATTTCCGTCGTCCATTTCCGGTAGTAGTTCTACAATTGCGTAGATGGTCCCGCAACTAATAGGTGAAGTTATAACACGCGAATGGCCGCCTCAACGAATGAATTTCTGAAATTAAATTAATGTACAGGCACCTGTTTAATTGCCTTAAATGCGTGTAGGCATGCTAATTTTTATACAATAAAATATGTTTACGAGAGATTAATTAAACGCTATTTATACATTATGTCCATTAGAATTAACTAATTAAATGAATATTTTTTTATACTATGTAGGTGGCAAAGAAGCATACCACCCATCTGATGGTAAAGGGTTATCGTAGCCTATTGACGCATGAAACATAGAGATGTGACGTCTGTGTTGCCAACACTTGAGAGACCTTAATATACCGTGCTTGAAAACCCCCATGCTGTAGTTTCTCTAGAAAACCTCAGCAGGTAGTTCATCCCACAATCTAAGTGTATGCGATGGGAAGTTCTTCTGAAACTGCACAGTCCGAGAACACTTAGGTTCCAGCGTGTATAAATTCACAATAATAAAATGACTGTCAGAAATAATAAGTATATAGGTATACAATAGAAGGAATCAGATATAACAGTAGTAAAACCCAAGACTGTAGTATATATACAGTCATAGTACATTTAGAAACGTTTTCTAGTTACCATAGCTCTTATTAGACTTTCATATCATACATCGAATAAGTATATCTAAGAACATAAAAATAATATATTGTCTTATAAAATAAATATTGGTATCGCTTTATAAGAATTGGAAACTTTTTAAATTGCATATTTTAATGAAATGTAGTTATTGTAAAAGATATAAATAACCTGTAAAGTGCGCAACCTATATGTAACATGTAGGTACGTACGTTAGCAAAAGTTCAGCAAATGTCCAAGAAAACACATATCTAAACGTTAGTCAATCTTAGATATATAGATACGATAAAACTTAGCGAGGCCGCAAAGTGAGCTAAATATATCGCGAGTTTCTTAAGTCGTTCTCGTAACTGCTCTGCGAGAAATGTCGGTTGGGCAGAGTTGGGTAGAGATACAAAGCCTCTGTCCTATCGAATAAATGCCACTCGTATACGTACTACGTAAACGTTTCGACCTAGTTCAGATTCCAGACTTTTACAAGGAATATTTCTCTTACTTACGCAATTATATACCACATTGTAATGTTCTTTGCGGTAAATAAAAAAATCTAATCTTTTCACTTTATAACATTGGTAGAGACCTGCACCGAAGTGAAGTCAAAAATACTTGACAATATTTTTTTATCGTATAAAAAAATATAGTCAAGTATTTTTGACTTTGTTTTTTTTTTGTAGATACTAACAAGGATACCAATATTAAAATATATCTATGAATCGGTGCTGGTCAAAGTGAAAAGTTTTTATTTTTTTTATTTGACTATATTTTTTATCGTATCTATACACTCAGATGCAGCTTCTAAATATTAAATACAGACTAAAAATCTTTACACTTACTTATTCTAAGTAATATAAAACAATATTCTGAAACTCACTGTTTCCTGACTGTATTATAATGACCAGTGAATTGATAAATGACCGCGTTATCCACTCAAGTTTGATGGATGGCTTTTTATATGTAAAGCTTTTAAGGCATTTTCTTACGTGAACATCGGAAATTGTTCCTTTTTAACATTATTACAAGAAAAGGGTACAGTGCTTATGTATTATTACGCACATTTATATGTAGACAAAAGAAATCACTTATGTACCTATAATATTTATTAATTGTGTACCGTTTGTGTGTTTTGATATGATAGGTTTTGCCGTAGTATATATAGTTTTTAAATTGATTATAATGGAATGGTGTTCGGACTAGTCTACTCAAATGCTGTTAGCCGCAGCTGGCCTTTACAGCTTCACCCGACGATAGATAGCGAGTGCAGATGGTACTCCAAACCCGATGAAGGACTTAAGGAGCGACTGAAGGTCAAATCCCGCTTGACACATATGATTTTAGTCTGAGGGCACCGCTAGGAGCTCAAATCTCTGCTCAGGCCGTCGTAATTTCGATCCCCGTTTGAATTGGGAGGGGGATCAATCGGAGGGGACACCCACCTGTGCCATGGTTTATGCTGGCGGGGCACGCAAAAGACTAATTCACCTGGTATTTATCACTATGGTTTCCAGTTGGAACCGCGTAGAGTGCAACCTGATGTGATAAATTGTTAACAAGGGGGTGATATTACTATGTAATACTATCTTAACTAACAATTCCCTTGCCCTAATATTTTGTTTATAACAATTTGTAATACAGATTAAACACAACATTGCTCTTTCGTGATATTGCACATAGTAATAATGTGAGTATTCATATTTTACGTTCTACTGCACATTGTATCTATTTAGACTAAACAGGTTCATTTTATGCGAAAACACGTCTAGCGATTCAGCGTCAACACCGTTTAGACTTTAGAGCAATAAGCTGGTAGTTTTATTAATTTTGAAAACGTTAGTGGTTGTTTTTTAAGTAAATTAAATCATAGTGAGGGTAAACTCTATTTTAATTATCATTAAATTTTTATTATCATATTTTAATAATCTATTAAGGGATGTCACACATATTTTTTTTAATGTTTAAGACAATTAAAACTACGTCATCTAGTTCCAAGTTAAGCGGAGCTTATGTTATAGGTACTAGATAAGTTATATAAATACGTAAAAACATTTTTTACAACTGATATAAACACATTTTTTTGTAAATACATGATATAGAAAACACCCAGACCGATACATATAATCATAGTCATGAATACAAATGTCTGTAACGTGCGAGGAATCTAACGCGTGACCGTCAGAAGTAAGGCGATGTTCTAAACCTATGTATATAGACCGTTTCGGCTACACATTATACTTTTCGAAAAGTCATTGCAGTTGCTGGCAAGAAACTACTCAACTAGTAATTTTTTTTATGATAAAACTTCGTTTGAGTTTTAAGTGTGTTTACATTACACACGCTGTGGCTATTATTGCTGTTTATTGCACATAAACTTGAAATATTGTTTATATAGGGTCACCAGCTGAAGGTTACACATGATATTAAGGCTTCGTTAAGGTGAAGGGCACGTCCTATATTCATAAAAAAAATACTCGAGCACCTGCCTATCATTTACGTTTTGTAATTTTGTATAGCTGTATAGGATCTAACCAATAGCTTGATAATTTAGATCGCCGACGAATAAATGTCAATTAACCTTCTTATTGACGGCTTCGGTGGTCTAGCGTTTAAGCATACCGCTTTACTTCCGATTGTCGCGGATTCGATTCCTCGCATGGTTCATTTCATTTCATTTATATATTTATGTCAGTTTTCTGGTACCCACAACACAAGCTTACACTAGCTTGGAACTAGATGCCGCTGTATGAATATTCTTGTGATATTATTATTACTATTTAGCGTAAAATTTTATTTTATGAGTTTATGTTAGTATAAACTCGTTCCATTGCTTTAGTAAAATAGTTAGTTAAAATATTAATTGATTTTGTATTTTGATGCCATAATTTTAATGATCAATTTCGGTAAAATGCTATGTCGAGATTGTTTATCTACTAAATAAAAACAGAATAATAATGTAGATGTACCATCGCACGGATTGGCACCGACTGCCGCTAAATGATGGCAGTAATATACCTATTATACTACGGTATACGCAGTGTAATCCTTACTAATATAATGCGAAACTAACTCTGTCTGTCTGTCTGTCTTGCTTTCACGCCAAAAATACTTAACCGATGTAAATTAAATTTGGTACACAAGTAATCTAGACCCTGAGGATATGTCTTTCCTCATATTACTACTCCTCATTTCGCTACTTTTTAATTCGATAAAAGGGTTGTAAAGGGTCGAAAGGGGAGATGAAATGTTGTACGGAACTATCGTAATTTTTAAAGCTTGAAACTTATTTATTTATTACATTTATAAAGAAATAGTATAAAATATTATTTCTTTATTTGGTCAAGGTCACAATTCCACGCGGACGAAGTCACGGGCACAGCTAGTGCCTATATAGTTGTACTATCCACCTTTGTTATTGGAACAATGGAATTTTAATTGGTTAGGAAATTGCAAACATTTGACGCCATGGAAACCGCAAACTGCACTTGACGTCATTGTTTGCACGTTGCAACGAGCACGGTATTAAAAATACTTATTTATTAAATATAATACAACATATATTAGTATATTACCATATAAGTGCGTTATGATTGTTATAACACACGAAGCGAATTTCAGCTTGAGCCGAAGACTAGGGCGTATAGATCCGAGTGTGTTAAATACGAACGTAGGTATATCGTACGACGTTTTTTAAACAAATGATTTTAAATAAAATCAATTATAAAACTGTTATAAACGTTGATGCTTTCCCGCCGTTATACTTTTTTATATTAGCGCTAATTGTACAGCAATTAGCAGCAGCGAGGCGATCATATCGAAATGTGATAAAAGAAATAGTGCGGTTACAGAATTTAACTTCACTATTTATTATTATTATTATTATTATTTATTATTAATATCACAAAAATTTGCGTTTATAACGCACTTATATTTTATTAATTGCTTTATATGTATATCGAAAACCGGTGAAATTATATCCACTTTACGAGCAAGTGTGTTGAAAAATTGTTTAGCTATCAAGGATAACTTTTGATAGTTTTATATGTATTCATTATATAGAAGGTTTATATGTATAATACATGTACACCCATGCGACGTCGGGGCGGGTAGCTAGTAAACTAATAAACATAAACTAACAGTTACTTCATTGTAATTACTTAAAAATACTTTCCTGTACGACATGAGTGTAGTGACTAAATTACATAACGTTATCCATCTACGCGGTTTAATTATCCTGATCTAGTAAAGCGTTGTCTCCGACATCCCACTAAACCCTGATAATTATCAGCCCCTATCTAAATTACCTTTATCGGCACACTCAGCTCACATCGGCGTGTTTATGGCTGCCGAAGCTTACGACTGTTTCGTGTGTGAATCGTAAATACTTACTTCTTTACACGTAATAAAATGTTAACATACCTTTAAGAAAACTGTACGTTTGTACTTTAAAGCTGTGCTTTATATAAAGCACATAAACACAAAATAACATATAAAGCACATAACACAAATAAGATAATATTACATAATTAAAGCAAATAATATAATAATAATAAAATCTCAGGACAATTCACACAGCGCCATCTAGTCCCAAGTAAAACAGTGCTTGTGTTATAGGTACTGGACATACTTAATATACATAGAAAACACCCAGCCACATACAAGCAATCATATAGCAATAAAGAAAAAATGTTAAAGAAAGCTGAGAAAAAATTAATCACAAAAGGGTAAATAATTGTTTTTGTATATACCATCATTGTACATATCTAAGTATATATATTGTCACTGGTATATAATGTATCTATATTTTTCTAAACGTCTCTATCACTTTCATAATTAATTTATTAATAAACTAATTCGTCATATTGTACGTTTTACTTATTTTTAGATACTGATTATGATCAAAAGGTGGTGTTACAAATGTACACACGTCGCGGGCACAACTTATAATATAAAAAGTTTAGATCAATTTCGTTGCGTATTGATTCATTTTGTGCGTCATATGTTGGAGTACAAATACGAACGATGTAGCAGAAAACTTCTATGGATTAATATATTGATAAGAAATACCAAAATAACGTATTTCTTAGTTTCTTTTCTTAAGATGTATGTAAAATAAAACATATTTTTTCTAAGAAACATAAAGCTTGATCGTTGAATCTAATATTTAAATTCGAGGTCGATTTTAAAGTATTTTAAAATAATTCAATTAATCTATTATACCGTACCTTCTGCAGAAGTTTGGGTCTGTTGTCCAATTGTTCTTCGTTGTCCTCTTTACTTGATTCATTGTTATTTTTTGAGTTCCTGTTTGAATAAAAATATTATTGTTATTAGGAGTCTGTTTTGTTTGTACAAAATATTGCATAGCCTCGTCATCTAACGTCGTCCAATTCAGGACCTCCTTTCCAAAGTCATTTAAAAGGATATAGACCTCTAATGAGAATCACTGAATTTTTATGTATTCGTTTATCTATATTTAATATAGAAGTATTTTTTATATAAATATTTTATATATCACTTCTGTCACTGCGCTCTGCAGTATTATTCTTGTCGATGATAATGGAATGGTGCACCCGCCTGCGCTAACGGTTTACTTCGCGGCGCGCCAGGACACCAGTGGAGGATGATAACATGAGCATGAGGTAAGGTCAGTTAGCCCATTGTGGCAAAATCACCAGAAATTTTATATGATGGTTTCCAGGGTATAATACATGGTACAGTGGTAGCACAATCCCATTCCCCTCCCCCCCCCCCTCCCCCCCCTCCCCCGCTTTGCTGTATTAAACGGTTACAAAGCATATTTCTTCTTATCACTTATTTATTACTACAGGTAATTGCAAATTCACCCTATGCACCGTAAAAGGGCTACTTGCGTGTTGTAAGCCAATCAGTATTCTAGCGGAGCTCAAGGTCTGATACGGTAAGAAATGAATTGATACCGGATAGCACTCATTTGTTAAGATACCATAGTTATTTATAGTGCAAGAAAAACGCTCTCTATTCCAGTTTATCTGTCGTAATAAATGCACACAACACAAAAGCATATTTCGAGCAACATCCTTTTTACAATGTGACTGAATAATACCACAGATAACATAATACTGAATATATATTTATATATATTTATCCGTTATTGCACTATTTAACATAATGTACAATTGGCGAGCTATCTACTATTGGCGAATATCTGAATTCCAATGTAAAATTATAACATTTACAATTAAGTGATTTTTAATTAGTTTTATAGATATGTATATAATTTAATTTATTATTTTGAATAGTTAGAATTGTAATTGTGATATAATTATATTGAAAAGTAATTACTATTGACGTGCTATTGTGTAATGAGATTTGTTACATTTGTGAATAAAATAATATGAAATATGAAATGATAGGGTTTAATATAATAAAGGAGAGGTCCTCAATTTGTTTTTTTTTAGTATCCGTCATCAGTTATGTACCTATATTGATGTTTTTTAATCGAATGGACTTAATAATCTTTACTTACGATCGTAAAGTTATGTATAATATAACGCTCAACCAAATCTTTATCACTTCTACGCATGAAGTGTACTATGAAAGAAGTGAGAAAATAGGGATATTGTGAATAAATAAGAAACAAGTTACTCATAACCATAATTAGGCATATGTCTTATAGGAGAAAAAAAGCAAATTTTGTATGAACAATGTAGTTTTTGACATAAACTGACATTGAGGGTGACGCAGCTGGAATCGAGTCACAACGCGAGCTTCAAAGCGCTCATGGCCCGGGTGGGCAGCCTATGAGGGGTCATATGTTGCCTACCTTCATGAATGAGGTCTACTAGCCGAAAGGGGTAGCGTATCGGCGCTACCGTGGCATATTGCCGTCGTTAGTGCCGTGACCATAGAGACAGTTTGAATATATATTTTATTATTTCTTATTAATTAAATACCTTTAGTTAGTCTATAAGGTAATTATAATATGGGCCATGTAGTCTGAATTAAATAAATAAACTCACTGCAGTAGCGCCGGTGCAACTTTCTTTCGCAGGTTGGCGAGTGCCGCTAGCTCCTCGCGCTTGCGCGACGGCGGCGGAGCGCCACATAACGTCACCAGTGGAGTCGGCGTCGGCTGTGTTGTTTTTGATAGTAATCTAGTAATAGAAACATATATTATATTACGTATATTTAAATATAATTATTATCATATCTAATGAAAATGTAAACGAAGCATGTTTAAAAATTAAATTTTATAAAAAAATAAATCACATTTTGTACAATAGTTATCGAGATCAAAAATAAAAGTTTTTATCATTTTTGACTATTTGTGCACTATGTCAGAAACGCCTTAGCCGATTTGAATGCGGTTTATACTAATTTATCGCAGAAAGCTACATTTAGTGTTTGTCTCGTTCTAATAATAAGCTCCCAAAAAATATCTGCAAAGAAAAAAATCGTAGAAAAAACGCGTACGTATAGAACGAAACTCGTATATCGTAAAATATTTAGACGCCAGCCTCTCGTAGCAATTTTTTATCATAGTGTATTTTGCATTATGTTACTAAAAATACTACATGTATTGCCATCACTGTTACTTTTAGAGAACTGATATAAATACTTAGATTTTTTTTTAAAATACAAACGTAATATACATAGAAAACACCGAGACCGATACAAACAATCATACTCATTAATACAAATTTTTGCATTGTGCGAGGAATCGAACCTGCAACCATCGGAAATGAAGTGGTGTACTAAACCGCTAGACCACCGACACCGTCAATACTAAGCACACACAAATACATAGCAGTTTTCAATATACCATACGAGTACTAATAACTTGTGTTTACTAATTGGTTACTCTCACGTGTTCATATTCCAAGCATAACATTATAAAAGTAATTTTGTACAACAGTGTTCAGTGTAAACAAATTCTAAATGGATTTACTTGAAATCAAACAATTCAGATTGTTTTATTATGTTAGTACAAGAAAATTAGCATTGCTAACGGCACGCGGTGCTGAAAGTGGGTGGTTGTTGTTTTTAATAATATAAAGTAACGATCTCGTTCAGTATAAACGAAAATATAATATTAATTTCAGATGGAGTAGAAAGGCTTGTTGTATTGTCATTTATCGAGGTTTTGGCATTCACAACTCTTGTCATACAAACCTTTTTGCGTATCGTCGTCTATGATTTTGTTAGTTAGAAATACAAATTGACACAGAGATTTAAAATATTCGATCAGCTTCGAACTTTAAACCTTTGGTGTATAGACCTCAGATAGGATCGTTCCAGACTGAGTATCCTGGCTTACATAAGTACGGAATTCTAGAACAATGTCCCTACGCTTTTTCACTTACTGAACATCTGTTTTCTTAGTTATAAATGCAAATAGACACAAAGATTTGTTAAAAGCCATATTCGACCAGCTCTAATAGGATGCTCAGATAGGATGAGTATGAGTATCCTGACTTATATAAATTGGGTGCTACGACAGTGCTACGGAGTTCTAGAACAATGTACCTACGCTTTTTCACTAACTGAACATCTGCGCGATATACTTTTCTATTCAGTTAATTTACAAATTTATAAACTGAACAAAAATATACATGTCTCTACCACGAAATAACAAATCAGACAGACTTGTCTGGTAACAGATACGACAAGTTAGACCCAAAGCAAATTGGCAAGTCACTTCACCGAACTGCATAGAAGAATAAAAGATATAGTAGAGACTATTCTTGTACTCTAAAATACTTTATTCCATTTTGTGGAGGTATAACTCCTTAGTTTTTGTGAAATTGCATGATATTAATATACTGTTTCTCCTATACGACAAGTATGAGTATTTATCGTGTAGTATTTTCATTCAACATATATATCTAATTTTATGAGTAAAATTATATATAGTACCTAAATATGTTGAATGAAAATATTTTACATACAAATAATTCAATAAAACGGATAAAACAAATTGATGGTACTTAATTGTCTAACAAATATTATTTTACCGTCCTCTTTCTTCTACTCCCAACTAAATTGTAAATTTTGAAACTATAATATTTATCTAATCAACTAACTACTCAATAGTTATGTGCTGAGTAATTGGCCATATCAAAACGTATAAAAATAAGATTTAATAACAGCAGTAGGACAAATAAAAACTACAGAAGTGATTTAATGGTGGACATATATTTATAGGTGTATTCTATTTATATAATACAAATTAAAATAAAGACATTATCATACAATATATCAGAAAACTGTCGTAAAATCTAAATATCATAAAAAGGTAGGGGAAAACATATTAATACAAAAAATGTGACGATCATAAGCGGCTACAATGTCCTACATCAATAAATGATTTTTTATTTTGTCACGAAATTCTATCTCAGATTCGATATCCTATCATTTTATCTCGCCAATATTAATAACATACCGTTTGGAGGCCGGTGTCCTTTTTGACAGAAGCGTGTATTCGAATAAATTGGAAGTCGACGGATTGTTGTTGAAGGCTGGCTGCGGCGGGTAGTAGGCGTCGTCATCTCTGTAATTATTGTTTACAAGTGCCGACTTTAACGGCAGTAGCTCTACGTTATCGTTGGACCTCGCCTCGCGTGGTGTACTCATAGCGTACGTGGCATGGTGCAGACTCGCCGGCTGCTTGCAGCCCACTGAGAGATGTAACCTTGAAAATGCTGCAGTGTAGTGTTGTGACAATAGATGCGAATTTAGAATTTCTTCTAGAAATAAATTATTACTTTATTATGCCAAAATTTATTACATATTTCATGTAAATGTAAACATAAGATACATACAGATTATAGTACCTTAAATTCGGTTATATTAGATAGAATAGTCGACAATTCTCTATAAAATTCCTAAAATTATACATAGTCTGCACAGCGTCGCGTTACACTATAAAGGCTACACACTACTACATTATATTTCGTAGCTTACTACGCCGTAGCAGTTTGATTAGACGTAGCACACAGTCTACAGTTACGGCTACGACTGAAGAAATACTTTTTATACTCTACCTCGACGTGATGTGCTACGACGTTGCTTCGTAGAAGGATTTACCTTAAAATGTCCTTTCTCTTAAAATTCAATTACTTTCCATTTCGTGTGTTCAATAAATGATAATTGCGATTTGATTTTTTACAGTATTCGATTAAAATATATAAATACTGTCGCCGATTTTTGAAATCAGATTACTGTTTACTTGAAATAGATTAATTGATACCACAAATTAAGTTTCGGTTTCGTATCAAAGGAACCGTATAGGCCATCACTAGGAGCTGGTTACACGGTGCCAGGCGATTTTAGAGGGACCCGGGCCACGCATGCGCAAGACACTGCGCGATCTGACACTTGCATTTACCTTTAGCTGAAATCAAAGCTCACCTTGTGCTCCTGTGCTTCTATAGTAAGGTATACAGATGTATCAATTACAAGGACCTTGGGCCGCACAAATATTTCGTGTTCCGAGTCACCGTATTCCTCAAAACGTTAGATTTATTAAAAAGTAATTAAAAAATAGTTATGTCTAACCCTAACTATTTTTTAAAATAGAATGTAGACGTGTAATAGGTGACTATTTACTAAGTTCTAAAATAATAATAACAAATAATAGGTATTTATTCACGTCACGATTATTATTCTAGATTACCCCAGTCAGAGACCTATAGTCAAATGTCAACAACGTGATACATAACAATACATATAATATACCCACATTACACTGAATACATTTTAACCTAACGGGGCCAATCGAGGGACGACTCCCTCTAATTATTTTTCCACGTGGTCAATCTAGCATCGTCCCTCTATTTTTTTTTTGTGTTTCCATCACTACATTATATTTGAAATATAAATTGACATTTTTACGTTGGCCAGATTCAAATTTAGAATCTTTGTAAATCACTAAGCCTCGTCTTCCTGGCACTGATGTGACTGTATTGATCAAACCGCATACTGAAATTCTAAAGGTGATATTACGAATTTCAAATTTCGAACGAAAGTCACGACAATTTCTTTTATTTTACGTGACTGGAATGGTTTGATTGACCACTGCGGAAAAAAGAAATGTCAAGCGTGTGTATAGATGACCACATGTTACGCCCCTTGGTAATCGTGAAATTGGTGATAATACGAATTTCATATTTCGAACGAAAGTCAGGACAACTTCTTTTATTTTACGTGACTGGAATGTCTTGTTTGTTACCACTGCGGAAAATAAAAATTGAAAGTGTGTGTGTGTAGATAATCATATGTTAAGCCCGTTGGTAATCGTGGAATTGGATAGACCGAGAATAGAACCTGTAATCACTTTTATTCAAACTTAATCTGTTTACCATCATGGCACGGGATTCTTCGAGTCAAAATATGTTGTATAGATATTGTTCAAAAACCCAGAGGCTATTTTAAACATTAAAAATTTCATCATTCAGTTCCAAACTTATGAAACTGACAATATAAGTTATTTTGATACCGATGTATGCATATTTATCTTTCATCGGACCTTAAAACGTTTAAAAAAAAATTATAGTTTTGAGAAGACAGTTTGTAGTTTTTATATATTTTACCGAGATATACTTTCTACAGTTTGATTATCTAGTGTTCTACAAAGCTTTCAGCCATCAAGAAAATGCTGTACGGTGTTACAGTTTAAGAGTAAGAAAATGGCAGAAAGACAAGAAATGTACAAGTGGATAATGACGTATAATAAGGATTACCTTATACTTTTTTTTATTCAGACTCCTAAAAAGGTTAAGTATTTATCATATTTATCATAGTTAGTAAAAACATAATAAATACTTCTTATTATTTATTTATTTGTACCTTAAAACAGTACATAATTATTAAAAATAATGTGAATAAGGGTGGTCTTATCTCAGAAAGAGATCTCTTACAGTCAACCTTAGTAATTACATAGATAGATATTAGAATATTCTTCTTATAAGGTGAAGTGCATAAAGAAATTGTAAATGAAACGCGAGTGTTAACGTGTGAGTTAGTTTATTTTAATAGATAAATAATAACAATATAATCATTTAACTATGTAGAAATTAAATATCTACAGTTACTACTTATTGGATTTATATATTTTTAATTCCGCTATAATTAGCATATGTAAGAACACAAATATTTAGTGTGGAAACTTGACTACCGTTACGACCTTCTTTAATGGCGATGAAATTCCGATCGTTATTGAGTCTACACCTTTATTGCGACACGTGTTTCGTCTCTGAACGAGGCATCATCAGGCATTGAATAGAGTTCGGATATAGCTTGGAAGCCTAGTTTTTACGGCGACCAATCCGCCGAACAGTAAGTTCTCAAGTTTTCACATTGAATATTTGTGGTCTCACACATGCTAATTATAGCGGAATTAAACAAATTAATATAAATCCAATGAGTAGTAAAATGGACTTCCGCAAAATAACACCTAATTCGATTAAATATATATCTACAATTATTCTCTACTTTTCTATATAACAAAAACCGCGTGTTGGGGATGTCAGTCCACAGTTCTCATAGAACTGTTGACTCCATTGCTAGCAATATATCAATGTCAGATTGACCTCCATACGGTCCTCCTTGGAAACCATCATGAATTCCTGGTGATTTGTCACGATAGGCTATCTGACGGCCTCATGACCGTCTTATCATCCTCCATGGTGCTTCGCCAGCGTAAACCGTTATCGCAGGCACACTATACATTATCATCCATAAAAAAAACATAAATATATTATTTAAGTAAAATTATATAACATATAAAAAATATTCTTATAAATTTATACTAATATTATAGAGAGATAAAATTTACGAGTGCAGATGTTGGCGCTAATCTTCGGTACTAATTATCGGATTTGAAAAAATAAGTTATTGTTGGATAACATATTTACTGAGAATGGCCATTCAATAGGAGAGGAACTGCAATGAATGCCACAATTGTGACACAGACGAAGTTGTGGGGCAAAACTACACATGAGTACATTATAATAATTTAAACATTTGTATCCCAATTATGACACAGAAATTGCGCGATAAAACTAGTACATTATATTAATTTAAACATAAGATATTTAGATGTTTGTTAGACAACCATGCTGAAGTTTTACACATATATTAATGATACTCTAGATCAGCGGTTCCCAATTAGTTTTTGCTGCGTACCACTCTAAAAAAGACCTCAATCTTTGCATACCCCCTATTGTATAAATCACACTAATATTATAAATGACAAAAGCCGAACTGGCAGGAAGCGGAAACGGGTCCTGAACATTGTATTAAATACAACGATAATATTATATTATGGCCGAATTTCAAATACATTTTACAATTCGGTCAACAGCCACGCGGATCATCTGTGGTCAACCTCAAAACAAGAATGCGTAGAAAAAGATTCAATGGGGAGCTCACACAGACGTGGTATTGAATTATGTCTGAAGGACCCTCTTGACGGGTGGCGGGGGCAGCCGGATGACGAGATGCGGCAGGCGCGGGATAACGCACGGTGGGTCATAGTACTCGGTGCTCCGTGCTTTTACGATGATGATCGTTATAAAACAATATGTTTCTTGTTTTTACTGAAAGCCGCACGTACCCCTTGTTGCAATTTCACGTACCCCTGGGGTACGTGAATTGGGAAACACCGCTCTAGACTGTATCCTAAAATCTAAAGGTATGGAGGTAATAATTAAATATGGCCAAAATATAAGAGAAAATTTGGCCACAAATTGTTAATGTTGTTAATAGTAGTGTAGTTCACTATTATTGCATTCATGCAATTTACAACTTTATACTTAATAACTAATATAATAATGAAATAATCTCTATCTGATGCACAATACTGATCACAGACAAACAAATTAAGTATTTCCATTTCACCATTTTTAGTTAGTTTATGATTAAATATATATGCAGACTGCTTTAATAAAATTTTATGCCAATAAAGACTTTAAAGATAAATATGGTATTGACTTATGATTGTGAAAGCGAAAACAGAGTCATTATTCTTGTTGTGTTTTTTTGTGCAAGCATTACTCACATAATTACATCTTCTATTACTGGACACAGAAATAAGCTATTTCTGTTGACTGCACAATTCTAGTATCATTGAATATCTTTTACTTAGGCTTATGTGAAATGATAAGCTAGATCATAACATTTAAATTGATACAAAGGTTTTATAATAATGATTACACATACTATATTTATATTTATATATATCGAAAAGTGGTGAAATGGTAACTACAAACAACTACAACATAATATTACTGAGAAGGCACCAAATATTCACAGAGCTCTCGAGTTAAATCAACATTTTTAATTTCTTTAAACATATCAGTCTTTATAATTGAACTGTTTTTCTTGATGACCTTCATGGCAGCCATTTTGAGAACGGTAGCATTGTACATATCGGCTACAATTAAGGTTTCTAATGCATTTTCTACTGTTAAATGCTGGGCCAATACATACTGACAAAGGTCAACCAAACCACGTAAATTAAATCTATCTGCAAGCTGTAAGAGGTTAAAGAAGTTGCTACCTTCTATATCACTTACACTACCACTATAAATAAACTCTAAAACATTTTGGAAATCCTCTTTAGTGACATCTATAAGCTTTACATAACCAGTTTGACACTCAGCCATTTCATCTTTCAACATAGCCTTAAATACTTCACTGTGTGCTGCCAGAAGTACTTTATGGACTTTGAATTGGTGACCATCAGCAGACTCTATGGTGAAATCGGAGCTCACTGGATCCTTTAACAATGCACTGAAGTCATGATTGCTCTTAACATTGTCTATGATTTCATAGCTTAGCTCCTCCGAATCCTTACAATCAAATGATACAGCAATATACAATCTCCTATTTTTAAGAAGTTCAATGTCTATTTCTTTAAATGTAAATGTTGTGATGTAATGTTTAGAGATTTCTTTCACTTTTTTAAAGTCATGTTGTGTTAATGTTCTAGGCAGGAAGACGGATTCACTTTTTTTATCTACTAGTAATTCGTTACCATCACTTACAGCTACTCGGATAATACTCTCCTCGTGACGGTTCCAAACAAACAGGTGGAGCAAGTTAAGGTCTGCTATCTGCTCAGTTTTGTACACAAACCAGTAGTCGGCCACGTCATCAATGTACGTGCCTCCGATATCATAGAAGTTGGGTCTGTGGAACTTTTGATAGATATCTTCAATACACAGCCAGTTTGCTTTACGAGTCTGACACACTTTGTGTCCATATATCACACTGACACTTTCCTGCAACAAACAGAAATATCATAAATTTAATTTATAACACTTTGGGAAGTTCTCGTCGATTTCACAATGTTTGTAGTTTTTTTCCAAATACACAATTAGTCATCGTCTATATGCACATGATGATCAGACACCTTTATAATAGGGTCAGCATTTGAGCGGAGACTAATATTTAACCTCTATTTAATTACCAATGACGAACAAAGTGGAATTGTAGCAATTTAAAAAACAAAGCAATAATTACTACAGGTTAAAATAATTAAACATCCAAAAGTTACCGGAGAAATCTCGCTAGTTTGAGACTTCATTTCGTCAACCATAGTTATATAAATTTATAATCAATTATATGTTGTAATAAGAGCACTAGTGTTTATAACTTATCAATTTAGAATCGCAAATGTATATTATAAATTAAATAATAAACAATCATCAAAAATATATCAAAACAGAAATTTAAAATGAATGAATGAAAAAGATAATAATACATACATATAGTGTATGTAAATATTAATCATGAATGAAAAAGAATTCCATTCGTTCTAGTCTGGGATTTTTTATTTATCTTTTCATGAAAAGCAAAGAGCGTAAGCCGATGCAGCCGTCACCTGTTTTGTATATTGTTCAAGAAATGTAGTTGGTAGGACAAATAGTAAAGTAATTTTAAATCGTGACTGGTGCACTTTGTAAATAATATACCTAGAAGAATATTGAAACGTATCCTTCCTTGAGCATTTACCAATTTAACTATTATGTTTTTTTAACCGGAAATGACCTATCATGTCAGTTTCATTCCAACTGTCACAGAGGACATTTCGAAAATGTTTATTGTTTTTGTCAGTCAATACGTCAGTCCATCATACAAAGTGTTTCAGAAAAATTAGTTTTATGTATCTCTATTGTTTTTAGATTTTTCTTTTCATTATTTGGCAATAAATAGTAATTCTAATATAATTTACTAATGCTATGACAATTGCTGAGGCTTTAAGCCTCTATCAACATGGTTCTAAACGCTGCTATGCAAATGTTAAGGTTAGCATACTTTATTCATATATAACCTTCTCTGAAATTATATACCCTGATGATTTTTAGTTGTAAAACCGTAGTTTCTTTTCAAGAATCAGTTTCATATTTCATATTCTTAATTTCTCTCATTCTATTATCAATTAGTGTTCTGTAAATCCCTACATGAACACACAGTTACTAATTTTTATAACAATTCAATGACTCAATGTTTGCTTATTTTGTTCTTGGATTTGTATGATCTGCGTTTTTCCCTACGATTTTCCCTTAATATCATGATGTATTTTTTTATAACTAGCATGATTAAAACTCAATCTAAGAACAGCATGCAAAATATAACACAATTAATTAATCACTAATAGTAAAAACCTTATAGCCATTTCTTCATTTTATACAACAAAATAATTACAAAATATTCCTCTATATTATTTCACTATTTATTCGTTACTTTTTTTTATTATATAAAAAAAATAAAAAGTCATATTTTAGAATTAATTTGCCTGTAGCAAATGTAGGAAATCCATAAATTTTAAATTGTATTTAAATTTCTAATGTAATAGTCTGTGTATTATGTATTTATGTACAAAAAAAGTGTTATTTTAGACAGTACATTTGATATTTTAGACAGTTAACTAGTTATTTATAAATTATGTAATAATTCAACACAACTGTAAATTTGTATGAATAAATAAAATGAATCAATGTAATAATTCAACACAATGTAAATTGTTATGAATGAATACAATAAAATGAAATGTTAGTATCCATAGTTCAATATCATGGTAATTTGGCCCTGATGGAGCTATGTGAAGTGATATGTGCCAACAAATCGGTGATCATGTGTTGTTATTTTTGAACACAAAAACCCCAAAATAAATATAGATAAATAATGTATTATTTTTATCATTATGACAGAGAGGCAGATGAGCTGAAGCAGAAAATTCTTAAATTCAAGAGTGGGACATCAATGCTTCAGGATCGAAGTCTGTGGGTTACACAACAACAATTACAGAAGGTAAAGAAGGAAAAATTCAACTATATACACATTATTTTTTATTTCTTTAGATAATTATTATTTGTATAATTACTAATTGTCTAGAAAAGTAATAGTGAATAAGTTTATTAACAGTTATTGTTTAGAATATTGTAAAATTAATAGTAATTAGTAGAAGAATAATATAAATGAAAGATTAAAAACTCCGTATAAGTCATAGTTTTATAAGGACATATCCGTAAGTGTATATAAAAATATAATTCCCAAAGTAAACTCAATTTAGATAAATGGTTACACTTGTGAGGCGTGAGATATTGAATAGAAATAATCTCTATTATAATAAACTTAATAAAAACATTTTCTAATAATCATATTTTTTGTATTCTACCACTCATTTGAAAAGCTGTCTTTTCACAAGAAGAATGAGAAATCTTGATTGTTGCAAGAGTGTAAGATAACTGTTAACATTGTTCACAGATATATCAAAAACTATTGGTATTGGATTTAGATTATGCCTTGGACAAGAAAGTGGAGCAAGAACTGTGGAATGTGGGTTTCAAGCAGCAAATCGAAGCCTTACAGGCCATCTCCAAAGACAGAAAAGTATTGTATATTTAGCAATCATAACAAACCATCAGTTTTGAGTATCATCACTACATGAAATATACTTGATTCTAATTTTTGATTGCAACTTTCTTTATAAAAATTATGTGAAAAATGTTAAGACAATTTTACTTAAATAGATTTTTTTATGTAGTAATAATTACATGACTTTTTACTTATATGTCTAACACATTTAAATGGTACAATCTAGTACACTTTTATAATATTGTCTTACAAACTATGTCATATCTGACTACAAGTGTTTTAATTAATAATTTTTATTAATTAACATTCAGAATCCTCTCAGAAGTGAGGGCCAGGCTATGTTGTCATGGGTGCTCCAAGCTGCTACAGGATTCTACCTCTGCCTACTTCATCAGATATGCACCACATTCAAACTAGACTTGCCATTCAGGTATTAATTCAATCTATATATATAAAAATTAAATTCTGTTTGTTAGTCTGAATAAAACTAAAAAAAAAAGTCTGAACTGATTTGGCTTATTTTAGTCTTGAAACATTTTTGGAAGTCCAGGGAAGGTTTGGATGGTGAGAAAATATGAAGAAATTGAATGTAAAATAGTAAAAACAACAATTTTATTTTCCCATACAAACTGCTGAACCCATCAAATAAGGTGGTGCGTGTAGAAATTTATTGCGTAACTAAACTTCAAAAAACCTTTAGTGTATTTAATATAGAATCAGAACAGAATTTGCAGGATCACCCAGTTAGTCAGCGTCAGTTATAATAAATATCATTCTCACATTAAGAGCAGGGTGTGCTTCCAGAATATTAGTTGACTGGGGAACATACATGTTCAAGAGATGGTGATATTTTAATTTTTTAATTCTAATTACAATATATTTTAATATGGAACTGCTCGTTTGTATTTAAGCTGTATAAATAAATATTTCAGACGCCGGGCGTCTCTTCTGGGGTGGGTAGAGGGATGGGGTGCGGCCGAGGTGATGCCCGCGGGGGAGGCGGGCGCGGCCGCGGGGGCGGTGGCGGTGGCGGGGGCGCGACTCCCGGCGCCGGCTGCCGCACGATATATCTGCCAACACTGTTTAGTACACCTGGGGGACCTGGCGCGGTACAAGCAACAGTTGCGCGTTGCACATACATTCTACAGGTTGGTGTATGAAAATATTCTTCTATTCTATTCTATAATTTAATATGTGAATGAATTCATACCGCATTCAATAATATTTTTAGGTTTATCTAAAAAATAAAGTAGATTTTTTGTTGTATATATATATTAATCAAGATTTGAGTTGACACTTCAAGCAGAACTTACAAAAAAAATTGTTTTTGAAAATTGTACTCTTCTTTTTATATTTCCATATAATAAAATCATGTTGAGATAAAAACTGTCAGTTGATAGTTTATATATAAAGATAGAAGCTCATAAAAGCTTGTGCATAAAAATAACTGGAGGAGTTGAATAATGTGGGTCACATATAGGATACAGTAATCTTAGAAAAATACTTCAAAGGAGTAAATTGTTTTTAATTTTTAATATGCCATCTCATATTGATAATTATTAATGAATAAAATAACAAATGGCGTCACGCAGACTACTCACTTTTCCCCTCGTAAAAAAGGTAGTAACACTACCACTGCTAATACTGTAATACTGAATTGCCCACTTAATTTTATTTTATAAGAATATATTCTGTTATTGATTTGAAAATGGAACAAGAACAATTAAATTTAGAAAGAAATATCATTGGCCGGAGCCGAAAGAAGAGGAAAAATATAATTGATTTTGAATTTGGAATGTGTGTGGTGCAGGCACGCGCTGGTGCTGTCGGCGCACAGTGGGCAGCCGTACAACCAGCTGGCGCTGGTTGCGTGGCGGCGCGGGCGGCGGCTGGCGGCGCTGTACTGGCACGTGCGGTCGCTGCTCGTGCGCGCGCCCTTCCCCCCCGCGCCCGCCAACCTCGCACGTACTCTTCACGCCGCCGCTGCGTCTACAGCATCCTCCGCTTCCAGGTGAGTCCACCCCGCAGTCCATAACCAAGTTTACCTCTAATTATTGAATCCCTAATTATAAATGATTATTTATGTAAAGTCTTTTAGTTACTTTGTTTTTTATTTACACAGATATAAAGTCCGTTTCTTTATTTCATTATGTTATTCTTATTTTATTCCATCATAACCGTTTACAATTAGAATTCTTAATCTATAATAACTACAAATTTCATACTCATACTCATAGTGTATTTTTGATTAGTTTAAAGCTAAGATCAGTATAATGCTATTGATCAATATAATAAATGAAACCCTATATAAATTTATAGTCGCCTTCTAGTCACTTATGCATGTTAAGTTCTATGTATTAATACATTTTTCCCTACCATGAATGAAAACTGGAACTGAACTGGAGGTCAACCTAACGTACCTACCTTATTACTAACAATCCTCTTCCCTACTACGCCAACGTATCGCATATAGTATCACAGATATTGGTACAGTTTCAATATTTAATACTTGATACCAAGCATTGCGTTTATATACCATTTCAATGCGTTATAGGCATGTGTAAAAGTACGGGTCGTATTACAGTCGCGAGCCGCGAGCGCTGCCAGTACTGGGCGGGGCGCGGGCGCGGTCTCCGCCGCCGAGTCCGGCGCCCGCCCCCGCTCGTCTCGACGCGCACTCATACATCTCGGAGCTTATCCGTGCACTCCATTTCATACACACAAATGAACAGTAAGTACACTCTGACTGGCAAATTTGAACTTTATTATGTACATTTAATGAACTTTATCATGTATTATGTACATTTGTTAACTTTTTCTTATATGCATGAAATATAAGATCAAGTCCATTAGATATTAAATACGCGGTGGTGTTATGGAAAATAGCCACCCTGCACTTACTATAATAAGCATGACACCTTTTCATTTTGAAACAAGTAACCATTTCATTTATAATTTTAAATAAATGTTAATTTTAATATTTCAGCTTAGACACAGCAGCAACAATAGTAAACACCCTGAATTCCTCACTGACTGCTCTCATTGCAACTGACAGCTTTGAATCTATGACTCTAATCAAGGTAAGAAACTTTAACTATTTTGAAAATATAATTTTTTTTACCCTAATTACCGTGCGGAATAAATATAGCATAATAAGTACACAAAAAGGATTGTATAGTAATATGTTTTGATAATTTATTGACAATATGTACAAATGTAATACGAAACAGACAGTTATTTATCTGCTAAATGGTTTTGCCTGATCCACGCTAGTCATCCATTATTCAATCTGTGATTTCGGCCGTTTTGTCGTGTATCT
The DNA here is from genome assembly GCF_030625045.1 of Achroia grisella. Lineage (NCBI taxonomy): Eukaryota > Metazoa > Arthropoda > Insecta > Lepidoptera > Pyralidae > Achroia > Achroia grisella. Next base: position 450,300 of record NW_026713011.1, read on the forward strand.
ATGTACGAGACGTGTGGTTTTTTAACGATTTTTTTAGATAGACCACTAATTTTTGTTTGTAACTACTGCTTGACTATGTTCTTATATTTATTATAGTGGATTTTATCTGAACATTAAAAAAAGATGATCTGGTATATTAAAAAATATATTTTTATCTCACACATTATGAGTGATGACCATCATCTCGTGTACAGATGGCGTGCGTGGTGATGTGGGCAGTTCACTCGACGACGGAAGGGCTGACGCTGTCTGCGAGCGCGCTGTCGGCGAGCGAGGCCGCCGCCGCAGCCCTGTCACACGCACTCGCCGCCGGAGCACTGCTCGGGCTGCTGCTGCCCTCACCCGCGCCCCTCGCGCCCCGTACGTACCGCCCGTAGTGTCGGCCGCGCCCTGTACGTATCGCCCGCAGTGTCGGCCGCGCCCCGTACGTATCGCCCGCAGTGTCGGCCGCGCCCCGTACGTACCGCCCGTAGTGTCGGCCGCGCCCTGTACGTATCGCCCGCAGTGTCGGCCGCGCCCCGTACGTATCGCCCGCAGTGTCGGCCGCGCCCCGTACGTATCGCCCGCAGTGTCGGCCGCGCCCCGTACGTATCGCCCGCAGTGTCGGCCGCGCCCCGTACGTATCGCCCGCAGTGTCGGCCGCGCCCCGTACGTATCGCCCGCAGTGTCGGCCGCGCCCCGTACGTATCGCCCGCAGTGTCGGCCGCGCCCCTCGCGCCCGTACGTACCGCCCGCAGTGTCGGCCACGCCCCTCGCGCCCCGTACGTACCGCCCGCAGTGTCGGCCGCGCCCCGTACGTACCGCCCGTAGTGTCGGCCGCGCCCCGTACGTACCGCCCGTAGTGTCGGTCGCGCCCCGTACGTACCGCCCGTAGTGTCGGCCGCGCCCTGTACGTACCGCCCGTAGTGTCGCCGACGGCCTTCTCGAGCTTCTGCTGCTGTGACCTCGAGATCTGCGCCATGCGCGGTATCATTTAACAAAATACTCTTCAACTGAAACACAACTTACAAAATAAGCGGGTAGACGACAGCCTGCGTGGGTACCTCTGTCGCATGTAATAGCGACAGAGGTACCCACGCAGGCGACTATAATTTTGTTTTTAAACTTATGATAATGAAATGGTGCACCAACCAAGTATCGTTTAGAAAAAGTCAATAGGTCTTTTATGGGAATAGGTATAAATTTACAATAAGATACCAAAGGATATACTTCTAATTACCTTCAAATAAATTCAAAACATTTATTAAATCATATTTACTGAGCAAAACTTACTACTCACTAAACAATTACTTAAATGACGAGCATTCATGGCAATAGTATTTCATGCACAGGATTTTCATTTTATGTTGGACATAGACACCTATATAAATATACATTGTAAATAAACTGGCTTTAAAAAAAAATCTATTGAGATTCGTGACAATTCTTCTCTATTAGATCTATATACTGAATTTGATCATAACCGGTTAAATGTCCTACATGAATAATTTTTTTATGAATTTAAATTTGGAAAAAAACGTGCGCTAACGGTTTACGCCGGCGAGACACCAGTGTGAGGTCAAATCAGTTAGCCCGTCATGGCAAATTCACTGAAACGAGTGATGTTTGGCTGGTAGTTATATGGTGTGTGTCGTGTTGCAGTGCGTGTGTGGCTGTGGTGGGTGGCGTCGCACCCGTCCGTGGTGTCGGAGCCGGCGTGGGTGCAGCGTCCGGCGCTGTGGCCGGCGGTGGCGCAGCTGCTCACGAGGCTCCACGCCGCGCCCCCGCCCGCTACACAACTCTACACGTGTGAGTTAACCCGCGTCTCACGCTTTGTTGCTCCAACATCTCTCTGATGGTAATTGTCTGCGAGCCAGGAATAGTACAATGTGACCGATTTCTCCCCGATTGAAAACTTCTATAATTGTTAAGGTAACTCAACTAAGTTATGTAGGTCAGTGAACGTCAGTAGCGGTTCCGAGGATGGGTTGAGGAGCAGGAACCTAACAAAATTTTCAAATTGTTGATATAAATAAACCTTATGTGTACTACGACTTTGAAATTCATTTCAATACTTATTTATGAAATTTATTTTAATCGACCTTTTTTACCTACTGCTTACGCTAGATGACGCTGTACAAAATAAGCGCTATTAAGTTGTTTTAACTTTTGATATACTTTTTGATAAAAAGAGATCTTATGCACTACAACTTTAAAGTCCATTTCAGTTCTTCAGTTAAAAGCGTATAATTTTAGATGAGAGCGTACCCCTGCCGGAAGACGAAGAGCTGCTGGGCTTCCAGCCGCTGGAGGAGATGTGGCGGGACCTGCGGTTCCCGAGCCACGCGGCCTGGGACTTCTACGGCGGCCGCCTGCCTGACCACGAGAATGACCAGTCAGTTTCTATTGCTTTTTATTATTTGTTCTATGAACCGACATGTGCCAAAGTATATTACTAAATATATTAATTCTATGTGCATGAAGGTACGTTTTTTTAATGAGTAATGAGTGCTGCCAGAAAGCTAGAGTTGTATAAGTGCATCTCATAGAGGTTGTGGTTATATCAACAACAGCTGAGGCGGCTCCTATTGCCTTTGTATGATTTTTTCTTATATTCGTGTATGCTTGTTAATCCGCTAAAAATGCTAAATCTTTAAAATGCTGTCTAACTTTTAGTTTCTTTGTTACAAACCCCTACTTTTATATATAATAAGATTCAGTCTCGCTTCTACATTGAAGAGGTCGTCCTCTTCTGACGCACGCCAATTGGCTTACGGTGCGCGTAGCGCTGTCCTTATCGCACAATGCCGCTATTCTGCTCGGTTTCCTTTGGTCAATAGGCCAACTTGCACAGTCTAGTATCGTATTGCGTGGATCGCGTAAATATAAACCTAAGCTTGTCGATTTTCGCAGAAGTTTTATGGTTTATGTGTGGGTTATGGAACTCCTATATGTTTATTGTCTATGTATCCAAGGTCGCCGGCGGAAGTAATGTCGGTGTGCTTGAGCAACGAGCCGGAACTGGAGCAGCGCGTGCGCGCGTACCGTATTCTACAACTGGGCCGCCGCCTCGCCGACTGCCGACCCGATCTCCTCACCTACACGTAACTATCCCGTGCACATTTACATTACTATTTTACATTTATTTATAATAAAATTCCCATATCACAAAGTTACCTCCGCCGTAACAGCTAGACTGATTTTAAGAAATTTTATATGCAGATTCAGTAGGTCTGATAATCGGGTACTATCTATTATTCATACCCTCAATTGATGAGGGTTATTCACTTCTAACGTTTATTTTTTATTTTTTGAGCAATTTTTTTATAATGTGAGTTTCAAAAATATACACAACTCAAAATTTTCACTTCTATTATGAACCTCTATTTTTAATGCCGATTTTAACTTATAGGGCAAAAAAACATTTGGGGGGTGAGCTAGTATTTTATAAAATCGTTTACCAGCTTTTTTTATCGCGGAGAAAATCAGAAAATCCTCGTAGATTCAAATTCGATTCAAGGGACAGGTTGGATATGTCAGATTAGTACTCACTAAAAACTCCACGGTGTTCATCACGCCCCTCCGATCGATCCCCCATCCAATTCAAACTGGGATCGAAATTACGACGGCCCGAGCCGAGTTTCGAACCCCTAGTGGTGCCCCCAGACTAAAGTCGTATCCGTCAGGCAGGAGTTGGCCTTCAGCTGCTCCATAAGTCCTTCCGCGGGTTTGGAGTGCCATCTGCACTGGCCCCCTAACGTCCGGTGAAGCTGTAAAGGCCAGCTGCCAACAGCATTAGAGTAGTCCGAAAAAAAGGTATTCACCAGTACGGTCAGCATGCCACGGAAAGTACATTTATATTCTACCGCGACTGCTGTAATCCGCTACGGAGATATTGAGAGCCGACCTCTTAACATCTTTTAAAGCAATGGTTTAAAAGATGTTTAGTAGGTATCCGGAAACACGCGCGAACGTGTACAACCTAACTGGGATAGTTCACCGACAGCGAAGACGAGGAGGGCAAGCTGTCGTTCAGCGCGGTGGCGGCGGACGGTGACCACCTGTGGCGCGCGCGCGCTGAACTGTGTGCGGCGGGGGGCGGGGGCGAGGGGGGCGCGGCGGCGGCGGGGGGCGGGGGCGAGGGGGGCGCGGCGGCCGAGCCCGACCACGACAGCGAGGACGAGCCGCCCCCGCCGCCGCCGCCCATCATCATCTCAGAGGCCGACTTCCGTGAGAAAGGTTTTTTTGGTTTCGTTTTCATTTCTTTAGTTTCATATTATTATTATTTTTTATTTTTTTTATTGATAAATTCGGTTTATATTTTATTTGCGTTATTATTTATAAACTTATTTACTGTCAATATGTACTATATTGTCAGAGTTTATATTTTATTTATGAATGTAGCTTTTAAGAAGAGGATATAAAGAAAAAATAGCTTATGCGACAAGTCCGCCTTTTGTACCTTATTACTCTAATTTATGATCTTTATAATTTACTTTTATACTTACTTTTATAAATAAATCTAAAGCTAAAACAGGTTTTTTTTGGAGTTTTTATTACTTAAATGTACGTGTTCACAGTTCGTGAGAAACGCGTGGGTATCCTTAAGCCGCAAGGTTCGCTGGAGCGTGCGAGAGAGGAACGGGCGTTGGCCTCCACACAAGACGATCCGGTAATTTTATTATAAATATATAATCTCATTATTGCCTTGCCTGCCTATTTAGGGTCGGCGCAGTATGACATCTTCTTCCTCTGATCCTTATATGATTTTTTGCAACATCCATCCATGGTTTTTCGGTCGTCCTCTCCCTTCTTTATTCTCCCTAATTTGAATTAAATAATGAATCTGTTTTTCTGTAAACATGTACAAACTCATTTGAAACAAATAAGAGCTGAGTTTCTTGTTAGTTTTTCTTAACTCGAATGCACTTCGACGCCGACGGTAGATTTGGCATAAGCATAAGAGTTTGTATTCAGGTGGCGATTTCGCTCTGAATTAACTAAGAGGATTTCCAATGCAAACTGCATAGAGGTTTACCCGGTACAATGCTAGCGATGGGTCTACTAATTTTATTACTAATACTGGCCTCCTTCACCTCTAGGAACCGGATTTCAGCGAGGAGGGCAGCAAGAGTGAGGACAAGAAAGAAACGCGGAAGGCACGAGTCAATATTGCCATGGCGGCCATCATGAGAAAACAGGAGGAGACTAACAAACAGGTGACAACATTGTTTCCGTATGAACACTGATTGGTACCATAACTTTGATCAAAGGATATGATAGATGTGTCTATGTAGATAGTGTGTATGAGTGCTATTTTCAATCTTATGTCTATTGCAACAGTGTACTGATTTTGATGCAACGATTACTATTAATGCAATAAAATGTAAATAGTTTTTTTTTATTATAGGTGAAATTCGTAACTCCACCTCCGACACCAGAATCAACAACTGACTCAACAGAAGCAAAGGATGACAAGCCTAAAGTGATACAGCCTAAAGCCATCAAATCACTCGCCAATCTACCAATCGGCAGAAAAACGGGTGGCATCCTCTCACTCAAAGATAAATCTGCTGGATATCCACATCTTGTAAACACCGATCCTGAGCCGGCCAAGAAGAACGACAAAGAAGAAAAGAAGGATTCAAAGAGTAGTCAGCCTAGTCAAAGTTCTCAACAGAAGAGACAAGAGCCACCTTCTCCTAACTGGAGCTCAAATCAACCACCACAGCTTTACAATGAACCGCGAATGAACTTCCAAAAGAATTACGGTATTAACACCACAGGTATCAGCTACAACCCTAACTACCAATCGAATGTTAATAATCAAGGTATAAGGTTGCCCGTCGTTAATCCTAAAGAAATAGACGTGAGGACCGCTGCAATGCAGAAGCAGAACTCCCGTCAGGAACTATTCCAAGATGGACAGAAATTCGGCAACCACAACTACCAGATGTCGGGCGACAAGAAGAACTTTCTCAACGACCTACCGCCACGGTTTGCTAACCAGTACCGATATTGGCAGAATGCTCAAGAGAATCAGTTCAACGAGAACAAATTTAGAGACGAAAACTTCAAACCAAATTCGCTTTTTAATAATCAACAGCCCAATAGTTGGAGCAACTTGCCAGGAGCCGATTACCAACAGCAGACGTGGTGGAAACCGGATAACCCGCCTCCGAATTTCAATACAAACTTCTCAACACCACCATTGAATATGCAGCCTAACTTCTACTCTCCACAATTAAGCTCCAACATGTCGAGCCCTTACCATAGCATACCGTCTTTCAATCCATCTCAAAATATAGGACAAAATAAGCCAGATAATTTAGTCAATCCAAACTACCTTCAGTCTGCCGTGGGTCAACCCCAAGTACGGAATCTTGTCCCATCTGCAAACTTCAATTCTCCATTGAGTGGGTTTGGATCATACCCAGCAGTCAGCTACGATTCCTCGATGTATCCCCAATTTAATAACAAACTTGCATACCAACCAATGAATAAACCGCAGGCCTACCTGGGCAGTAATGAGATGGTTGATATGAACATTGGATTTGGATCCAACATAGCGGATAGACAACAGATGAACTTCAATGAATCGCTCAACAGTGATATTGGAGGGATGAAAAATTTGGAGCAAATGGGGGTTTGTAAAATTGTTTTATTATGTAATTGTTTGTATGTAGATAAATAGATAACAGATTCACAAAGCTACACAGGTATTTTTAAATTCATTACATCCTGCAAAACTTACGAGTTAGTCATATACATCTTTATTTATATTTAAACTTGTTCAAAAATTAGGTGATTAAAATAAATATCATCATTAATTAATTACCTTGCATATCACATTATAATCAAAGTATAATTTGTTAATTACTTTGCGATCTCTTAGTCACTTTATCACTATTGTCTTCCGTAAGTACAATCTGTCCGTACATATAATAAAAATAAAATGAATATTACAATTATTTCTGAATTTCTTGTCTGTTCTTAGCTCGAATGCACGCCGTACTGACGGTGGTTTAGACATCGTAAGATTCTATAATAGATCTACATGGATAAAGATACTTTTGTTTACATTTGTATTAAGTATAAAATATATATAAGTAAATTATAAAATTATGATTATGCACGTACAGGGAACGTCAAGCTCAGTGGGCAGTGCGAATACGGCGCCAGGGCCGGGGCCGGGGCCGGGTGTAGCGCTGGGCGCGGGGCCGGGCGCGCCCCCGGGGGCCGCCAGCACCTACTCGCTGTTCAGCGGCGCCCCCGGCGCCGGCTGGACCTCCGCGCAACGTCATCCGCAGCAGGTTTAATAATTTACATTTATTGTTGTAATGCATGCATGCAGATCACTATATATCCATTCTAATATTTTAATATTATTTATTTAGGTAATCAACTTATACATTCCATATGTATTATTTAGTATTACATGTAAATCCAATAACAGATACCTCATAAATTTATCGAAATGTATGAACAGAGTGACATCAAATAATTTTAAATTTAATCTAAACAACAATAAAAAGTACAATAACGTGTGTAGTTGCAAAACACAAAGAAAACAGGTTGATCATTTAAAACAGATAAACAGGTCAGAGCAAAAGTTAAAGAACAGGAAAGGATCTGTGCACAGTGTATAATAAGTAATGTAGGATGATACAATACATAATATTCATTCAAATAATTATAAATGTGAAAGTGTGTCTTGCCTTTTTATCTTTATAGTAATCGTTGAACCGTATACGAATATTTTTTTATTGAGAGGACAAACATAGGCTATATGTTAACAAAAGCCAAAGGTACTTAACTTATATCTACTACTATTCTATAAAAGAAATTTTTGTACCCCAGTCGCTATGGTCCGGCCCGGGGCCATCGCCTCTCGAGAGACTCCTCGAACAGCAGAAGCAGATGAAGCAGCCCCCCGCGCCGCAGTAATCAACAACGCGACCAAAACTCGGATAATAACTTCCAATATATTATACACTGAAACACTAATGCGCCTTTTGTAGCATATAAAAACAACTTTAAATATGCCGATATAGGCGGAAAGTAACGTTTTGATATGACAATATTCTTTATACGTATAATTATTAAAAATCACGGGATCTTACTAAGTTTTATTTTTATTGAGTTTTTGGGAACTCAATAAAAATCAAATTCTCATGATTTCTACTAATTACACGTATAAATAATGACCGCGTCAAATTTAAAACAGTATATGACAATATTCTTGTACAAAATTTAAAATAGCTTCGTTGATATTTAATAGGATCATTATGCTAGTGTTTGTGTTATAAGCTGCAACTTTTTTATACACAATCGGAGGCTGTATGACGTAGTTCCTTACAATTCTTTTTTGACCCGTAAGAGTTTTGTAATTACAGTGGACCCGCGGTAATCCGGCCCCCCTTGTAATCCGACATGGTCTATTATTTATTACTGAATATTTTTTTGACAATATAGTTCAGAGTGCATATACCTACATACATACATATATATATAACATAGAATCTTATCACTGGATCTGTAATTTGTCGGATTACAAGATACTCTTTACTAAAAAATTCCGGACTATAGGGGACCCTTAGGCAGCACTCTATAATCCGACAAATTCGATGGTCCGACACTGCCCTGCAAAACGTTTGTCGGATAATGGGGGGTCCAATGTATGTACGAAAAAGTAAAGAAAAACCATTTAACACTTGTAATCGTGACAGTTGTTGCTGCAACATTCTAATAAGTCATATAAAATTACCTAAAGATTTCATTGGAAATTGAAACTGTTTATATGCAGCAAATTTATTTAGTACAAATAAAATTAATTTTTTATATAAATGTGATATGTGACAATTATATAAAACTAGCAATTTGGCTATAAATGTTTGTTGCAGCTGTGTTTGTAATAGAAAACAGCAAATACTGATTGAATTATTTACATTTACAACATGTATTTTTTTAAATATTAAATATAGATATTATTCTGATACATACTGTTATGATGAGCCCTTCCACACAAAAACCGAGTGTGAAATTTGGATATTTATATGGGTATTATAAGAATAGATAAATATATTTATGGTTCATACGATGCCTTCAGCACAGGGGTTTAGTAGGAGAGAACTAAGGGTCGTGTTTTGTATAAATTATGTAGCTTACATTGCCTTTCGAGTCGTGATATTGCTATGTCATTGTAAACTTTTGTATAAATGTAAAGTTTGTTATATTATTGTGGATTATATCGTGAAAGGCCTCATAAAGGCCTCGTTAGTCTCCAATGAACATGTTATGTTGTTAATTATAATTTTGTGCTAAAATTATGTGAATGCATATAAAATATGCATGTAGAAGTATTGCATGATATCACTAAATCTTTTAAAGAAGACACTAGAATTTGTTAGTTTTCGCTGTACGATTATATCAATGAATTACGAAGTGAAAAGTACATGAATGTTTTTATTTTGACTGTATTTTTTTATAATTTGATAACTTCAGAAAGGTAACCCTACACCTTTCTGAAGTTATCAAATTATAAAAACCCCATAAGGTAAAGTAACAATGTACAATTATGTAAGTGTTCCCTTGACTTACAATAAAATGCCCAAGACAGTTCAAGTCTGTGTGACTCCTAAACATCACTGGACAAGAGATTGTATACTCAACATACTGGAATGCTAGGAAATAACGAGAGACATGTTTATATGAAATTTATAGTTTTTTTTTAAATATATCTTGTAATCAGAAATTTAATTTTTCTTATACCTACATTATTTATGAGTAATGGTTTTTTGGTATAATTGATCTTGGATCCAATCAAAAGCAAATCGGACCTATAAATGTAATGTGTGCATAATTAGGTTCTGGTTGGAAACATAAAAAACCATATTCATTAATATTTGAAACTCCTAATATTTTTTATCAATTCCTAAATACGACTGATATGTATTTAATAATACATATATAATAATCCACTCTAAGAATTTTCTTCCAATGTTTTTGGTGGGTATAGTGGGCTTGTAGGATGGATGGGATATATTTATAGATATCTTGAGGTTTGGATGGGTCTGAGACACCTTCGCGAACATACACTAGCATTCGTATATGTACATTAAATAATTTTTATTATTTACTAAGCGAAGATAAATTGATGCGATTGTGAAACTATATTTTGTAATAAACTTATTTTTTGTTAATTCGCTTGTTTTATTGTCATAAAATCTTAATGTATACTGCTATAATTGAATTTTTGTTCTAATATAAATAATGTCAAACAATTTTTGAAAAGTGTATAATAAAATCAAATAAAAAACCATTTAATCAGTCAATAATTTAATATTTCTTAAATTTCAATAATGAATCTAAACAAATTATACATAAAAACATTGAACAAGAACAACAGGGGACGCTCAGTATACACCATCTGCTACATCTGCCAGACTAAATCCGCAAGTAAATAACTTAGCGAATTGGAATCAATTCGGAATGGCGTCTAATATATATGAATGGCATTTTTGCTCTTTTATGGCTTCATTAAAGGTTTATTAATAGATAAAATATATGTGTACATTTCTGTATTTTTCACTATTTACACTTCTGTAGCAGTTTGGTTACACATATTAATAAATACCATTTGCGTTTGTTCAAAACAAGGCCTTACCTACAATCACTAAGTAATTTACACAATTTTAACTCAGTTTGACTATTGAGCAGTAGGATCACAGGTGTAAGCGACACGTCCCATACTTAAAAGTATGGCGAATTTAAACCAACAATATTAAAATAATATTTTTGTCTATGTTTTTGTCTCTGCGTGCGGTGTTGTGATAGTTTGAATATATAACCGGCGTAGCGGATGCCGAACCTAAAAGTAGGCGACACCGCACGTCCCATTTGTAAAAAAATAAATTCGTATGTGTCGCAATAAATCCAATTATTTTGTAGTTTTCGATTCCATACAATGTGACCTATCATATCCACACAACTACAGCATTTAATAAACGCAGCTCAAAAGATGGTACCTACTCTATGCGACCACTACACAAATAAGAAATATTGTTCTTAACGCTAACGTTGTTTTCTTATAAAATGTCTGGCAGCGGCACGACACATGCAATCTGAGACTGTCGCCTAGTGCAATTATTCTATGTAAAAGTACATTCTCTAACACATAAAAAAGCATACTAATTATTTAATTTGATTACAATAATGGTATTTACAATAATAAATATTTGATACTAAACAATTTACATTCTATATTTTGTCAATTTTATAAATAACAGCATACTATTTGTATAAAACATGTTTTACGGTCTTTTATAAATAAATGAATAGCTCAAAATTAACAAAATTTGATTAGTGAACATTTTATTATGCTACCACTACATATTTCCTATACTTTTAAGAAGTAGAAGTAAATCGGAATACATGAATACTCCAATTTTTCCAATCATGAGATATTGATGTGTAAAATGTAAACAAAATTTAGCTACATTCAAACGATTTCATTATTTACATATAAATCACGAATTTACAGCTTTTTACATCATTTTGAGAGATATTAAATTTATAGAAAGTATTACATAAATAATAAATAGCCCCACATTGGGTAAATAGTGGCATTGTCGACTGTCAATGTTGCCGTTTACCTCCGTGTAGTGTATACAACACCAACCTTATATAATATAAATAAAATGTAAATTGTCGTCTTATTTATCACAATAAGTATTCTATGTCTGAATTCTGAAGTGATCATTTGTTATATAAAAATAACACACAAAATTATTAACAGACCAGAGAAAATACCAAGAAGTCTTAGCAAACATCTATACACGCTGCAAATCCCCTCCTCTATTTTAGAACTATTACAAGAAGCTGTCATTCTTAACACATGTAGTATTGTACGAAAATTTCTTTCGTCATCACATGCATCATCCTCATATAACTAAATCAAAACAATCATTAAACTGATTCATGCTTGGCTAAGCCCGCACTTTTGATATAAATTGAATATTGCCATATTACCCCCGTAAAAAGGGAGATATATAAAATATATATAAATAATCGTAATAACTTTTTATTGTGCACAGTCAAAATAATAATAAAAGTACATTAAAAAATTGCAACGCGCACGTTACCCCCTTGTGTTTCATGCGTCCATAAGCTACGTAAGTAACCATTTACCATCAGATGGGCCGTATTCTTGTTCCACACCATCATAGTAAATAAAAGGCGGTCTCATCGCTATAATCAAGCTCGTGATACTAATTATTATATTTAATTACATGATTAGTATTTACTGTTGATGTTCTATATAGTACACGGACGTAACAGTCTATATGGCTTAACTTTAACTTCAAATAATATAATAGTAAATTAAATTAAAAATAAACTAGAAATGAATCTACATTATAGTTTGATCTCCTTAAAGCCTTCGTATTAATTTAACAGTATCGGTAGCCTAAAATAATCTACAACAACTCACATAAGATATGTACAACAATTGACAAGTTTGTTAGAAGCAGCTTGGAAAAAACTATTGGGCGGACTACGAGACAAGTGTATATACCAAAAATCATATTATGGCTTCTCGGTGTACTGTATGTATTTAAATATATTATAAATACAAAGAATACAGCACGAGCGGACGTAGGGAGTACGACATAGACAATATTTAATTCATTTATATTACTCTTTTCATTTTTGCAAGTTAATCAGTAAAATTTACATAATTTTTGTCATCCAGATCCTAAATAATCTTGGTCTCTACAATTCTGACCACGTCGGGGTCACCACTGTTGCGGGTGAATATTACGATGTTGCTGGTCGAGACGATGTATATTACAGATGATGATAAACTGACAATATGTACATAGAAATAATGATCTTATATACTAAATAAAAGTAGGAAAATGTAAGGTGGGGTGACACAGTTTATGCAGTTATTATTTTATGTATCTAGGTCTGTGTCCCATAATATTACTCTTTTCATTTTTGCAAGTTAATCAGTAAAATTTACATAATTTTTGTCATCCAGATCCTAATTAATCTTGGTCTCTACAATTCGGGAAAGTGAACAATTATATTGAGTCGTGGTCTACGTACTCAATATTAATTATAGCAGAAAGAAATCTTTAATTATTATTTTTATATTGTACTGATTGCATTCGTCCGTTGCTCTATTATATTACAAGATGAATTCTTACATCATTTTTTTTGTATTTGTTGTTTATATAATAAATATACTATTGTTATATTTTGTGCATTACTATGTAAGTTGATATACAATAATAAGCACATCATTGAGAAATGGTATCTAAGTATTTTAGTACCACTTCACAATGGACGAGAAATGTAGGTTGCATAATAAATCATCGCTTACGAGATCGAATAACAGCGATCCTATATGATATTTAGTGTTTAATAACAGCTTTAATTATATGTAAGTTAAATCCTACAATTCCATATATTTGCACCTAATATGATAGCATCATATGTATAATAGGAAGCTATTGTATTAGTTTGAAACATGGGTGGCCATTCAAATCTGAGAATACTTCAATTTGTGATGTAGTAAAAATAATCACATTCATTTTATTTGTAACTAAACAAATGCTCTGGCGTCTACGCTATGTTATCCGCTGCCGCTTAATAACTGACAAGTCCTGAAACTAACTTGTATTAAAAGATGTGAAAAAGTAATGAATTGTGTAGCATCTCATTTTTTAAACCTGTTAAAAACTAATTCCAGTCCTCACAGACATTAATGATAAATATATTAAAAATCGTAAACCACAAAGACAATTTTAAAAAGTAAATTGGCAGACCGAACATATAATCGTGAAATGAAACAATTTTTATGTGATGGAATGAAACAGAATACTACACAATATATTGACATCTGAATTCGCCCTAGAGTAGTATTAGAGTAGTAGTAGCATTAGAGTAGTCCGAAAACAAAAAGAGTGAGAGAGCGGTGAAGTACAAATTATATATTTTGACATTTTACATTTCCCATAACGTCTACTACTACTGTTTGAATGTGGTATGGAGCATGTACATAAGCGGCAGCGTATATAGTAACCAATGAGATTACTACAATGACAAAAAGGTTTACATTGACTAGCTGGCTGGCTGGCACGCGGCCGGTAACCGAGAACACATTACTATACTGCGATTGGCACAACACGAATACAACGTATAATTGTATTCAAACACTGTATTGTATAAATTACAATCAGTGTCAACAAATCATAATCATATTTAAAACTTATGTTAATTTTGCACTAATATTTTATTACTATGTACAGGAATTTAACTTCCTAACTATGTTTACGTTTCCATTAGGTCTTTCGCAACAATTGTTTTGATTTTATCCGCAAGTATTCTTCAGGGTAAGTACGGCACGTCCGTTACAAGCAAAGCGAGACGCTGTAACTGATGCACCACACAAAACCATAGCAAGTACGTAAATTCCCGTACAGTTATAAAATAAATCAATATTTTGTACAAGAACTAATATTTACGTATTAAAAACAAGTAGATACGTATAATTCATATATGTGTACAGTATATATGCATAAAAACAGATGGAAGGAATAGTCCGAGAGATAGGCGCTTATCAATTTTTGAAGGTAAAAATACCTTCAAAAATTGATAACTGCAAAGGAAGTATTTAAATTGATTCACTACTGAGCAGAGGCCGTGTATACACAAAATTAGTGGCCTAACTTATACAGTATTAAATTCAAGTCATTTAAATTAGATTATCAGTTGTATAATAAGTCGAAATATACTACAAAGTTGCATGATAATTCTAAATGTACTGCAAAGTTGCTTGGATGTGTTCGCACCATTGCTTACCTTTATATTGCTGTTTAACTTATCAGCCATAAGTTAACTTACTTATTTATCAAAAGATATTTGAAGAAGTAATCTTAAGGTTTACAATTAATTCAGAAACTTGTGACAAAGAGATCGAATTTTACACAGATTCTTTGAAAATCTCCATTTGAAAAAAAATTTATAAAAACATGTGCAAAGTGTACCTCTTATTCACCTACCACCACAATACATTATATGCTTCCACTATATATTATCCACTTTGAAACACACGGCGTTATAAATATATTAAGTCAATTAAATCAATCATAAACAATCTAAATGTTTTGACAACATTTAAAAACAAATCGGATACTACAGGGAATCCAATATCCAACGTCATCTAACATTTATGGATCAGTTTCTTACATGTACACATCAGTCTACAACGCGTTTGCGCGCGGAAAAGGCCACAACATCACACGTTACATACAATATTCAACATAAGAAAAATTGGCTAAAATTTTAAATATAAAAACCTTTTCGCATCTTTTACTAGTATGAAAGCAAAGACGTTTAAGCCATGTCTTAATTAAAATCATTATTTGTGTTGTGGTAAAATAACTTCTAGTGGTATAACATCAATATAAATAAATAGGCTATGTTAATAAATGTCAACATTTCGTGTTTATGGCATAGACAAACCATAATGTCTACGAGTTATTATAAATGAGATTCCATGGAAATGAAATATTATTATTTACCAAACTCAGTAATAGTAGTACAATCAAATTTGTAAACTATAATTTTTTTAACTATAATTTCATTCCCATATTTAATACAATGTCATAAACATAACTTTAAAAGCTTTTCATCATATATATTTCAGAAAAATTATTATAACCACTTTCTCTCACTTGGACTTACTTAGTACGTAAGATAAAATGGTCTATACAAACATCCTAGTTCATGATCTTTATGATTATTAAAAACTAAAATCATATCTAAGAGTTAAAAAAATATATGCAAGTTGAAATTTTAGCCAATCTTCATTTACCCTACCATATTCAAACCTGTGGCCTATTACTGTTCACATTTGGCAATAGAATACAATATTATAACTGTCAAAAATATATAATATAAAAAAATGTATTAAGACGTACATACATAACATACTAAACAAGTAAATAACATTCATAAAACTGAGTCGAATGCATGCAAAAAACTGCTAAACTCGTATCAAATACATAAAGGAAACTACAATACATTAGTATTAGGTATATAAAATAGTTAATATGTCATATTTCACTCGTATAATTCATTAATATACACAACCATATGTAAACATTCGTACTTTATCGTGTCCCCATATAATTCAATAAACTTCGATAATATTATCTGTGTCTCTACATAATAACTTTACATTTATGTTTTATAAATATTATGGAATATTATTTATAACCTGTGGTCTTCATTTAGTCAACCTTACAGATAAAAGTCTACGAAATCTTAAAATTGCGTGGTGTATTCTTCAATATAGGTACCTTACATGTATTCACAAGTTATAAAGAGTACCTTATCACCAATTTTTTATCTTCACCGGAATAAACGCGACATGATACGTGCGCATTTCATGATCTCTGACATAACGACAACAACACTGATAATATTGAACTTTGTTAATATATATCAGGGTATCCCAACCTTTATTTGACCAGGCACCATTTGATTTCCTTGTTGTTAGTGGGGACCATTAATAAATAATATTATATACGCGAAAGTTTGTGAGTATGGATGGATGTTTGTTACTCTTTCACGCAATATCTACTAAACTTATTGTGATGAAACTTTACAGTAATATAGCTTGTATATTAGAATAACATATAGGCTTTTTCACTTCACCCGGGTGACACCACCGGCACTGCTAGAAAAGAATATTGAATATCACACAATAATCTGTATTCGAAAGTAGAATATCTCTTTCTTTTTCTCCTTCCATTGTCCCACCCACCTTCGATACTACAACAACGTTGATCCGAATTTAAAACAAATAATATATTTAAAATTAGTCGCGGATCATTTTCAGTTCTGGCGAAACTCCGGTTGGGAACCACTGATACATACCAAAACCATTCTATTACAATAATAGCAAATTTGGGATTGTGTACCTTAAGTCTGTTAAAATTAAGTCGTATATAGATCTCACGTCTGTCGTTCTACTGCGAAGTTGTAAGAATAATCTCGGTCGAGTTCAAAGCGCGTGCGCCGCTTTATCACTGGCAACTGTGTCTGTAATGGAAAAATTTGTATTTTGTAATATCATCAATAGCTGAGGATTTTGAGGATGCAATGGCTTATTAGGGCAACGCAAAAGCAATGTAGGTTTCACTGAGCTTGACTTTGTATAAAGAAGGCAAGCAGTTTACGTGGTGTTTTGGATGAAAGTCAGACATAAAAGTGATACTACAGAGTACAGAATTGGGTTTAGGACAGGAAGAGGGCTTGATAGTAATGGGGAATATTGATACCATTGCTCAAATGTATGGTTGTCATGTCAGGTTGACTTCCATGCGGTTCCCCAAAAAACCACAGCAGTAAACTTCTGAGGAATTCGGATTCCTAACTGACCTAACCTTATTCTGATTATATTAAATTCTTCTAGTGAATTACCAACGTATAGCATTAACGAAGTCGGTTGCACCAACCATTATTATGGAATAAAAGAAGAGAAACATCACACAAAGGAGTATTGACTTACCAGTGCATCATTCGGAAGTCCTCTCAACTTGGGGTTGAGCACGAACGGAACGCCATCCATTCCGTTGTACAGCCCTAGCGTCTGGTAGTTGGGTGTCTTAGGGAGCGGCGCGGGGCCCTTCTTGCGGGAGAGCGCGGGGGGCGAGGCGGCCGCGGCGGGGGAGGAGGCGGGCGAGGGGGCGCCGGGCGGCGCGGGGGGCGACAGCGGCGGAGGAGGGCGCGGCGCGGGCCGGGCCGGCTTCACGTTGTACGAGAGGCTTAGCGCCTCGTAGTCATGGTCCGACGTGAACTCCTCCACCCGGGGGTACGCATTTGGGGACTTGAGGTTGAGGTTGTTCAGCTCGGCCACTATGGGGGACAGTTTCGGCGGTCGCTCGGGCACTGGACGCAGTCTGTGAATGTGAACATGTGCTAGATAAATATAACATATACAAGATTATAAGTGTAGTACAAAAAAGCTATCTTATTGCTAATCAAACAAATCCTATGAAGAGAGGCTCATACCGCATAGTACGAATTTAGTTAATAATTTCTCACGCCAAACCCGCCCGAGGCAGCTTTCCCCAGCCAAAGGGGACCTCGCAGACGAGGATCCCCAGTTTCAAGACGGGACGGAAAGATCGCGGCAGGAGCGCCACAGCTTCCAATCGCAACCCAAAGGGACGCCCACGTCCCACAGGGAAGGCGAAAGGAAGCTGCTAACACGCCCACACGCAAGCAATGTATCAGAGCCAACATTGTCCAGGTCAACTTACATCATGCTATGGCAGCAACAGCGGTCATAGAAAACCTCTTCCGCAAAAACGACCTGGACCTTGCTCTGATACAAGAGCCATGGCTCAACAAAGCCACGCCTTTAGGCCTCAATGCCTCAGGTAATATTCTTTTTAATACCACTGGCACTAAACCTAGAGCATGCATTCTTTTTAATAAGAAACTAGATTTTCTGACTGTTCCAGAACTATGTACAGATGACCTAGTGACAGCCTTCGTCAATTTCCCTGGATGCACAGGGTCAAAAGTACTGGTCTGCTCTGCATACCTACCTGGACATGATGAAAACAACAAAATCATCAAAGACCCGACAACCGGCCTACAGCCTGTGGTGGAATACGCCCGTAAGCACAAGGCCGAACTCCTCGTGGGCTGCGATGCAAACGCCCATCACACAAACTGGGGAAGCTCTGACATCAACACCAGAGGTAAGTCACTTGATGATTTTATACTAACCAACTGTCTTCAAATCCTAAATACAGGGTGCACACCGACGTTCGTCACTGCCACAAGACAAGAGGTACTAGATATAACACTCGCGACCGACAAACTGGCCGAATATATCACTCATTGGCATGTCAGCAATGAGAACTCCATGTCTGATCACAAGCACATCAGATTCACAATTGAGGCTGCAACAGACTCAAACCCCATACTCTACAGAAACCCAAAGGCTACAGATTGGCCTAAATACAGAGACAGTCTTACAAGCCTAATTGCGGACCTTCCGAAGAGTATCAAATCTCCTCTAGAACTAGAACTCGCTGTGGACATACTTCTAAGTGGCATAATAAGTGCCTACCAGAACAACTGTCCCATCAAAACCAAAACCGCCAAATGTAAAACACCCTGGTGGAATAAGAGTCTAGAAAAGCTGAGGAAGAAAACTCGCAAATTATCCAACAGGGCTAAAAAGGGACCTTTCGAATGGGCCCAATATAGTAAAGCCCAAACGGAATACTACTGCGAAATTAGGAAAGCCAAAAGAGCATCATGGCGTGCTTTCTGCGAGGAGATAACTCAGACTCCCCAAGGATCCAGATTACACAAAATGCTTGCCAAGGCGCCAAATAACCAAATTGGACTTATGAAAAGGCCCAATGGTACCTATACGACATCAGAGGAAGAAACTCTACAGCTGCTATCTACAACCCACTTCCCTGGCTCGGTTCATATCTCAAGAGATAAGGAGAACCCTCCAAGCTCACATCTACAAAAGCCCAACCATGAGGCGTGGAACAGAGCTGCGAGGATTTTTCGACCAAAACAAATTATATGGGCTATAAAATCTTTCAAGCCATATAAATCATCGGGAGAAGATGGAATTTTCCCGGCCCTGTTACAACAAGGGCTTGACATCCTATCTCCCTATCTGGTAAGAATATTTAGAGCCAGCTTTGCCTGGGGTTTTATACCAGAACCATTAACGAAGGTCAAAGTTACCTACGTACCGAAAACCGGTCGAAGAGACTACTCGCAGCCAAAGTCTCACAGACCTATAAGCCTAACCTCTTTCATAATAAAAACCATGGAAAAGGTTCTGGACCAACACATTAGAGCTACAATCCTCGAAAATGCTCCCCTGCACAGGAATCAACATGCCTACCGCAAGGGACATTCCACAGAGACCGCCTTGCTCGAACTCACCGACAAGGTCGAGAAGGCCTTTGAGGACAAACAAATAGCTCTATGTGCATTTCTCGATATTGAGGGTGCTTTTGATAACACGCCCATAGAGACCATCTCACAGGGACTCATCCGCAAGAAAGTGGATGAAACCACCACTCAATGGATCAAAGCAATGCTCTCAAATCGAACCATTAAAACTACTCTTCACAACAGTACGTTAGAAATCCGACCTACCAAAGGATGCCCTCAAGGAGGCGTTTTATCGCCACTGCTGTGGCTACTAACGGTAGACCAGCTCTTAGATGTTATGACCAAAAACCAATTTGAGGTACAAGGCTACGCAGACGATTTAGTAGTCATGGTCAGAGGGTTCTGTGCAACAACAATATCAGACCGCATCCAAAGAGCACTAAACATCATAGTTAAATGGTGTAAGGAAAATGAATTATCAGTAAATCCTGATAAAACAGTAATTGTTCCGTTTACAAAAAGGAAGAAACTTGACAAACTTGTCATGCCTAAAGTAAATGGAAGAATATTAGAGTGCTCCAAAGAAGTCAAGTACCTGGGCGTAACCTTCGACCAAAAACTGACATGGAACACACACATAGACAACATAACTCAAAAGGCGAAAACATCCCTAGGTATAAGCCGACGGGTAGCGGGGCCCAGATGGGGAATCAACCCCAAAATTGCCCTATGGCTTTATACAGCAGTGGTGAGACCACTTACCACCTATGCCTGCGCAATCTGGTGGAGGAAAACCCTCCAATCCACAGCTGCCACCAAGCTAAACAGCCTACAGAGAATTGCTTGTCTGATTATTACAGGAGCCATGAGCACCACGCCGGGAGCAGCTCTAGACGCATTATTGGACTTGACGCCCCTTCCTCTATTCATACAGGAAAAGGCGAAAGCCAATATGCTCAGAATAAGTTCCCAAAGGAGGATATCTTGGCATTCCCTGGCCATAAAAACTATACAAGACTCGATTATGAGTGATCCTATTCTGGGAATGCCTGAAGACAATATGGCACCACAGTGTAACTTTGTACAATATTACAAAATCGAAATATCTGGAAGAGACGAATGGCAAAATAACCATATACCGTCTCACTCAGAGCATGACCTAGTCTGGTTTACAGACGGGTCCAAAATAGGAGATGATGTAGGATGTGGAATATGTGGTGTAAAACCCAAAATCTGCAACTATATAGGCTTAGGAAAATACGCCTCAATCTTTCAGGCAGAGACTTACGCCTTAATTAGATGTCTGGAAGTAATCCTAAGCCTCAACTACATCAATCAGAACATATACATTTATTCGGACAGTCAAGCTGCTCTACTAGCACTTAACTCGTACGAAATCCGTTCTAAACTTATTAGAAACTGTATCCTGCTACTAAATGAAGTAGGAAGCAGAAATAATATTATACTGAGATGGGTCCCCGGGCATTCAAATATTGAAGGCAATGAGAATGCCGACCATCTGGCAAAGTTAGGGGCAAAAACCGTCCAACTGGGCCCCGAACCCTTCTGTGGTGTGCCTCGTTGCCTAAAACTGGGACATCTCAAATTAATAACCAAACGAGAAGCACTGAATCACTGGCAAGAAATGCCAGGAGTAATACATTCAAAAGACCTTATATCGGGCTTCTCGACCAAATACTCCAATAGATTACTGCAATTGAGTAAAAACAACAT
The DNA here is from genome assembly GCF_030625045.1 of Achroia grisella. NCBI lineage: Eukaryota > Metazoa > Arthropoda > Insecta > Lepidoptera > Pyralidae > Achroia > Achroia grisella. The sequence goes on from NW_026713011.1 coordinate 471,969, forward strand.
ATGCATGATGACTAGGGCCCTCACAGGACACTGCAAATTGAACAAGCATATGGCTAAGCTAGGCCTATGCACGACAAGTATCTGCAGATTCTGCCAAACTGAAGAGGAAACGCCGCTTCACATCCTATGTGGTTGTAGCCCACTCATGCATAAACGAAATATCTCCTTTGGAAAGTTTACACTCTTTCCCGAGGAGATAAAAACGATCGCTCCTAAGAATATCCTTCAATTCTTGTCCCTGACGGGTCTAGGTAGCGAACTCTGAAAAGGGCGAGCACAATAGATCTATGTAGGTCGCAGTGCTACAGGTGCTACACATCTGACAATAGCCCAAACAACCCAATAAAAAAAAAAAAAAAAAAAAATAATAATTTCTCTGGCACCGATTTTACTGATCTGTCTACTAATCTTTATTTCAATACTGTACCAGACAATTACTCACTACTGAGTAACAAACATCTATATATATTTTTACATTAGTCCAATAAGTGGACGCAGAGTTCCACATGTAATAGGAACTATTTTTTTAAATATGTTACAGCAGGGGTGCCAACCGTACGCGCATTACATACGAGTGTGTACTAGTATGGAACCTACGAAAATTGGTAGAAGTATTATGATGAGGTTGACTCTCTAGTCAAATTCAGCCAATGTAGGAGATTTGCGTTTCAGGGTTGTCAACCCTGGATGTTAGTTATGGTGGTGGTACCTCCTGGCTGCTTCCGGCGTGACGTTGCTGACCACGTTCTCGTACTCGTTGCCACGGTGAGTGGGCGACGTGTCCGCGCTGCCACCGCTCACTTTGTAGCATACCATCTTGCCGTTTACCTCACTGTGAACAGTTTTAAAATAATATTTGAAGTATTTAAGATTTTTATATATTTAGTAAAATCATTGACAAACAAATTTATTAAATATCTAACAAAATATATTAACGTGCTTACCCCTCCGTTTCAAATAGAGATCGAAATTACGACGGCTTGAGCCGAACTCTTCGAACTCCTAGGTATTTAAGTTCTTCCGCGGATTCGGAGTGTACAGCTACTTTAATCTTTACTCGCCCTCTATCTTACCCGGCTAATACAAACCCCTGGGAGCCTTGCCTCATATTGGACCCTGAGCTGAAGTTCAAACCTTTAAGTTGAAGGTGCCCTTGACTAAAATCGTAACCTTCAGCTGCTACAAGTCCTCCGCGGGTTTGGAGTGAAATCTTCACTCGTCCTCTATCGTTCGACGCCTTTACAGCCAATAAAGGCCTACGGTCAACTTCATTAGGACAGTTCGAGAAAAGAAAACATGCTTACCCGGCTAATATAAACCCCTGGGGCGCCTGCCTCATCTTGGAGCAGACGATGACGTCAGTGACGGGCGGCGCGGGCGAGCACGCGGGCGGCGCGACACGACGCGACACGCGCGTACACACGCGCCGCTTGCCCGCGCGGCCCGCCACGCTGAACCCGGCCGGGGCTGCCTCGCGCTCCCCCACCACCATCACGCCGTCCATCACGTACCCGGGCACACCTGCCGACATCACTCTCACTCAAGTACTTTGTAGGCTTCCGACATCACTCTTAGTACAGTACTTTGACGACATCGGTGGTCTACCGGTTTGGCACGACGCTTTATTTCCGATGGTCGCGAGTTCGACTCCTCGCATGATGATGTCCGAGGTTCTAATCATGTAAATCGGCGACATCAGCTTTGCTATTGCAATGACAAACTCTCACTAATAGCTGGAAAGCTACGGTGCCAGTATTAATAATTTATACTAATATTATATTATAAAGAGGTAAAATTAGTATGTTTGTTTGGAGTAATATCCGGTTCAGCTGATCCTATTTTAAAAAATGAAATGGTGTGTGGGTATATCTGTTATAGAGCAAGAGCCCATGACGGGCAGACCTTAGTATTATAAGTAAATATGAAAGAAGAAAGAAAGACTGGCTGAAGGAGAGAAATTGTTATTAGCGAGGCCTATTGAACCGATTGTTAGTAATTTACCCTGTTAGTTCAACCCCGCGCTCCTAGTGAATTCACAACCAAGGATTGAGTGATAAGATTTCAATCATATCCATCTCCCTATCAGTGCGTCCCACCAGCAGTACCTAATCACAATTTCATTATCCTATTAATATATAAAACTAATATTTGTGAATGAATGTTTGTTACTTTTTCACACAAACGCTACTAATAATATTATATCCTACGAATTGCCTTGAAATAGTTAGTCATAAACAAAAAATATTTTATCCAATTTGGAGTTATTTCGCGAAAGTCCAAGTATTAACAGTTCCAGTTTGGTCACCGAACAGTCAACACTAAGCTTCCGATCTATATCCGAACTAATTCAATGCCTCATGATGCCTCGTTCAGATGACAAACCCATTTTGCAATATGGATGTAGACTAAAAACTGTACTATACAATTTTATCACCACTAGAGGAGGTCGTAACGCTTCCAAAAGCGGCAATCAGGTTTCCTGAACATTTGTGGTCAAGTTCTATATAGTTGTGGAAGACAACAAATATTTAGAATTAAACAAAATAATATAAATAGATTGAGTAATACGCAAAAACATCCGTATTTAGCATCATAATCTACGGAAATTCGAGAAGGAAGACATTCGTCGCGGTTAACTGTACACCATTCTTATACATCAATAGCTATAACTGTGACCATTAAATCAAACTGTATCATTACGGTGGCGGAAATTAGCGCAATCACGGCACCCGTCATACGAGAGTAACCACAACAGATTCGACCTTCGTTAGAATTAATGAATGTGAACGCGCCAGTATCTGCCGCGATACGAATACAATACAGATAATCTTTATAGTGCACTTTGCAAACAACTGTTGAACAGCTTCAAATTATGTGTGTATAGTAACTCATTTCAATTTATATTATAAATAAATCGCACACATGATGTCTTTTAAGCCTTCTGTAATATTAGTATTCATCCCTATACAATTTCTAAACATTCTTGTTCTACTTACTCACTAGATAGTTAGCTAGCTTACCTTCAGTCTTTGATAAGCAGATATAATGACTAGGTTTCTTTGTGAAGAGACCATTTTGGCGCAGCAGTCCAGCGTCGGCGTCCTCGTCGTAGGTGCGGCTGACAGGCCAGTAGCCGGCTGGACACTTGGCTACACTCTCCACAATCTGCAGCGACAGCAGCGGCCGCTCGTCCGGCAGGGCGCCGTCGAGAGCGCTCAGCACTTTCGACATTGTTGACTATGTCATTCTTTGATAATTCAGTCTTCTATTATTGCAGTGGATTGAATGAAAATACCCCTGAAATTAGATATAAATTAATTGTTACAGATATATGAAAAAAAATACTCCTTCTGATAAGATTAGATTCCATAAAACACTGACTTCAAAGATAACAAAATAGTATAGAAACTACAGAAAATTAAATTCTGTTGATTAGTTAATTAATCATCAAAATCAGTTGATATGCTCTTTTATAATAGTAACAATAATTAATAACACAGAACAATACACACAAGACCATCTACTCCCAAATAAGCAGAGCTCCAGTTATGGGTAACATATGGACAACTGATAGAAACTTAAATATATAGATAATAGACACAGAAAACACCCAGATCAGGGGAGAAGAGGATTGTTAGTAATGTGAAATAATAACCCCATTCCTAGGAATGTACCATGTCAGGTTGACCTCCACATGGGTCCCCGTGGAAACCATAATAATAAATTCATGGTGAATTTACCAAGATGGGCTAACTGACCTGACTTCTAGCTCATCTTATCATTCTCTACTGGTGCCCCACCAGCATAAACCATGTGCATCATACTCATGAATAGAAATGTATGCACCATGCAAGGAATCAAATCTGTCATCATAGGAAATTAACTGGAGAAGCCCATCAATAATATTAAGTTTAATGTTATATAATATAAGTTTCTAAACATATTACAAGTACCACACCCTATTAATTTCTGTTAATTTATTTTAGTTTATCTAATACCTAATTTGATAAAAAAATCTATAATAGTTATATTCAGTTTGTTTGTATTTGAATAAATATTACTTTTAATATATTAGAACAGTTATTCAAAATTACATTGCAGGATAATATTTCTTATGATGAAAGAGAGGAAAAGATCCAATGACATCAAAGCAATTAAAAAAAAATTTGATGAGTGTAGCTGCAAATAGAAAATCTTAGAGAAAGTCGGAGGAGACTTTTATCCACATGGGATCATATATAAAGAAACCAAATTAATTAAACTTCAATATATACTTTAAATTGTAATTATATGATGGAAATAAAGCTTAAATAAATTAAATAGTCTATCTTTATATGAAATTTTGGTAGTACTTTTGTATTGTAATTGCAAAATAAATATCCAATATTTGCAGGGCCAAGATTATTTTCTATCAAAAGTAACGTAAAGGAAAAGTGTATACAACACATATTTTGCTGAATCATGTTAATCTCCTGATTCACCTGTTGAATCAGTTCACGACTTAATTATTACCATGACACTGTGTAATTTCTATAACATTACCAGTATATAAATTTTGCTTATAATCCCATATTATAAAAAGAGTGAGTGACAATTTTAATGAAAGGTAAACTCCGATATCATTACACCATTTTGATAAATTGTTTATCACATAGATTACCATAGTATAGATTATCATTGTGTAATAGAATATAATAATTATTTATTCAAATAAATGTAAATTTATTCATTTTTTAAAGGTCAAACTTTTTTAATCTACAACTCATTTGGAAAGCTTTCTTATCACAAGAAGAAGAATGATTCCACACTAGTACTTACAAGACACCCTTGTCCTACTCCAGTTTTATATGTATTAATTTTATCTAATAAAAGTCACTATGTTAAAAAGTAACTTATATAAAAAATAATATTAAAATTACTTAAACTCAATGTAGGTGAGCACTACTACTCTTTTAATATCACCATAATAAATGTGAGTACTGTATTTATCAATCAATAGTACTATAAACTACTAAAAGATAGGGTTCCATTGAAGAACATTAATTGATGAATGACCCATTATGTATGCACACAAAGACAAAACATCAAGTTGAAACAAAACAAACATTGAAAGAACTCTAGTCATTTGGAAAATAATAACACATAACACTGTTACAATTATTTTAAGATCAATTCGCAATGTTACCCGACAACCTACTTGGCACTATTCCATGTAGCAAGTGTCTCCAGTGCATGCAGACAGAGGCAACAATTAAAAACAATTGTCCAAAGATGAACGATATATCGACCATTGACCCCGCAACTGATGAGACATCTCGGGTGCACTAATATAATTGTACCGTTATCTATCCTTAAAATAAACTTACGGTAGTCATGACATCACGTGTACAATAGAACGGAATTCTTCGCCCAGGCCTAGACCTCCTTTTTCTTCTCACTTGCAAGTGTTACAAAACAATACGCGACCATGAACTACTAGTAAACTTCAAATAACAATAACTAAAAATATAGAATAAAATTAATAAAGAAATGAGATTTAAGAAATAACGGGATAATATTTTAATTTAAATATTTTGTTTAGATGGCTGAAATATTCTTTAAAGAATATTTTGACACAAAACTGAATACGAAAAAAACGTAAGTAAGAGCAATGGAAACACCAACTAGGGTAGCGATGATAGATAAATCAATGTTTTTCAAAAATATCGATATTTTTACATCGTTGTCATGTCTTCGATAATATCAAAACATTCATGTTAAGTCACCATAAACCTATAAAAAAGGTCATTCGAAATAGGATTACCGATAATCTATACAAATTCATTCGAAACTCAATCATGATGCGTCTCAGGCATGCATCAGTTAGGATCTAATAATTTATGATCTAAAAAAAGTATCCAAAACAAAAATGGATAAAATTCCATGTAAGTTCATCGCCGCCTCGATAAAATCATCATCACCATCATGGCTTTTCATATATCCCTAAATTAGGGAGATCTATATGTTGGAAACTAAAATAACATGACATCATTTGGGATGACTACATATACTATAAATCAATATTTGACTTAAAAATGATTATATGTACTTGGAAAGTGACCGGAAATAGTAGACGATAATTTTATGGATATTATTATGAGTATAATAGTAAAGTGTTTGACTGGTACTTTAATGTTAACGAGTAGATATCGATAACCAGTATGTGTTGCATCCCTAATGAAAGATTGTCACAGGTTAGGTTCTTAGCTGTAAGATATATAGAGTATTTTTATTCGTTATCTTTTAATCAAATTCATTGTATAATACAGAAATAAGAGTTATGAATGGTAGACTGATGACTAATGTATGAAAAATTATTGTGGTAAGAATTGCTATGATATAAATGAAATATTTTGTGATATGGCTTCGATTTTGTAAACAAAGTATCGAAATTCTTATCATTCGTAGTTCATCTCTTTCACGAATACAGACGAAACATTAAACAATTAATTTTAGGTCCTTACACTCAATCCAATTTTAATGGCAACACAGGTCATAAAATTCAGAAGAAAAAACCAATTATGTTTACTTTTCTAGCTCTGTAGCTTTATTATAGAAATGTTATTTCAAACTAGAAATAATTATAATGTATATGTATATAGTAATATACTTATTTAGATCTAAGTAGTCTTGATTTATCATGAAACTTGGACGTCGGTAATATTTAATTGCGATACTAGCGCCGAGTGGATTGCGGAATTTAAAGGAATTCGTTTTCCTTATGGGGCGGAGATATTATATTAGGCTTTGTCGTACTGGCCACTTTGATCTCAAATATGTACGCTTTAAGTATGAATTCCAATTTCAAATTTATACAGCTATTTGCTCATGCATTTGTTTTTCGAAAATCGTAATCCATATGTTTTTTCCATCTTTGATTTGTTCTTTGCGTCACTCAATTTACAAAATGGAATACTTAAAATATCGCGTTATTTACAAGTAGAAGTTCCGCCGTGGTACCAGTGCTGCAGAAACGGCTCGAAAGATTATATTAACTAGTAACTAATATATTAGTTGCGCACCTAACAGCTATCAACGAACTCACACAGATTAATGAAGAAATTATTAAATTCAAGCTATATAAAATTTTCTTAATTTAATTGTACTTTCTTACGGTTTTTCCACGATTTATTAGTAATATTTATTCAAGTGTTAATTAAATTAATTAATAAATAACAATAATAACGTTGGAGTTGTTATAAGTGGTGTACACTTTAGTACTTTGTGGGTATAAATTTTTTTGTATTTTTCTATAGAAATCTTTTAATGATGAGTTGGAGAGACTTATCTCTTGTGTGCAATTTAAATGATATTGTAGAAGGGTTATAAAAATTACGGAAATATTTGCAACATGGTTTATTGTATCGAAGTACATAACTATAGAAACTAATGCAATGCAACCACATATAATATCTAACAAATATCACTCTATATAGCACTTTACGAAATTAATCGTGTAATAAATTATGCAATCTAGTTATTTACATTTATTTTTTAAAATATTTCATTACATTATTATTCAAATTCATGTCATAATTAATAATGGTATTATCGAAAGCATGAACATAATGTTAATGATTTAAAAACACTCGAATATTTTTATCACATCTACTTTATGAAATAATTGCTACCAAGTTATAGTAGAACTCGAGTATTCACAGCGATGTTGCCAGACTCTACAATATTAAATTACAACAGCAATTGTTTCAATACTATTGGCCACAGCCCGCATTTCTAATACATATGTCAAAGAAGTTTGCAAAGAATTTTGCAACCAAGTAGAGTATGTAGTAAGTAGAGTAAATAAATAAACAAAATTTAAGTTAATATGATCTACAATTAATGTCAAAAAGGTTGTAAAGAAAATTAAGACATTTTGTAAACTTCACTTACTGTCGCTCAGCTGTGACATTTACACAGGGAAATGATGTGACTACAAATAAAGCTCTTTGTTCTCACATTTCCTTGTACCTACGTCACAACTAACAGAATGTAGGTGAATTTGTAGAACTAATTTCATGTTCACGTTTGAATGTCCTTTGCTTACAAACTTCGTGCATACTATATTAGGATAATAACACAGATCACTCCAAAACTTTGAAGGGCAAAGGAGTAGTGTCAGCTGTGCCTGATGACGAACTAAAGTATGGAGACACGTCGGAGAGGTAGTTTCGAGGTAGTAGTCCAATCAGGAGCGCTATTTTAGCTGCGATAGGAGCCTTTTCTGCATCATCAATTATAGTGTCTTGGTCGGGCATGACCTATAACAGATACAGTAAAGTGATTTATTGCTCGAAAAAAGAATTACAGAGGGAACTCATTCATATAGTTTCCACAACATCACATTTGCAATAACCTGTTTAAGGTATTACATCTCATATATATATTTGATCAGAGAAAAAAACGATAAAAAAAAACAGACAGCTGAAATATACATAAGTAAAAGTACAAATTTATAAATTTAAACAACAACAAGTATGTTGGTATGTTAGACTCCATTCTCCGCAATTAGCCTCACATTCGGGCCGTTGTGCGTGTAACAACAACAAGTACAAATGTATTAATAAATTTGTACTTAGTTTCATTTTCTATTTATTTCATATCCCGTAAATGCATATTGTTTTATTACCTTGTCAGCAATATGTTTATGAATAAGTCCATCGCCGCCAACGTAAAATGTCGAGAAGCCGTCATACCATCTAAAACATAGATAACATAGTTAATTATAAAATTCATCCATCAATTGGATGCAATTAAAAAAAAATGTACCCATAACACAAGCTCTGTTTAGCTTCGGACTAGATGGCGCTGTGTAAATTGTCCTGAGTTATTATTATTATAACAAAACAACTTACAACTGCTGATCATGAAACACCTGCTTCATATTCCAGAGCTTGTATTTCCAGAACATGAAGAATACTTTTAGTGCTGATATTCCTCTGACTCGCCACCTCATTCTGAAAGTAGTAAATATGTTTTTTTAATATAAATAAACATAGAATAATATAAATGATGTTCATAGGTATGTGTAATAATAAAGGTATAATAATTATAATACAAACGACAAGATATTTATAAATACGAGGTTCATTCTATGCCTATTTGAACACTTGAGCCACAAGTGTTCTGTTTGAATTATGGCATCCTTTCATTGAATATGATTTTCAGAAAATTAACAAAACATATATGTATTTTAGGAAGAGACGATGTTCCATTTTAAATCGTATTAAAACAATACAAGGAATGAAAAAAAATATTAAAAAATAAACATCAAATAGTTAAGTTCATAGAAACTTTATACAGAATATTGAAGCCATTAAATTGGGTAATATAAATAACATTCTCAACATGAACATGTTGAGAATGTTATTTATATTACATTATGTGTAATAATAATTATTATATTCCAGTGCTTCGTTCTCGATATATATATTTACCATGTAGTTTCTTCAAATCACTAGGCAACATAACGCATTTTTAGAGCTAGATTCTAAAGCCTAAAATAAAAAAGAAAATTAAACGTTTCACTGTCAACACTTGTCATACTCTATAGACAATAGATTGATACTTGTCATTCTTTACTTTGCGTGGCAACTATTGCATCATAATTTTTAATTGTTCTTTAATTCTCAGTATTTTTTAATTGAAAACATATAACATTGAGTGTTTTTAGCATGCCGAAACGGAAAAATGAAGACAAAATACAGAAATACAAAAATAAAATACGACGTCTTGAAGAGAAACGTAATAAAGCTCGACGACGTAAATCATCATATTGCGTCTCAGATTCAGAAGAATCTATCCAATATAAACAGACAGGTAAGTTTTATATAGTAAATAATTACAGATATGCAATATCCCAATATACATTACAAAGGTTACGGGTACAAAAACTTGAACATGCAAGTTGCGTCATCCCTAGAAAATATCGTTGAGATATTACAAAGGTCGTCAGTACTAAAAACATGCAAGTTGTGTCATGCCTAGGGAATGTCCGTGAGACATTACAAAGGCTATTTGCACTAAAACTTGAATATAGAAGTTGCGTTAAGCAAGGCGATTATACTTAGTATAGTTACTATGAAAGGTGTCTGTTCTAAAACTGGAACATACATGCTGTATAAACCCTAGGGAGCATCCGAGAGATGTTACGAAGGGTATCACTATAAAAACTTGAACATGCAAGTCAAATTAAGCCTGGGAAGCATCCGTGAGATGTTGCGAAGGCAATGTTTACTAAAAACATAATATAAAAGTTTTATTAAAACTGATAAATTTAAAAAGTGGCTTTTCTAAATTTATTCACGCCTTTCAGATCAATCTGAGGAAAACAATTATACAGAATCTTTAATAGATGCTGTATCTATATGTTCACAAGGGACTAATCTGCCCTCAGATATAGAAAATATGGACCCAAACGTTATACAACAACAACTTCACAGAGATACTCAGATAAACCAACCGGGGGGTCCACTGAACAGTGCACAGGTGAACCAACTTTAAATAGTGATATATTGCAAGCTCTTGGTGATGCCATGGAGGAAAAGCCTCTATTCGGTGATAATATCAATAATGAGTTAGCAAAACGATGGAATAAAATAGCGAAAAATGGGTTAGATAGAGAAGTAAAAGAGTCATTACTGAAGCAGTATTTAATACCTGATAATTGCAAAACTTTGCAAGCTCCTAAGCTCAATCCAGAAATCATGGCCACAATTTCTGATACTGGAAAAAGACGAGATAAGAAAATAGAGGCTGATCAACAACAGTTAGGTCAGGGGATATCAGCTTTGAACAAGGCACTATCCTTGACAATTACCGACACAGGTGATAGTCTAAATATAATAAAAATATTAAGTGATGCCTCAAAAATATTAACAGACTTACATTGTCACCTGACATTTAGTAGGAAGAAAATAATCTCAACTTCCTTGGACAAAAAGTTTTTAGAAATTATAAAAGATATAGATAGAGATGAATATCTCTATGGAGAGAATTTATCAGAAAAAATAAATGCCTTGAAAACCGCACAAAAAACTGGACAAACAATTAAAAAATCTGACAATTTCAAGCCCTCAAACAGAAGAACATTAAATCCTAGCACTTCGGGAAATTTCCGGGGCCTGCCTCGATATGCAGCACCAAAACCCTTCAACCGAGGTGGGCCAAAACGCCTGATGCAACGAAACCTTCCATACAAACAGCAGCATTATACAACAAGGAAATCCAAACAAGAAATGAAACCTCCTGCTCGGAAGTAATGGTATGTCATGGTGGCAGATTATCACATTTTATCCAATGTTGGGAAAAAATCACTGATGATACTACAATCATCCAATACATAAGAGGTTATTCTATACCTTTCACCACTTTACCATTTCAAAACATTATTCCAAGTTCATTTCAGTATAATTCTGATATAGAGAAGCAGGATATGAAAATTGCTATTACTAAATTACTTAAATTAGGGGCCATTTCTGTTTGTGAGCCCCATCCAGGTCAATTCATTTCCTCTATTTTTCTAATTCCTAAACCAAATGGCAGTAAAAGATTTATTTTAAATTTAAAACAGTTAAATAAGTTTGTAGCTACAGCACACTTTAAAATGGAAGATCATAGGACTGCGGCATCCTTGATAAATAAAAATAATTTTTTAGCAAAAATTGACCTTAAAGAATCATATTTGCTTATATCCATAAACCCAGAAGATCGAAAATTCCTTCGCTTTAAATATGATAGATTATATGAATTTAATTCACTACCATATGGCCTCTCCTCCGCTCCCTACATTTTTACAAAAGTCATGAGAGTAGTAGTCACATACTTAAGGAAAAAGGGATATAAGAATATAGTTTATCTGGACGATTTACTGTGCCTAGGCACTACTTACCAGTCATGTTTAGAAAATGTTAAACAGACTATTTTTACTCTGGAATGCTTAGGATTTGTTATAAACTATGAAAAAAGTTTTTTAGTACCTTCCAAATCTTGCAATTTTTTGGGTTTTATTTATGATACAAGTAGTATGACAATGCAATTACCTTTAGAAAAAAGATATCAACTTCAAAAGGTGACAAATAAATTCCTTAACATTTGTAAATGTACAATACGGGAATTTGCCCAACTTATAGGGTTGTTAGTGTCAGCCTGCCCAGCTGTACAGTATGGCTGGTTATACACCAAATATTTAGAACGTCATAAATACCTAGCTTTACTAAAAAATTTTAATAATTATGATTGTATTATGGATTTACACCGAGATACGAGGTTAGATCTTGAATGGTGGGCAAAAAATATATTGCTAGTATCAAAATCAATATTAGTCCGTAATTATGATATTGAAATTTATACTGATGCATCTAGAACGGGCTGGGGCGCGGTCTGTAATAACAGTAAAATTAATGGCGCATGGAAGGAAAATGAATATAAATTTCACATAAATTATCTAGAACTGCTAGCTATTTTTCTGGCATTGAAAACTTTTGTTAAAAACAAACAAGAAATTCAGGTTCTGTTAAGAGTAGATAATAAAACGGCTATTTCTTACATTAATCGTATGGGTGGTATTCAGTACCCACACCTTAATGACTTGGCTAGAAATATTTGGAAATGGTGCGAAGAAAGGAAAATATGGCTCTTCGCCTCTTATATAAAATCTTCAGATAATGTAGAAGCAGATATAGAATCTCGAAAAACAAATACAGATATCGAGTGGGAATTAAATTCACGCGTTTTTAAAGAAATAATAAATAAATTTGGTACACCACAGGTGGACCTTTTTTTGCGTCTAGGGTCAACACTAAATGTCCCTTATATTTATCCTGGAAGCCAGATCCAGATGCATTAAATGTAGATGCATTTACTGTAAATTGGTCAAAGTATTATTTTTATGCCTTTCCACCATTTAGTCTAATTTTAAAATGTCTAATGAAAATAAGATATGAAAAAGCCTCAGGAATCATAGTCGTGCCCTACTGGCCATCACAACCATGGTTCCCCGTTATGCAGGAAATGTTGGTTTCTGATTTATTATATTTTGGGCCAGATAAAGATCTGTTATTTTCGCCTTACAGGAGCTGTCATCCTCTTCACCAGCAACTTATCCTGGTGGGCGGAATCTTATCAGGCAATCTATGATAAGACAAGCTATCCCCACTATCGCTTTAGATACTATGATAGCTTCACTATCAAAACACACACTAAAACAATATGATGTAACCTACAAAATATGGTGGGCTTTCTGTCAAGAAAACCAAATTAACCCTTTGTGTGCCTCAGTACCAAAAATAATACAGTTTTTAACAATTCAGTTTGAGAAAGGCTCTTCTTATGGAACCCTTAATTCTCATAAATCTGCTCTCTCTCTAATAATTGGTTCGCGTATAGGGAGGGATGAGCGTATTAAAAGGTTGTTGAAAGGTTTTTACAAAACAAATCCTCCAAAACCGAAATACTCTTTTACTTGGGACCCATCTATTGTATTAAATACACTAAGAAAATGGCATCCTTGCATTTCATTACCGTTGGAAATTTTGACGAAAAAATTGGTTACATTACTAGCCTTATGTACAGCACAACGTGTACAAACACTTTCTTTAATAAAGATTAAAAATATATCTTATGTAGAGTCAGGTTTACATATAAATATCACAGACATAACTAAAACATCTGCGCCAGATCGTTCACAACCGGTATTGGTCTTACCATTCTATACCGAACCTGAGATTTGCCCATCACTTACTTTACAGTTTTACATTAATTGCACCAAAGATATAAGAGGTGATGTTGAAGAACTATTTATAACCACTAGAAAACCACATAGAGCGGCTACACCATCCACATTAAGTCGTTGGATAAAAAATGCGTTGACAAATTCTGGCATTAATACAGATATTTTTACGGGCCACTCTACTCGTCATGCTTCAACATCCATGGCCAAGATGAAGGGTGTGTCTATAGAGGCTATTAGAAATACCGCGGGTTGGACAGAGTCTTCGCAGACATTTGAAAAATTTTATAATAGACCCATTATGCAAAATACTAATATTTTTGCAAATACTGTTTTATCCGCAATGTGAGTGCTAACTATAGTACTTATATAATATTTAATATAAAAATAAGTGTGTATTAAGGGATAATAATGTGATAATAATTGTAACTTGTTATAATTAAGAACTGTGTAATGAAGAATTTCTTATATGACTGATTAATATGATTAATAATTATGTTTAAAGACTTGATAATGTTAATGTTAAAAATGAGAATTATCCATAATTTTAATTTTTGTAGTAAAAGACTGATTTATACCAAAAATAGAAAGATGTTTTATTACAGCTTATACTATCCAGTTGTAATATTAAGGAAAAATTAATCACAAACTCACTGAGACTCTAAATATCTACATGGTAAATATATATATCGAGAACGAAGCACTGGAATATAATAAATGATCAAACGAACTTACCTGTGATGTTCGATCATTATTATATGAAGTGCTTCGTTCGAAGATATATACCCACCCAGAGAACATATATAGTAGTAATACACCTGGTTTACTTAATCCCACCCTTTGAGTTTGTGATATAGTCTCTAAAGGAATGACAAGTATCAATCTATTGTCTATAGAGTATGACAAGTGTTGACAGTGAAACGTTTAATTTTCTTTTTTATTTTAGGCTTTAGAATCTAGCTCTAAAAATGCGTTATGTTGCCTAGTGATTTGAAGAAACTACATGGTAAATATATATATCTTCGAACGAAGCACTTCATATAATAATGATCGAACATCACAGGTAAGTTCGTTTGATCATTTATAATACAAACGACAAGATATTTATAAATACGAGGTTCATTCTATGCCTATTTGAACACTTGAGCCACAAGTGTTCTGTTTGAATTATGGCAGCCTTTCATTGAATATGATTTTCAGAAAATTAACAAAATATATATGTATTTTAGGAAGAGACGATGTTCCATTTTAAATCATATTAAAACAATACAAGGAATGAAAAAAAATATTAAAAAATAAACATCAAATAGTTAAGTTCATAGAAACTTTATACAGAATATTGAAGCCATTAAATTGGGTAATATAAATAACATTCTCAACATGAACATGTTGAGAATGTTATTTATATTACCTACCATCAGGTCCTAAAACAAGTATAAAATATTCATTATGATTTTGTTTTAATGTAATTGATATCGCAAACAAGCTGACGGCGCTGTGGGTTATTTCCAGAGTGTATGTATGTGTATATTACGTATTAATCTCAGAAACCAGTAGATTGAATTCTTTTTCCCAATTATTGAGGAAGTATGGCTATATAAAATTACTCATCAATCACTTGGTTCAGAGCTTCAAAAATAGGCGAAATTATGTGGATAAAGTTGTGCATATTAGCTAATGTGTGAATACTTACTTAACAGAGGAATCTTCAGGGTTTGCAGTGATCTTTAATATTTCAAAGCTCACATATGCGAATTTTAAATGTCCAACAGTACGCAACAATGCTATTTGCTTCACATAATGAAAAAGTCCTCTGAAAAAACAATAAACACATGTGCTTATTACATTAATAGTAATAGTCAACTTAGAAAAACTATGAGCATAATAGATCTATACAAATCGCAGTGTTACAGGTCATAGCACCTGATAATAACCCAAAACCCCTAATAAAAAAAACTATTGACCTTGCTATTTTAACTGGTGCATGTTTTGTGTCTAATTATGTAATACATTTGAAAATTTATATTGTATACACATTATTACACATTTTAGTATAGTAATAACTTTGATACCAATAATTATCAACAATCAATCATTTAGTTTACTTATGTAATATTTGGTTTTCATATATATATTAGTGTACTTCAGTCATCTGTCACTAGATTTGTACCACTTGCCATTATATCGCTGTGGTGTAAACTGTACTTTACTATATAATAATATTATATAGTGAAGTATATAATAATATATATAATAAACTTACACAGTTGTCATTCCTCTAATATTGTTTATAAACACCAAATTTGGGTGGTATATGGAGTAGTCTAAAGGCTTGACAAACAAATTTGGCATCTGAAATTAGATATTTTGCTTGTAAGTATGATTACTAAATAATAGCTGTAATGAATTAAAAAAACAAAGTGTTAGGACTATTAATATTAATCACTATTATTTAAAAGCAAATTAAGTCAACTTCAATGATCTCAGGAGCATAAGCAGTCAATTATAAATTCATTTGGATACTGTCATTTTTATGCATGTAACTGGAAAAGCAAACTGACATGGGTGTTATGGCAAGTAGTAACCATAGCCTAAATATTTGAACAGAATTACAGATTTCATGCTAGACCTGTTTCATGTAAGGCCTATATATATATCAAAGCAAGCTGCTTGACAGCAGAAGTAGATGAAACTGAGGTAACCAAACAACCTTTATATAAAGTCTATCTGAATAGTGCCATTCTCAGTTGCCTTAATGTTTTCATAATCATAGTTAACCATAAGTTTGTGTTCTAAAGAATAGACAAAAATTATAAAAAATACTGACAGTAGAGGAGAGCACATGAAACACTTTCATGAGTTGCTCTTCACTAGGCCTGCCATCCTGTGACTCTGTCCCTGTGGCTGGTGCGGGCGCTGGCGACGAGGAAGTGGGTCCACTGCAATATGCTACTGCTTCCCGTTCAAAGTCCGATAAACAAGTTGGTACTATATCCTGAAAAAAAGGTAATTTATAAATAAATTCTAATAAGGATTTTATGTAACTTTTACCAAACTAAGCAGAGCTTGTGTTATTGATACTCAATACTCAGTTTACAGCGGACAATGTTTATAATTGGTACATTAGATCAATATGGCCCCTGTTAGAGCATGCACAAAATTATTATTACAAATTATCAATACTTTCTAGTATTTATAACTTATATTTATGGCTATTTTCTTTTGTAAATTTAATGGCAAATACTGAATGGTTAGCATTAACCATAGCCTGAATACATCAGTAGTTTTGCAAACATTGTGTTATCATGTAACACCCACAATATCATATGCAGGGGACTCTTATATAATTTATAATAAAAATAATAATCCCCGGACAATTCACACAGCATCATCTGGTCCCAAGTTAATCAGAGCTTGTTTTATGGCTGTGGCTACTTTCTATGAGTATTTCATTATTATTTAATGACTAATCTGCATTCTACAAACCAAACTTATAACCATAAGCTGCTTGTCAGCTAAAATAATTGTAACTGATGTACCAATGCAGATGACTTTTTCCAGTCTACCACATGTGTTGTGCATAGAGATGATTTTAGATAACTTAGAATATACAATGAAATTATTTAAATAATAATACAAATTGAAATTACATGGAATAAATCTTCATGGAAACATAATTAGGTCATGCTATGCATACATTCCACACATATTTTGCAAGGTGAAGTTGATTAATGTATTTGTGTTAATACTATGTAATGTGATAAATACAGTTAAATAAATTCTTTTACCTCATACATAAAATAATTATTACAAGCATAACTTAGCTTATGCTTTAGATTATAATGATTATCTTATTTTATGTTTAAAATAAGTATATTAAATATGCCAAACAGGACTAACAGATCTATGGAGTAGTATTTAAATTATTGTCATGAATTAAAGCTCTTATTTATTAATAAAAATAAATAGTGTTGTTCTTATTTCCATTCTTACTTTGGAGAATTTGTTAAAAAACTGTATTGCATTAAATACTTACATAATTACCATATTTTGTGAAATCTATATTATTTAAACTAGTATAGGACATTTCATTTAAATTGTATGGCTGCGTTTTCTGCTCTATGTAGTCGTCATTAGTTAAATCCAAATGTTTTACTTCGATATGATTGTTCTGGTCATTGCTATGTATACAACTTTTGCCTCCTAGTTGATTTGTGTCTAATGTACTGAATTTATGGTTTTGCTCCACATCATGGCATAAATGAGCTGCAGCCAATTCATGGAAATAGATGTTATCGATGTTGCCTTCTGTGCCGCATTTAGGAGCAACTTGGCAGCTAGATATGCGACGATTGTTCAGCAGCTGCAAAAGAACAAGAACTCCTTAGAGCGACAACACGCATGTAGTTTTTCATCGATTGATTTGTTTATATTAATCGTTAAATATTGTGTTTGATTAATAGATTACTTACATCTTCCAGAAAATGTGCACGCACTGGAATTTTCCGGGACAACCGATTAGTGTGGTTTTTCGTGGAGACAATTCCATTTATAGGCAAAATCTTGTGGGTAAACGTACGCAGGCAAATGGCCATTTTCGCATCGATTGTAATTATACAAAATATGAAATTTGCGAATTTTTTGATAAATAATTAGAAGAAAATTCAGACATATCGGAATCCGCACCGCACAAATGACTTTGAAATTGACATATTTTTGATTGCATGACCACAATTATGACATTGAATTACAGTGTAATATTTGAAATTCAATCTTCCTAAACTTCCTTCACATTTAAAGGATGTAGTCTGTATTTAAAAATATTGAATAATTATAGCTATTTGAGTAACATTGTAATCATGTTGGTTTTACGTGCATTAAAATCAAAACTGTTGTCATCCCTAAAGAATTTATATTAGTAGAAAACAATAATTATTTAAATAAATGCGATGTGACTTCTTCAAATTAAATGTCCAAATCCCTGAAATAACTGTTTCCAAACACCTGAAACAATTGTTAACGTCACTGTCAGGTGATTGATATTGTCGTTGATCAATCAATTTCGCAGAACTGAATTTGTCACATTTTGTTTGTTATTCTTGTTTTCAATTTTATTTTATCTTTTCACGATCACAAGCATTATTTATTATACCGAGTGGTCTGGTGCTTTTGTTGACAAAGTTGACATTTTCATACACTTATAGATTTAAATATAAAGTGGCATATATACGATGATAATACAAAAAGTGATACAGAGACTGAACGGTCACCTTTTGATCTCCAACATCAATCATGTAAAATATACGCATAATATTTCCATTTTACGTCGTCTACTAATATTGAGACCAAAACGTAAAAAAGTTAATGTCGAAAATAGTATTGTTAGTGGACGTTTTGCTTTCAGAATTTACCGATCGTAAACACTATACGTTATAAAAGCACTAATAATGATCTCAGCGAACACAAAGCAAAGGTTATGGCTCGCGGGCTGCCGGAGAAGAAGGCTCTACCTGGCGTTAAAAGTATAATATTGGTTGCATCTGGTAAAGGAGGCGTCGGAAAAACAACCACAGCTGGTATGTGTATTCTAAAATATAATTCATTCATCTAGTAAAAAAAATAGGTAGTTGTAAGGTTGACACCTTTTTTGGTGCCATCCTGCAGTTAGTGAACATAAAAAGTAAAACTAAAGCTAAACTGTGGTATTAAATGAGAAAAATATAGTTTTTTTTTATTTCTTTTTAAATTTAGGGACTTTTGTACCTTCTAAGTACATGTCAGTCCCATTGTACCCTAAAACCAACCACTCCATTACCTCACCAGTGAACAAATTGCCTTAGCTGCACCACCCAGAAAAATATAGTTTAAGTTTTGGTTTGGTGTTTTAGTGAATCTCGCATGTGCAATGAAGGTGATAGAGCCTGATAAGGAGATAGGACTCTTAGATGCAGATGTCTTTGGTCCCTCAGTACCACTAATGATGAATATCACAGGGGAACCCATGTTAAATGATGATAATCTTATAGAACCCATATTGAACTATGGTGTCAAATGGTAAGGAATTGTTAAGATACATATACTATAATATACAATGTTACTATATAAGAGACAGTTTTGTTTAAATATAGTGATGATGACACTCATTTAACCTAGTGAAATTAAGTTAGGCAGACAATATAAGTTTAATAAAGTAAATATTATTTACCTACTAATAATAGAAATATATTTATACAGTTGCAGACATTACAAATATTCCATAAGTACATAATATTTAGACTTGCTGTTGCCAACGTCCATACCATGTTGAAAACACCAGTTCTCGTCTGATCACCGAAGTTAAGCAACATCGGGCGCGGTTAGTACTTGGATGGGTGACCGCCTGGGAACACCGCGTGCCGTTGACTTTTTGTTTCGATATATTGAATAACATATACATACATACATCTTAAACTATGTTACAAACAGTCTATAAGATTGTTTAAAAAGTTGAGGAGACTCATGAAATTTGTAGGATTAATAAATAATTATATTTATTTCAAGTGTCCCCTTGTGGTATTCCACAAGTTTTCCATTCTGGATATAATAAGAGTATATAATATAATAATGACTGAATCTGGGTAACGCAATAATATAATCGTTTGTTTTCCACCTTCAAAATAAATTTTTGTTTCACCAATACAATCAATTCAAAGATTTTTATAGCACAGATCTGACATGTATCATCTCAGATCAGTGAGTCTTATTTTTGACATTTCTTTTTTAAGTCAGTTGTTATTTGTCATATCATTTCTTTACATTTAGCAATATAGATCATAGTACAGTGGCTCCCTCTGCACTGTAAGTGTGGATAGTGAATTTTGCAGTATATTATTTTTACTTTTTTTTTTATATGTTCTATTGAGCGACTGTATTCCTTATTTTTTACCTAATATTTTTCTTTTGGTTAATGTTGCTTTACCATTTTTTTGTTTTTTTTTTCTCCATATTAATAATTGTATTTTCTATTGTATGAAATTTGCTATATACTTTTATTGTGTGTAACAGTTTGTTACAATTTAGATGTGTTCATATATTTCATTTAACTGGCGGGTAGAAGCTCTATCTCTGTTATACTCTAGTATATATATTTTTATTATTATTATATTATATTTGGTTATATATTATTATATTTATAAATCAGTATTTAATTGTACACATAATTATGTCTAACATGCAAGATGAAAGCTTTCACTCTCTCTCTACTTCCTCTTCTGCAAATTCTAGTTTCTACAGTTTACCAATTCCTCTAGACGAAATTTTACATAAAGAGTTCGCCAACGTACCAAGAAATTTCAATATCGTGCATATTAATGCACAAAGCATTCCAGCTCATTTCCCAGATATGCTGGCATCCTTTAATGTAAGTAATGTCCACGCTGTTCTTGTCTCTGAGTCTTGGCTGAAGCCCTGTCTCCCTTCCTCTTGTTACTCGTTGCCAGGGTTTGTTCTTATTCGGAATGACCGCACTGGTAAGGGTGGTGGTGGTGTGGCTATTTACCTGCGTACAGAAATTCCCTTCAAACTTATTTCCTGCTCTAATAGTAGTAACCCTTCCAATGAAGCTGAATACCTCTTCACTGAAGTCACTCTTTCCCACTCCAAAATTCTTCTCGGTGTTTTCTATAGTCCTTCTCCTACAGTTGATTATTTCTCTTCTTTAGAATACCTCTTAGAAAATTTGATCCCATCCTATGAGCATACTGTAATCATGGGTGACTTTAACACGTGTCTCCTTAAAAACGATTACCGCTCTAATTCCCTACGATCTGTAGCCAATGCTTGTAATCTTACTATCCTGCCCCTTCAAGCTACCCACTACTTTCCTAGTTGTAAACCTTCACTTTTAGACCTTATCCTCGTTTCCTCTCCTGATCATGTCACAAGACATGGTCAATATACTGCTGATGCCTTCTCTTTCCACGATCTCATTTTCCTATCCTTTAGAATAAGAACTCCTAAACGTAAACATAAAATTCTCATGGAGCGTAATTTTGGTGCCATCGACTTGGACCGTTTACGTAAAGATGCCGTGGATACGGATTGGACTGCAGTTCAGGATGCTACTTCTGTCGAAGATCAGGTGGATATGTTCAACAAAATTGTCACTAAGCTATATGATCGTCATGCTCCGGTTCGACCTGTTCGAGTGAAACATCTACCTGCGCCTTGGTTAACGAAAGAAATTAGAGCAATCCAGACTAAAAAGAATAAGGCAAAAGCAAAATTTAAAATTAATCCCGATAGATATCGAGACCAGTACATTAAGGCTAGAAATCATTGCAATAAGGTGTGTAGAGAGGCACAACGTCGCCACATTCATAAATCTGTCGAGAATGGTGATCCGGCTAAAGTCTGGAAATTTCTCAAATCTCTAGGGGTTGGTATGAATAAAAATTCTGAATCCACTTTCTTCAATGTCGATATTGACAACCTTAATAGGCATTTCTGTTCTTCTGTTATTTTTGATAACAATATTAAAGCTAATACAATAAACCTCCTTTCTACTACACCAACCCCTGATTATCCATCTTTCTTCTTTAGTCCAGTTACCAATTGTGATGTTGAGAAGAGCTTGCTATCAATAAATTCTGATGCTATGGGTACTGATGGCATTGGTCGTACTATGGTTTACCTTATCCTTGATATCGTCCTTCCTACAATCACTTTAATTTTCAACAATTCCCTATCCTTAAGTATCTTTCCTTCCATTTGGAAAGATGCCCACATTATTCCTCTTCCTAAAAAATGTAAGCCGTCTTCTTTTTCCGATTATCGTCCTATCTCAATCCTTCCCTTCCTTTCCAAAGCACTTGAACGTCTTGTCCATGGTCAACTCAACAAATTCCTTATAAGTAATGACCTTCTGAACCCTCTCCAATCAGGCTTCCGACCTGGCCATAGTACTACCACTGCTCTTGTAAAAATCACAGATGACGTTCGGCACGGTATGGATAATTCGCAACTGACAGTCCTTACACTGCTGGACTTCAGTAATGCTTTTAACAAAATCGATATCGACATCCTATTGGCTTGCATGCGCTCAATCAACATATCTCCAATGGTAACCGACTGGTTTCAGAGTTACCTGTATGGGCGCCGGCAATGTGTCCGTATTGACAATACACTTTCGTCGTGGTGTCAAACGACTGCCGGCGTTCCTCAGGGTGGCGTCTTATCCCCACTTCTCTTCGCTTTATTTATTAATTCTATTACTGGTAAACTTCATTCCTCCTACCACCTTTATGCAGATGATCTTCAGATCTATACGCAGGCTCCGCTGAATGACATTGATACTGCTATTCATACAATTAATGCTGATCTAGTTCACATATCAAACTGGTGTAAATCGTTTGGTCTTGTCCTGAATGCCTCTAAAACTCAGTCTATCATCATAGGCAGCTCTCGGTACATTACAAGAATAAACTGGGGTTCTCTTCCTCGAATAGTATTGGACGGAGTATGCATTGACTATAGCGACAGCGTCAAAAATCTGGGCATCCACTTCGACAGGACCCTCTCTTGGTCAGTGCAGATCGCTGAGGTTAGCCGTAAATTTTTTGCTGCTGCAGCTTCACTGAGGCGTCTAGGCTTCTTTTTGCCGATTGATACCAAAATTTCGCTTGCGCATACCCTACTCCTTCCTGTCCTTGATTACGCTGACATATGCTATCTAGACCTCACCGAAGACCAATTAAACAAACTTGAGCGTCTCCAAAATATATGTATCAGGTTCATATTTGGACTTCGTAAATATGACCACATTTCTCATTATCGTTCACAGCTCAAGTGGCTTCCTATTCGCCTTCGCCGTGATTGGCATATTCTTTCTCTTCTCTACTCCATTCTTTTTAAACCCACTACTCCTCACTACCTTAAAGAAAGATTCTTATTTCTCGGTGAGGCACAAAGTCATGGGCTACGCAGTGCTACAAACCTCAGTTTAAAAACCCCTATCCATACATCCTCATTCTATACTAAATCCTTTTCTGTACTAGCTATTCGTTTGTGGAACTCACTTCCATTCTCTATTCGTAGCGCACCATCACTGTCCGTTTTCAAAAACTCTGTTAAATGTTACTATCTCTCCAACTAAACTTTTCTTGATCTGTCAGTCTTCATCCAGTTAGCTCATTCGAAATTGCGTGTTACATAATTACTCTTATTCAATAATTTACTTATATACAAATACAAAATAAACACTCCTGTGTGTTTTGTATTTGTATATAATATTTGTGTGTATGTATGTATATAAATTGTATTATATATATATATATGTATATATGTATGTAAGTAGTATATGTAAATTATTACTATATTATATTATATATATTATATATATTATTTAGTATTAATATGCCTTTTATATTTCTCTAGTCCATTCTTGCGCCATCTACCACTTTCTGTCTTCTCTCCTCTACCCAAAGGTTGTCTGGAAGAGATTGCTTAAGCGATAAGACCGCCTATTGTACCTTATTACTTATTACTTGTTTGTTCTTTATTTAATTGTTTGTCTTTCTGGTGCAATAAAGTGTTAATAAATAAATAAATAAATAAATAAATATCACATTATCATCCCTTCATAGTGATATACAATATTCTAATAGTTATAATATATAGGAACAAGGGGGAAAGGGATTGTCAGTAATGTGGACTTATGAACACATAGCTTGCAATGTACCATGTCAGGTTGACATCCATGCGTTTCCTCTCGGAAAACCTTTGTGATTCCTGGTGAATTTGTCACAATGGGCTAACTGACCTGACCTCATGCTCATCTCATCCTCCACTGGTGTTCTGCCAGTGTAATAAGGTACAAGCACCATACTATTGTTATGCTATATAAAATATATATACAATTTCAGTATGTCAATGGGTTTGCTAGTATCTGGAGAGAATGCTGTAGTGTGGCGCGGTTTAATGGTGATGCAAGCTTTGGACAGGCTGACACGGCATGTGGCGTGGGGTCCACTAGATTGCCTCGTAGTTGACACGCCTCCCGGCACAGGGGATACACATTTATCTCTTGCGCAGAATCTCCCAATAGATGGTATGTGCTGAATTACATACTTAATAAAATATGTTGTAATATAACTAACAAAATTTTAGTCTTTGTGTTGAGCATTTTTTTAATGCACCTGTAATGGAAAACAGGCTTTGTCGTCCTGTACTGTTTTTTATAGATGATAATAGACTCATGCACCCGCCTGCGCTAAAGGTTTATGCTGGCGGGGCACCAGTGGAAGATGATAAAATGAGCATAAAGTCTGTCTGTTAGGCTATCTTGGCAAATGGCAATTTACGAAAATGGTTTACATGCGAGTCTCTCGGTATTCAACCTAATAATTGCAATTAACTTATTAGTTCACATTAGTAACAATCCCCATCCCCCCCAGTTGCAACTATTGCCTTTGTACATAACTATCTTTATAGAGTTTAAAAAACGTATTTATGACACCCGGTGGTATATACTAATATATGTTGCTATATCTGACGACTAAGGTATCATATATATTAAATTGTGATCTGTCTACCCAACCTCCTTATCTAGCGTGAAGATAGATTAACTATTATTATGCAGGTACATATTTAAATTGATAAGCTTGTTTACAGGAGCATTAATAGTGACGACTCCCCAGTCGGCGGCTCTACAAGTCACGAAAAGAGGTGTGAATATGTTTGAAAAGTTGAAAGTTCCCATCATCGGCATGGTGGAGAACATGTCTCATGCATTATGTACAAAATGTGGTACCGTCAATTACGTTTTTGGCAATGAAACAAAGAAAACCGCAGAGCAGATGAGGTTAGAGATAATTGAAAGCTTTGAGGCTGATCAGAATATGTCAGACTGTATAAACAGTGGGAAACCAGCCATATATGCCCTCCCAGACAGCATACACGCAGAGAAGTACAGGCAGTTAGCGAATAAAGTGTTCAAATACATAGATGATAAGGACAAAGAGCAGGTTAAAGCCACAGAGCAATAGGACGCACAAAATATTTACATAGTATGCAGTTGTTAAATTATTTATTATTAAATATATTTTACAAATATATGTTATATAAAAAGATGTTGTTTTGTCTTATACAATTAGAAAATTATGGCATTTGATATTCTACTCCCAGGTACAGATTTAAAGAATAACTTTCTAAAAATATATAAATTTACTACTGACTGGTTACAGAAATAAAACATAAATTATTATGTAAAATTTATTCAGAACAAAATCGTGTTACTTAGGAATGCAAAAATTATCTATGGCCAAATTAATATTAAATAGAAAAAATACTATAAAAATATTTGTCTTCGAAATACTTTGATGTGTAAAGATTAAATTGGATATAATAAAAATAAAAATTAACCTTCAAATAAAATTTGTGATGATAGCCTAATTTCACTTAAGGCTACTGGAATTAATTTATCTCTATATATTTCATATCTATGGTCATAAATCTCATAACATTCAGAGTCCATACAGTTACAGTTGGTTTCGTCAATAAGTACAAAATATATATTTACATTGACATCACAACAGGTAGAAATAATTCGGAATGAAACATTAATTCCGTAAGGACCGATTGGTGGCGGCCCTGCAACGCTCCAGACACTTTACTTTCTATAGTCACATTTTCAATGGTCTTACACGTCACTAACTATATTATTATTTTTATTTTTACAAAAACACGCTATTTTAACAATATATAAAGATAGCTCTTGTCCAATTTTGTTAATTTCGCTGACCATTAGCATCAAAGAACTAAGGCAAGTGGTAAACAGGAAATAAATTTATTCAATTAACGTCCAATGAATTGAGATTTTTATGAGCACAGTGGTTGCTTTAATAATAGTGGTGCTGCCGTAAATATGTGAAGGTAAACTAATTTTTTTCTCTAAGCTTCTATAAACAAGGCTCATTTTTATTTTAATTTGCAGCAGTAATAAAATATCAAATAGACAAACATATATATTTTTAATAATTGTGTTTACCAGTTGTCTATGCCCACGGGGAGCCCGTACAGAATTTTCTCTTAATTCTAAAGCTATTGCGCCACAACACCGGTCCAACATACACTTCATACAAAATATAACATTCCACTAATATCACTTATATGTGGGGAGGAGGAAAGCAATTCATACGAGATAATGATATATTTCACAACGTAACATGCGGTAGATGTGTGCTGAAAATATTTATATAGAAAGCGTCAGAATTCACAATTACTGTTTAAGTATTAAAATTTACTTATATAAATAGGACAGTCTCAATAGTTCTTATGATTTTAGAGATGTGGAATCTGGAAGATGCAGATATAAGAGTAAACAAACATAATTTCAATGTATGTATACAACTCCCAACCACGTTGTCTTGGCAGAATTATACAAAATTGACAAACATTTAAATATTTTATAAAATCTAAAATGACGACAGATTTATGTTATATATAATTACTTTCACAACAATCACAGGCATATTCAATTTAGTAACAAAAATATAAATATATGAAAATAAAATCAACAATTGCGATAATTTTATTTTATTACGCTCTCTTATAATAAAAACGTCAAATAATTTTTTTTTTATTAATCAAACTGTGTTGTCGTTTTCTTTCAAACTATTATATTAATCAGAAAGAATATGACAAAACAGTTGTAGGAGGTTTTATGAGTAAGAGTATAGAGAGTATATACGCACTGCGAATTTTCAACTCGCCGCGTTTCTATTATTATATATATTAAAAAAAAATCTTGAATGTTTAATTCATTTCCTTATCGTATTACCGCATTGGTTAGAAAAAATGACGTGGTGAAAATTTGCAGTGCGACCTCACCCTTATATAATAGAATTTACATAACAGTAAATCGCACAAGAGGTTGAAATAAGAAACAGTGATTGTAATTCTGTCGCCGACTAGTTTTGTTTGGGCACTGATGATAATTGTCCGCTTCTTTCGCACCACATAACAAATCTTAGCGTAAATTTCAAGAGTCTCTGCGCAGGCGCGGGCCGTGCCGCGGCCGCTCCTACCACTTTTTCTTTTGCTCGTCCATACTGACGCCGCCCGGCCCCAAGTACACTATCATCAGCAGACCACCGATCACGGATAGCGTCTAAAACATATTTAAATTTGTATTCACAGATTTCGACTTAAAAATATAAAATTACAACAATTATTTAATAAAGCAACACGCAAGTTTTTTGGTTTTCTTTTGCCGGGAGATTTAAAAAATAAGTATGACCATTCAAAACTAATTAAATTTGAGTTTATTTGAATAAAGTATTTTCTATTCTTATTTGCAGGTAATTGCTCATCAGAACATACAAAGTCTTCCCGGCAGTGAATTAATTATACAATTATTTTTGGAAAAATACAATATTGACATTATCTGTTTCACTGAACATTGGCTTAAAGAAAGCAATATGATGTTCAGTTTAAATAATTATAATGTTGTCAGCTGCTTCAATATAAAGTCAGTTAACAGAGGTGGGTCTATGATAATTGCAAGAAATAATATTAAAGTAAAGGAACGTGCTGACATTGTTAGACTTTCTATTGAGTGTTGTACAGAAATCTCATGTATAGAACTAGATAATTATATACTTATATGTGTTTATAGGCCTCCTAATAGTGATTATAATGTATTTGAAGAGGTGATGGAGGATATATTAAAAAAAGTATTTAATAGCAGTAAAAAAATCATTGTGTGTGGTGATTTTAACGTTGATATTCTTTGTGATACACCCACATGTACAAAAATTATTAGTTTATTTCAGTCTTTTAATTTGAGTAATGTCTTTCAGGAACCCACTCGTGTAACCGCTACGACTGCTACTTGTCTTGACAATGTTTTTTGTAACTGTGAGTATATTGAAAAATTAATAATAAATAAACTTCCTTCGGATCACTGTGGTCAAGTTGTTAAGTTTAGTAATCAGACTAAAAAAAATACCAATAATAAAAGATCAAAAAGACAAATAAATGCTTACAATATTAATAAATACAAAAGCACGGTTAAATATAAATTAGACTTAGAGTTACAATCTGTCAGTCTTAATAATCCTGATATTCTTTACACCAAGTTAATTAGTCTTTTGTCAAAAGAATACCAGAATATTTTCAAGAAAAGAAAATATTGTGTTAAATCTAAATTTACAGAATGGGCAACAGTAGGAATACTTAAAAGTAGAAACATTTTATTTGATTTATATGATCAAAAAAAATATAGATTTGATGACAAATTTACAACTTATGTGAGAAATTACTCTAAAATTTTCAAACAAGTTTGTATTGCAGCTAAATCTAATTTTATAAATAAACAAATTAATCAGTCCTCTGACAAAATTAAGACCATCTGGGGAATTATACACAAAGAAACTGGACGGTCTGAAAAAGCCTGCAATCAATTCTCATTAAATTATGACAATAAGTTAATAACAGCAACAAAAGATATAGTTCATATTTTTCAAGATTTTTTTGCTAATATTCCAATTGATATTACATCTTCTCTAGACTCATCTCCAATTCGGGCAAAAACATTACTGGAGGCTAATGTCAGCCCTTGCTCTTTAACATTTAAATTTTCACATGTCAGCCCTTTTCATGTCATAAAAATATTCAAACAGTTAAATTTAAAAAATACGGAAGATCTCTGGGACATGTCAGTTAAAGTAGTTAGTTCATTCATAGATATTGTTGCTCCTTATCTAGCTACTATTTTCAATAAATGTGTTGATAATGGCGTGTTTCCTCAATTAATGAAATTTAGCAAATTAATTCCACTCTTTAAATCTGGAGATAGATTTGAGCTAGGCAACTATAGACCAATTTCTATTTTGCCAGTTCTAAGTAAAGTATTTGAAAAGATTATGTTTAACCAAATGTTAAAATACTTCAGGGATAACGGACTGCTTCACAGTCAGCAATATGGTTTCACTGCCGGCAAGTCTACTACTGATGCAGGTGTAGCGCTTATTACACATATATTCGAATCATGGGAAAAATCACAGGATGCTCTCGGCGTTTTTTGTGACTTGTCGAAGGCGTTTGATTGCGTAGATCATGAAACACTTTTGTACAAGCTCAAACACTATGGTATTAGAGATAATGACCTAAGTCTAATGAAAACTTATCTAGAGGATAGGGTGCAAACTGTAGATATTGATGGTGTAAAGTCTAAGGGAACTAATATAAAAATGGGCGTTCCTCAAGGTTCAATATTAGGCCCATTTCTCTTTTTAATTTATATAAATGACCTTCCCTACATGGTAGAGAAAGTTGCAGACATAGTGTTATTTGCGGATGATACTTCGTTAGTGTTTAAAATTGGTCGCCAATGTAATCAATTAGACGATGTAAATTATGCTATCTCTGCTATACTAAATTGGTTCACATGTAATAATCTATTATTGAACTCCAACAAAACTAAGTGCATTAAATTCACGCTGCCTAATGTAAAACAAGTAAATACGCAGCTATTGCTTAATGATGAAATAGTAAATTTTGTTAATGATACAGTTTTTTTTAGGAATAACAGTGGACTCGAAGTTACAATGGGGGCCCCATATTTCAAAATTAGGCAGTAGACTTAGTTCTGCTGCTTATGCAATTAGAAGGATAAGGCAATTAACAGACGTGGCGACGGCAAAACTTGTATATTTTAGTTATTTCCATAGCATTATGTCATATGGCATACTGCTATGGGGTAAAGCTGCCGATATAAATACTATATTTATTTTACAAAAGAGAGCCATACGTTCTATTTATGGTATGGGTTCTAGAGAGTCATTACGTCAATGCTTTAAACAATCAAATATCCTCACCGTTGCCTCACAGTACATTTATGAAAATATTATGTATACAAGGAAAAACTTAGATAGTTTCAAGAAACTTAAAGACTGTACAAGTAGAAACTTACGCAATAAAAATAAGCTAATTTTACCGAAATGCCGTCTACACAAAGTTAGTAATTCATTTTATGGTAATTGCGTAAGATTCTATAATAAACTGCCAGAGTCTACGCTAAATCTTACAGAGAGGCAATTCAAATCTTATATTAAACAAATGTTATGTAAAAAAAGCCTATTATAAGATAGATGAATTTATAGATGATAGCAATATATAGCAAGAATAAGTTTATTTGCGGACAACGTTATAATTTTAATTTTCATACTGCTTTCTTGATATATGATAGCGTAGCGGCTTTTGTATTGATTGCCGCATGCATCCTTATGTAAAGTGCGAATACTGTAACTACCATATAGTAATTTTTGTAGCTGTGACGTGGTCGTGTGGAATGAGTAGTCATGCTCACTAAAATGTCCAGACATGTGGCGGCGTGGTGGGCCGGGTCAATGGGCTCCCTAAAATATGGTCGAGCGCAGTGATGGCTGGCTCATCCGTCATACTCGTGAACGAGTGCTGCTTGTAGGGACTGGTCTGCTCTTATCACTACGACTGATTTAATCTTATTGCATGATTATATTTGACCCAAAAAATTAGTGCTTGTTGGTAGTTTGTATTCACACGTTTCGACTTGTAAATGTAAACTTACAAGGATTATTTAAAAGAGCAACACACAAGTTTCTTGCTCGTTCTTCTTGTGATGAGACAGCTTTCCGAACGAGTGGTAGATAAAAAACAAATTGTTATGACTATTCAAAAGTGCTTAAATTAAGTTTATTTGAATAAATGATTTTCTATTCTATTCTATCAAGAAAGAAAATTTAATTTACAAATATGTTCGTGCTGTGATTCCCACTGCTGTGTCCTAATGAAGAAAATGAGAATATCCATCCAATTCCATTACGAATTAGCTCATTATGAATGATATGGATTGAAAACTTATTTCTTTTTATTAGCATTTATAACATCGCCTTCGATCAATTACCATTCCAACTGGGATGGATATATGATGAGTTAAGTCTATTGGTACCCTAAGACTAAGCTCATATCCGTCAGGCAAGAGTTATGAAGATAATTTTAACAACTTTTGAAAAGTTAGTAATACAGTTCGTTTGGTTTGAAACATTTTACAAATTATTCTCAATTATGCAATTAATTAATGGCTAAAATAAAATTAGTAGATAAAATTACCTGGAAGAAGTCATATTTGAGGAAGTCCCTAAGAGGTTTGTACGAGGGCACTGCCCACCACGCGTTGTGGTACAGATTGAGGACTGTAAGCACCAGGACGAGCATCAGCGCCGACAGCTTGGTGCGGTAGCCCACCGTCACCAGGATCATCAGTATACTGCCCAGTAAGTCTTGGACGATCTGCAAGTAATCAAACACAAGTTTACAATGACGAGTCGCAAAAACGTGTATATTTCCCAAATTACTTATAGCTTAGTCGTAATAGAGCTTCAATAATTCTATTATATCATCTATAATACCATAGAATTATAAACATATCCATATCATCTATCTGAAGACAATCTTTCAAATTATGAAACTTTAACTAATTATGAAACTAACAAACGGAACAAACAAATAAATATACTTTTTTAAAGAGACCAAATATGTAGTTTAACAAATAAAATAGATTTTCTGCATAAAATGTTTGACAATTACTTTCAAGCAATCCTAAGATAATATAAACAAAAACAGCGACAGTTGAGGATAGTGTGATGTGTATGAAGTCAGGGACGTTGATGTACCCTGCCCAATTAACCATTACTATTTCGAGGGATTTAACATCTCTGTTCATGTTTGACATAATATCGTAAAGGATGCGTAAATGCAGACGACATTAGGTCGTTCAATAGGTCTCTACATTACGTCGTTCAATGTCCAAGCATAAATAAACCTTTACACGGTTTTATTTACAGAATACACAAACTATATTGCAATCAAGTACAGGAAAATATTCTATACCTATATTTCATTTACTCATTAGTGACCTATAGTTCTGAAATAGTGTGGTTCAGAAATTTAAATTCATAGTTTAACAAATAGTCTTAATTCGAGAAAACTTTGGACAATTTTTGACTGTGGTTCTAGAAATTTAGGGTTACGGTTACAAAGTCTAAATGAACAAAAATAAAAAAAAATAACCACAAAAACCGAAAAATGATTACAGTCTGACCAGATTTCTAGGATTTCCTTAAATGCCCATAATTTGAAAATATATATATTGAATTGAATATATATTGAAATGAATATATATTTTTTTTTCATTTTTCTCATGATGTTTACAACCAATCCTATCACTTCGTTTCGGATTGACGTTAAGTTCTGGGACACTCTGTATAATTACAGTCGCCTATACACATAATCATGGACATTTTGTTACCATGTGATTCACCACTCGTGAGTTTCTATTTCGAAGGATTAAGGTGTTACACATCCAATCTAGTTGAGCCTAGGTGTTATTCAGATGTATAAGCTATATTACTGCAAAGTTCCATCAAAATTCAGACCCACAAACTTTCGCATTTATTTTCGCAGTAAGATCTTATAATTTCTTGAACCCAAACACATCTACAATAATGTTGCTTTGTAGATGTGCTGAGGCTTGGAATTGGGGTGAGGGGTCTATGAGACACAAACACACGACTTTTACAAAGCCTGTATCGGTTTAGAAATTATTGATGATATACTAACAATGCCCTACTACTTTTTTGTTACTGCAAAGATAAGAAAACTGACTAAAAATAAAGATTGGGTGGAACAAGTGAATGCAGTGATCGCGAACTTGGGCTAAATAAAGATATCGCAATATTTAAAAAGCATACATTTAACGATAAAATATTCATAAATATTAATGAACTTTGTGACGCGGACACGATAATGTCGACCTCGACGTGTACCGATTTGTAGGTGTCTACGTCGGAACGATTTTCCGGTGAATGACTCTGCAATGATAGCTCATTTAACAGTACATTTAAGACTGACGTGTGAGATAAACATTGTTTTTTTTTCAGACCAATGATAGGATAGCAGCCGATTAACTAGAGCTGATTCTTTTATTGAACGTAAAGAAAACAAATGCTGGCAGTAAACATATTTAAAACGCACATTTTTTTTACTATGTTTTTAACTATTTTACAAAGAAAATATTTGACCTGTAGAGTTTTTGAGATATTTTCTTATGTAGTATTTAGGTAGGTTTACTCGTCGTCAAATAAATATCTAATTTTATCATAATAGAAGTCACTTTTTTTAACACAATTTAATAATATTAAAGTTGTAATAAGGAATGTAATAATTAAATCGCGCCATATTCTAACAGTTTATTGTTGGACTAGTTTATAATAGAAGAGGCAGAATCTTAAGAGGTCCTTAACAGAAGAAACTCCGAACACACTAACATATGGCTGTCTCTTCTTTTCTCATTCTCATCTTTTTTTTTTTATGTAAGTGAAATAATAATCTGACAGTACATCTGATGGTAACGATACAGCATTACGGATATCATGTTATCCTGTGACATCCCTACTGATACTGTGAAACCACATATACCTATTGCCAGAGGACTAACATGTCATGCCTCTTATTTTGTAATTTCACTGCCTAATATATACCCTAAAACAAATACAGTTTACGTAGGTGCTTGGCGGCTGAAATAGGCGAGACTGAGATACCCACGCACATGACTTTTTACAGTCTGCCTCTGGTAGAGCATGTTTATCGCTATGGTAGACCAAATACAGCAATAATTTCTAAAACTAACCTGTATAAATGTGACTTCAAATCTCAAGAGCGTGATAAACATAAACGCGAGCAGTATCCTGCCAGCCAACTGCAAGTAAGTCTTGGGCTTGTTCTCGCCGAGGCTGGGCACGCCCGCGAAAAGACTGCGTCCTTCAGCACCTCGTGCTTCGGCCAGGACTAACAACAGCGCACCGATGAGTGCCAAGTTCCTTAGTAGGAACTGTAAGTCCCATAGTATACTGTATGCAAATGTCTGAAAATGGTAATTTTTTAAAATTTTAATTATTAAAAAATTAATGAACACTGCATATTTTTTAGTGGTACGCAATTGCAGTAAAGTAAGTACTAATGACATATTAGTTTTCTAGAGTTACTATTTATTACACAATATTATCTGTACATATAAAATCTTAATAATAAATACAGGCACATTTATTATTAAGATTTTATATGTAATGATGTGTGAAATTAAGATATCACAGAGTTCACATATATTCTCAATGTATACAGAACACATATGTTCTCTAATTATATGTACGTATAGTTAAGTATGCGTCACCATATAAGCTAAAGAAAACTGAGAAAAATACGCCTAACATAAGTAATTTTATTATATATTAGATTGCTTCTTGTAGATGTTTTATTTATTTTTCTTGTATGACGGTCACCATACTCGCGCTGGAACTCCCGAGCACAATTAGTGTTCTATATTACATGTACATATACACCTACATTGCTTATCCATAAACTACGGTCCTCGCTTTCATACAACCCATAATATATGCATAATTCAAGTCATAAAAATCATACCTGAAGTACAACTATGAAGAAAAGCACACCGCAGGCAATTTCAACCTTTAGTCTTCCTAACACCATCACACAGCCACCGAGCTGACCCACTAAGTTTATTATCTGAAAAAAAAGTAAACACCCGGTAAGTTTATATAGGTAGTAGTAGGTAGGATTATCGAGGTTACTTATGACCCGAGAGCTATCTACTTTTTTCAGATAAAGCTATGGCTATTCAAAGAGATAATGCTGCCAGTATCTGCGGTACACTGCATCCATGTTCCATATTAAGTCGACCTTCACGCGGTTCCCCCTGGAAGCCATGATTATTAAATTCTTGTTGTTTAGTCTGACCTAATCTCATGCTCATCTTAACATCCTCACTGGTGCCTAGCCAGTCATAGCATTAATATCTATTTAAAAAAAATACTATGTCCTCTGAAAATCATGGTGATTAATTGCTGGTTCCTTGATCACTCTGAACCTCATGCTCATCTTAATATCCTCCACTGATACACAGAGTCATTCCATTATTATCTATAAAAAAAAAATATAGACCTATTCCTAAAAATTATATATATATTCTTTATTGCACAGATAATACAAAAATATTATAATTTAGAGATAATGTGAGCAAAGGTGGACTTATCCCTAGAAGAGATCTCTGCCAGTCAACCTAAAACAGTGGCATACTGTGGTATACGGTGGTACTGAGTGGATAATAACTGGTGCAAAAAAAAGTTAAACATATACACAGTATGAAAAATATTCGTTTTAAAATGCCTACATTTCTATCATCGACTTTGTCCCCTTGACCATGAGCGACCTGGTTAATGACCGGTGATAGCTTATTTGTCTTATTCATGTATTGAATTACTATCGCAAGTTCAGTCGCATTCTTAAGAAAGTAAACAATTATTCGTCAAGTCACTCGGACATTGGGGTAATAAACTGCAATCATCTGTTGTAGGTCAGCAGCGTCCATTTACAAATGTGATAAGCCGACTATATTAAATGCAATAATCAGTGTTAATCAACTGTACGTATAAACCAAAATAACTAGTCAATGCAAACGGATAGAGGTGTAATGAAATATTTTTTCATGTGATTCGCTAAACGGCGTTGCAAAACGGCAAATTCTTATGATTACTTTTTTCCTTTTAGTACAAATACTATATAAGTATAATAATAATTATACTTGATAACTCAACAGTGTAGCCTATTCTAGGACCGAGCGGTTCGAAAGAAAATCGCCAAGAGTCTCCCTAAAAAATTTGTTGTTTTTAGTATTGTGTAATATATGCCAGGAATTGGGATATTAGTAAGAGAAATATTACAGGATTACAGGGGTATTTGAAAATGATTTAGCGTGATGTGGGTGTTCTGCATTAGGCACGTACAGCGGTGTAATGTGGAGCGTGAACAATCGAAACGTGGTTGTGCGTACAAAACATCGATTTACACACTTACTGTACACTTACACTAGCTGAAATAGGAAACAATGTAGAAAATTTTATTTACCATATCGCCATGTGACAGAATTTAATTTGATTTTATTTATGAGAACAACAATAATACCAGAGAAGACTGAACAAAAAGACGCCCTCAGTAGTCTAGGGTAGCTCAGTAGGCTAGCACACCGCTTTACTTCCGATGATCGCGGGTTTGATTCCTCGCACGGTACAAACATTTCTACACATGAGTACGATTGTTTGTATCGGTCTGAGTGTTTTCTATGAATATTTTTTTTAAATATATATCGCTTTCTTTGTCTCAACATCCTTTTGAGCTAAGTCTATGAATATAAGTATGTATTTACAAAAAAAGTATCTAAATATTATATCAATTGTCTAATACGCATAATACAAACTCTGTTTAGCTTGAGGCTAGATGGCGCTGAGTGTATTGTCCAGGTATATTATTATGATTAAAAAAGGAATTGTAAGTGTAATACGCGGTGTGATAGTTATTCACAATAAATATCCTGTTATCTGTTAAGACCAATGATTCAGTTGAATAAGGAATAAACTTTTTGTATTTATAACTGCAATTACTTGTGTATACCAGATATTTAAAAAAGGTCTATGGGAGGACATATGCCTTTTTAAAATATATTTTGTAATATCTTTCATCTCAATTAATTAATTACAGTTTATATCTATTTTATACATATATAGCAGAACTATGTAACAAGTATTTTAAACTAGCAGTGCCCGCGGTTTTACCCGCATGTAATTTATAGTCTTTGTGTTATTATGCATAAGCTATATTACTGTAGTTTCATTATGATTCATTCAATAATTTTTACGTGAAATAGTAACAAACATCCATCCATAAAATTTCGCATTTATAATATTAGTCAGATAACATAATATGGTATGGGCCGTATGCTTGTTTGCCACCATAGTAGTATAAAAAAAATATACTTTAAAAAGATCTTAACTGTTTTGGGCGCGATATTTTTACAGAATGTGTATTTTTTTACTACAGCAACATTTCTTTTCCTTCATACTGGAGCTTATCATACTTTAAAAAGACGTTATCAACTGTTTCGTGCGCGATTTTTAATAGAATATGTATATATGGTTTTGACTATAGCAAATTTCTTTTATAATATACTGGAGCTTACCACAAACATGGTTGCGAGGAAGACGCCGCAGCCCCACGACATGTTCATGTAGTCCCGCTGCTCCGACCATTGAAACCACATACGAAGTCCGTCTTCAAGAAACGTCGATATGAGGCATAACCTCGCCACTGTTGGCAATACATTTTTGCCCTTACGTATTACCTGAAAAAAAAAATTAAGTTAATGGTATATAATTACGATATAAGTGCGTTATGACGGTTATAACACACGAGACCGCATTTAATATTTCATTCATAATAGAGCCGAGTCTGTTAAATACTGTTAGAACGAGGTTTGCAATCGATGTCTAGACTGGCTGGTATGGCAGATGAAGTATGTTTGAATATTTAAAAAGAGTGTGTTTTGTTGTCTTGTCTGTCGTCGTATTGATGTATCTATAACTTATCTGTATATTGTATTAAATGTGTTTTTATATTATTTTATTTTGATTAGAAATATATTTTGTTTATCTTATTCTACGTTATTTACTTGAACACCACTATAGTTACTCTGTTAACGTGAGAAGTTCGGAGGTAACTTCCCTCACAAATACACGTATATCAGACGATTTTTTCCAACATAAACTCAACCATAAAACTGGGATGCACACTGTTACTTTTTTCAAAGTAACAGTAGGCGCGCTGCCTACTTGTGGCGTCGCGCGGTGGTCAGTTCGAAACTTAATAAAACAAAATATAGCAAATAGGATTATAGAATATAACTTCACTATTTGCGTTTATAACGCACGTGTGTTTTATGAGCTGCTTTATATATCGAAAACCGGTGAAATTAGATCCACTTTACGAGCAAGTGTGTGGAAAAATCTTTTAATAAAAAAACTAATTTTCGTCGAGGTATACAGTACAAAGTCGTCTGTATAGGTTCCTCAGTCCCACCTATTTCAGCTCTTAATAAGTACTTTTTTTAGTGTACAATTAGAATTGAAACAACAGCATAAGAGACATGATGTACAGTCAACCCTCCTATAACGCGGTGAGTGCGTACCGCGTTGTATGGAAACCGCGCTATAAGAAACTCGGATTTAACCATACAAACCAGGCTAATTCGTAGCGCGTTCTATGGAAACCGTCTACCGCGTTGTATGGAAACCGCGCTATAAGAGACTCAGAATAAGTACAAATCACATCATTCGTACCGCGTTATATGGAGACCAATAAATACAAAAGACAAGATAAATTATAAATTATTTTTATTGAATTGAAGAGTATGAACTCTTCAATTCAATAAAAAGAAATGATGAAAAAAATGAAACAAAAACTAAACTAAAAAACTGTTTTCCAACAAAAACAAAAGAAAGACTTTTGTAAAATGATGTAATCTTTCAACAATCCTCACTGTCAGATATGAGTCGCCTAACTCGCCTTCTTTTAATGGGCAAAATGTCTTCCTCACTTGGTTGATCTTCACATTGGTTTTAAGCGGCTAAGACATAAGCAGAACGTAGTTTTTCTATAGTTCACGCGACAATGTAGTCAAAAGATCACATATATATCTTTCATGTTACAGTTTCGTTAGACACACACACGCATGGCACGCTGTCGATGCGAAACTATTTAGTTAATAGAAGTGGAAGATAGCGCATGAGGAGAACCACCCACCCGTGAACCACGCTGATATAAACATATCCAGTTAAAACCATTCATTGGGTGCACGGAAAGAACTGATGGGACGTTGTTGAACGGAAACCGCGCTGTAAGAGTACCGCGTTATAGGAGGGCTGTCGCAATTTTAGCTCCGCGTTATATGGAAACCGCGTTCTGAGAGTACCGCGTTATAGGAGGGTTGACTGTAGTCCTAAAATGTTACCGCATGATCATATTACTGGTGTTATATTAAAAAGATCTGTACAAAAAAGTCTAATGTTTCCTTAATAATGTAGTTGGCACAATAAGAGGATTAGAAATAATGACAGAGTACAAATTGAATAATTACGATAACCAAGGACATAACACAAAGAGTTGTAACTTTTAAACGGTAGAGAATGAGTTGTAGCTTTAAATCGGACAGTACAGTTAACATCAAAGTACAAAACATTTATATGAGCATTTAATATATTTTTAACTGGAGTTTCATCGATTTTTAATGTATAATCTTCTAAAAGATCTTTTAGAAGAGCATGTCTAGAACTGAAGTAAGTTCTATACTAGAACGTGTATCTAAAACTGTACTAGCAGGCTCCTACGAGATTTGGCTGGGAAGGGAGAGAAACACGAGCATGGAAGGTGAGTGTTGACATAAGTCGGGCTAGCTAGCTCGGAGGGCTTCTTAAACCTACACCCGGGTCACAAAGCCCGGGAACTTCTCGGAGTTTTCCTTTCTGCTATAAATCCGTCTTGTAGCAGAAAGGGCAAACGCGCTCGGTAGATCCATGAAATGCTAAGAAGTTCATGTCTTTCTCTCTCTTAAACCTAGATTTTCAATTCGCCTACATGTTACTAGGTCTCTACCGCAACCGCATTTTGAGAGCTTGTCCCACCCCTCCGTATTTCGCATTAATTACTACACTAAACGCACAGAACATAGATTGCCTCTCTATTTGGTTTTCTCATGTATTCGTATATCGGAGGGAAAAAGACTGTTAGTTACGAATATTGCCTAATGACTAATTTGCTAGCGATGTACCAGGTTAGGTTGACCTCTACGCAGTTCCAGTTGGAAACCATCGCTATCCTGGTTAATTTGTCACGATGGGCTATCTGTCTTGACCACATGTTTATATTATTATTCTTTACCGCTGCTTTGCCAGCATAAACAGTTAGCGCTGCTGGGCGCACCATTACATTATCACCTATTAAAAAAAACACCCATATATCCATTAACGAAGACCCACAACCGAATTGCATTTAGTCTCACTAGAATTTATACTAGTACTAATGTAAATAGTGCTAACTGACAACATCACTTTCGCAACTTTAAGCACTCGCCAATCAAGTTTGGAATGAAATCAAAAGTGTTACGATCGCTGTGTCATGAATAACTCCTAGTATGTTCTGGCTAGTATTAAATTTATACAAACCTTTATGAATTTAAAACAATATTCATTGATGATATCATAAACAATTGCTTCTATAATTTAGAAAATTAATAAAGGTGACACGGCCTGACCTTGTTCGAACATACTTATTTTATCTGTGTCCTAATTTACGAAGCGTAAGGAAAGTGAATGTAGAATTGCTAGAAAGTGAAATCACATTACACGAATATGTGCGACAGTTAGCAATCCGCCATGAAATATATGTGTAATTTTAAGTTGTATGAATAAAATTATTCCTTATTAACTATATATAATGAATAAATGAGATTCACAAAATTGTTTCACATGTTTATAATTTAAACCGATAATATATATATAGTATATATAGCTAATGCTCTGATAAATTGTAATTTATATTAAAAAGACCCTGAAGTTTAAAGTATACGTATGTGAAACCGTGTCTATAGATTTATGTTATCACTGTTATATTACCGGAACGATTAAGTAAAATTATTGTTACAGAGATAGTCCACAATTCAAGTACAAACGTAGATGTATGTGCTTGATATTGTAGGTATAGAACTGTCTCTACTCAAACACGTGTCATAATTACGTACAGACGTAGTAAGTTAGTACATTTGATTTCATAAATTGGCGTTTTAGATGACAGAAAGGTCAGTGATAATAAACAGAACATATCTAAACAAATTTTAAGAAATCTATTTTATAACCTTACCCTTATAGTCGATTTTACAATACTTTTTTTAATTAGTGTAATTTATAATGCGTGGAAATGAATGGTTTTAAAAAAATCATCAAATCCTAGCGTTTGATGTAATCTATTATTAATGTTATTGTTAATAACCAAAGAATAATAAACTAGTACATACTTCATAGAAAAAATTAAATGGACTAAGTATAACGAGACGCGAATGAACGCTATGGATTGATAAGGAAACCAAAAAACTGTTTATCAAATTACAATTTCTTAAAATATTTTCAATTTGCGGTTACAATGGTAGCCTAGTTAATAGGTCCACGAATTAATATAAAACATTGCGTCTTACAAGTCACTATGTACAATTATGGACGGCAGTCCAAAGTTAGATACGGAGTGATGTTGTAGTACTATAAATTTTAATTAGATAATATATAGTAGATTTTAATCTTTTATTACGAAAATACAGGCGCGTTAAAGAGGCGCAAGTATCGAATCTGCAAAGACCGTTTTGGATTTTATCCTTTGCGTCATGGAGCTGTTGGACTCAGGGAGTCCAGAGCCAAAATGTTTTATGACAGACATTGCGGCTAGTCGAGGTTTGGTGACCCAAGAGTTGGTATATATTTTGTCCAGAAGATGAGCATGGTGATTCAGAGGGATATTCATCTTCTGGGTTGCTAGTATCTTGGGTATACTGCTTCCATGTGCCACATTGGACAATAAAGAAGTTTTTTAACGACATATAATTGTTTGCAAAAAATATTAAAACTTTTTGAAAGTCTACAGTATTCTATATTTGAAAATAGATATAATACTGTAAACCTTTGAGAGCCGGTAGGCCCACTCCCGCCCGACATGTACGACATTAGCGGTCGTAATGTCGATCTCCTTTTGAATTTGAAAAATATTAAAATTATAAATATTGCTTACAACTTACACTTGTTTTATCCGATAAAATTACTAAAATGATCCAGTTATAGACATGTCGTAATGGTAATATTTATAAGTAACGTAAAAATACACACACAAATATACGATTATATGCAATATATTGTAACCTATGACATGTAGTAATTTAACAGATAACATTTCTGATTGTAACATGACATTCAGTATTTATTCATATTATAAATTAGTCCATTACCATGACATGACTCGCGCAAAATATTTTTATTCTGGGGGAGTTTCTGGCAACGCTGTTTGTAATGAAAGATATTTTTTTAAGAATCTCAAATGAAAGTAAAATGCATTTATTCCTATAATAATTTTTTTTTTTTTAATTTGGTTATCAGCAATCAATATAAGTATTATAAGCAATTGTTGGAAATTGGCATGGGAGGATGTCTATCCATTGGCCAAACTCCCTATATTTCAGCTAGATAGAAATCCTTCATCCAGCTCCAGAACATTTGCCCTTTTTAGTCTCTTTGCTAGGTTATTGACTAAAAGTTTCTGAGTCAGTTTGAACGGATGAATAGCAAGGTGTGCCTTGTTATTTAGTTATTTAGTGTTTGTTTTCCCAATTTCTTCCCTGATTGTGGGGATATTGGCAAAATGGTGAATATCAGACTTTATGAACTATGGTGCTTTTAAAATGCGCCTTAGATTTTGACAGTGTAACATATCCATAATATGTCCTAAATTTTTAAGTACTATTAGCAAATTTTCAGCTCTAATTGCAGTCCATAGGTATGTTGGACAATATAGAGATAGAGTAGTGTGAGTAGTTTCCATTGATTGAAATTCACTAAAATAGTAACATCAAATACAAATTCTTTTATCAGGTTTTATTTTCATAGGAAAGGTACATAAAAATTAAAATTAATAAACTCTGGCACCTTATGGCATAGTATGGCATCAACCTGGCAATTTATGACATGAATTATGAAAGTGGTAAATATTCATGTGCAGATGCAGTGTATGTCTGTCGAAGATAATCTGGGGAACAGGGAGAATTGTTGCTAGTAGTAAGGAGTATTATTTCTAAATAAATAAAAATTTAATGCATATCTAATATGTACTCAATCAAATTCCTAAACTAAAACTCACACCATTTATTAGGCTTAATTAAAATATTACTGACATCATTAAAACTATTATTTAATACAAATATGTAAGAACACCACAGTAAGCATATTTGTGTTTAGGTTTAATTATTAGGTAATTATTTCTTTGAACTTGTGTATAATTCTCTATTGGCGAACTTGATGCCTCACTCAAATCAAATAAGGTATGTAAACCCTTAGATTTATGCTTATAGAGCTTTCATATCAGAAATATATATTTATAACTAAATAGTTTAAATATTATTTCTCTATCTTTACCCCTGCAAAGGAAGACTTGTTAGATTTCTTTTTGTAAAACTAGCATTCTTGTATGTACATGAAATTAAATATAAAGAGCTAGTAGCACAACAATACTTCATATTTCTTTTTTTTATTATAATACAGAAGTTACCTCAAAAGGTTTAATTTTATAATAGTGCTAATAGCAGCTCCATAGATGTTCTCTAACCTTACATTGCAATTTCTTATTGTAAAGAAAAACTGATGATTTCAAGTGAACCACTTAATTTATAAATTTGTTACAATCCTGTAATATCCCATACATTACAAATATATGGTATAATAATATTGCTGTTGTTTGTATATCAGTGGGGTAATATCAATGACGAATTAATTAAGTTTATAGAAAATTAGTCATCAGATTTATCACAACAAATTGATGTCTACCAAAATAACAACCAAGCTAACTAGTTTTTTAGTAACTACGAAGTTATTTTAGTAACTTCACTTCACACGTCTTTTTTTGTAATTTTTGTATAATCTCTAGTGTGTGCATTATATTCAGTTTTTGTAGTTGAACAAACGACATCATTCATATTATTCAGTCATGACATGGTGACTGGACTTTTACGACATTATACTACTTATATTTTACTGCAGACCTTATATATATTTTTTTCTTTATACTGCGCATGTACTGTCGATAATAAAATTATACTTTAAAGTTTATATACGAAAAATATAGGATAAGACATTTGTAGTATGAAGTGACATACAATATTATTTTATTTTACACACTGCAG
Source organism: Achroia grisella (assembly GCF_030625045.1). Taxonomy (NCBI): domain Eukaryota; kingdom Metazoa; phylum Arthropoda; class Insecta; order Lepidoptera; family Pyralidae; genus Achroia; species Achroia grisella. Next base: position 516,647 of record NW_026713011.1, read on the forward strand.
ATTCATGTAATAACACATCCGGACTTGGCAGCGATACAGGGACAAAACAAGACTATTTTTAATATTAAACAGAATGTTCTTAGTCGTTCAATAATAAGCGCCAACAAGAAAATAAGTTCGGTGACGTGACATATCAAAGTACGGCTACAAAACAAATCATATTCCAAATGCACAATTTACGTATATTAAATATTGACTTACTTGATCTGCAAAATCCTCTGCTGTAGAAACATATTCATTTGGTATTTGCATTTTTCGTCGTATTTCACGGACACAATCGGCAAAAAGAAATTTCGTTGTGGAAGAAATCAAAATCGTCACGTCAATCACTTGTTGGTTGTCAAATGACGTGTGGATAGTTGGATTTCAAATCAGCGACCAATAAAATAAATATAAATACCCAGAAATTTTGAGGTGTAAAAATAATATTAAAACTAGTTAAAATCATATGTCACGTTTGATTAAAATTGCTTAAGAAACGTATTAGCTACAATACACAGTTCGAATAAAATGCGACCGGATGTTTTGACCATAAATTTTATGGGTTTCATTTTTAATCATACAATTTCTACAGAGTAATTCATAGTATGTAGTAATCTCGTAATCTGTGGCAAACGGTCGATCTGTGCTTTTAAAATTCTCAACTCTCTGATGACAGTCTGTCTGATCTCTGAGATTGTTATGATCTATACCATATTGTGTTCATGATATTTTTCTTCGTTTACATGAATTTGTTTTGCTGTTCACTTTTACAAAATTCCATTAACAAATAAAAAAAGCTTTACATTTCTTATATGCCACAATAAGGATAACATTAATATAATTTTATTAAATTTATATAGAGTATATCTAGTTAACCTAGTTAGCTGACAAAGTGATCACGGCGTAGTGTTTAGAAAATGTTAGAAGTTACGTGCAATGACCGGTTGGGCAAGAAAGTAAGAGTTAAATGCAATCCCGACGATACTGTTGGGGATTTGAAAAAGCTTATCGCAGCACAAACTGGCACAAGATACGATAAAATTATTTTAAAGAAATGGTACACAGTCTTCAAGGATCATATAAAGCTATCAGATTGTATCCTTTTACAATTTTATGGTTAAATATACGATGCGTGCTACAATATAATAATAATAACACAGTATAATGCACATGCCGTCACAACAACCCACAATCATAGTAAGGTGTTATGTTAAACTGCTAAACCACTGAGACTGTTATATACTTACAATATACTTTTTAAATTAATAAACTATCAGTATTCTACGGTATAATTTTATCGACATTATCAACCCGCAATATTTTATTATTAACATACTATATGTGCTTTTGCTATTAAATCCAAGTCAATATTTAAATAATAATCCAATCAAGTCAATTCTAAAACTATCAGTCAAATCTCTTAGAAAATATTATTTGAATCTACCACTCGTATTTTGTTATAATCCCTCTTTGTTTTCATAAGGGGCATATTAAATATTATTAAACATTTGCCGTAGCTGCAGACTGTCTTGTATAAGTTCTTGAGTAATTAGATTGTAAATGCTTCTTGTTATTAAATATACCAATCCATAAACACAACAATTACACACAATTTTTCATTCACAATAATGTCCCAAGTCTTTCCTCAATTGTAGATTATCAAAGAAATTCTTATTTAAACTTAGTATTGTATATTTTTTGTATTTATTTTGTAACTCTGGACAGCTTGTACTACCCTTTTGTTCTTATGAAAATAAAACAAATTTTGTACTATTGTACAGGATTTCTATTTTGCCTCCAATGATTGCCTTAAGAATGGTATATTTAAATGCGAGATCTTTATGTTCATTTTTTAAAGTTACAAAATACAGTGTTGTATACACTTATAAATAACACTACCTAACTTCTTAGACACTGCACAATATGTACTTTTTTACTTGATTTTTTAAATCAATTGTTTCCATAACTAACAATTACAGATGAAATCCATGATGGCATGAATTTGGAGCTGTATTATCAATAGATCGTGTAGTATAAAATGTTACCACTTAATCTAATATAAAATAAAATACTTATTTAATATATTGTTTTCTTTATTATTTTATAACAGTAATTGTGTATAAGCAACAGGACCACAGTCCATAGTTGGTTATTAGTACTTATAAAATAAAAAATATTTTTCTATAGTTCTTAAAAAATCCTTTAAAACTTGTTACACTTAATTTTTTTTGAGACTATTTTTTATTTGAATACTTATATTACAAACGTATGTAACATCCGGAAAGCTGAAACTACTGAGCAAGTACCTACCTAACTTCTTTTAGAGAAGTAAGATTCTGTAATTTCAGTTGAAGACATTCTTTCCACTATTCCAACAGTCGTCGTTAAAAAGTATTATGGAAATGTTTTACAGACTATTTAATAACTACGAGTTTTTTTAACAATTAAATAACCATTTGAAAATACAGCCATAAATATAACAAAAAACATTAATAGCTAGCATCCAAAGCCGTAAAGGACAAATAATAAAAAATAACGCGTGACATGCGAGATACCGTTACTTATAATACTACATATAGATATTTAAACAAAAAGTATATTTGTATTGTTTTATCTATATATATCTATAAACTATTAAAATAGTTGTCATTCCAGTTGTAGTTGTAATTTATTGCTAAATCGAATCGATAAATCCTAATATATCGATTACATCAGCAACAAGTCTGGATTATATTTACATATCGATACTTTCTTGACTTCTTACGGTATAAATCGCACCACTTATCGATTTAAAAATAATCGATTATTTTTAGGAACACAATAATCGATATACAAAAAACTTTCTAATATCATTATAAAATAATCCAATAAGTTTTTTATAGAGAATATGAAAAAAATTGGGCTTGGAACGGTTTTTGAACACTTTATTTTTATATATCAGACTTATTATAAATTACTTATCGAAATTTTGGAATAACCATCGAATGATCGATAATTTTTTTCGCATCACTAACCCCACCACTTTCGGGTCTCTACCACCCGCCATCTTTTTTGTTTTCAATTAAAATATATACACTATTATTATGTAAAATACAATCTTGAATTACTAATTGTTATAAAATAAGTACTTAATAGCTTTACTACAAATAAATCTTCACTTTTTTTATAAGTTTCTAGTATATTTAGTAATAGTACAATGACTGATGAAGGTAAGCGTTGTACAAATCGTCTTCGAAATCAATCTTGATAAATTTCGCTAATATATTGAATTTTTCAGAGTATAATCAACAGAAGCCCGCTAAAACTAGCAAGCAGCATAACGTATTACCAATATGGGGTAATGAACAAACTATGAATCTGAACCCTTTAATATTAGCAAATATTCAAGGTTCTAGCTACTTCAAAGGTAGGTAAGCAAACATAACAACGCACAGGAGTTTGGATTTCCATTATTGTTATTTCTTTTTAGTAATTCATTTTTGTAATATCCCATATATTTATTATTATTAATTTTCTGCAGTGCATCTGTTCAAGTTGAAGACATACCATGAAGTAGTGGACGAGATCTACTATCAAGTAAAGCACTTAGAGCCGTGGGAACGTGGCAGTCGCAAGACGGCCGGCCAAACTGGCATGTGTGGCGGCGTGAGTATGTTCATCAACATACTCTTAATATTTTCAACACACTCCACTCATCATCATTGCATGATGATGAGTGGTGTGTGCCTGAGAATAGATTTATTTATCTTATAAGTGCATATGAAGTTAAAAACCTGTATTTTTACTCTGCAGCAAATCTGTGTTTATTAATACATATTCATTTAAGATGAATGTTAGTAAAAACCTACATTTAACCGAATAAATATGTACTTAAAAATGCCACCAGTGGTAATAATAATAAACTGAAACATAAATATGTTCTAGGAAATGATATAAAAATAAATAAAGATCACACATTTCCTATACAATTAGGACGACTCATGCCGATAACATTATTTGAATGTGTAGAAACATCCCAATATATCAACAGCATGAGCCATCTAAATCTGACAATTAGACAGTTTGTGGCCAGGATTACTGTATATTTTACAGCATGAACCCAACATGTGTATTATATACATATGTTGTATCTACATACTGTTTATTAAACATATATTTTTTATGGATGATAATGGAATGTTGCATCCGCCTGATCTAATGGTTTACGCTGGCGAGGTACCAGTGCAGGATAATAAGATGAGCATGAGGTTAGGTTTGTTAGCCCCTCATAACAAATTCACCAAGAATATATCAAGATGGTTTCCAGGAGGTACTGCGTGGAGGTCAACCTGGCATGGTACATTGCTAGCAATAAGATCGTCAGCCCACATTACTAACAATCCCCTTTCAATGGGGGGCCATTAAACATATTAGAAATGCTTGTTAACATTCAACCTAAGAAATTACTGTTAAATAAAACTATTATGAATTATGCTAACAGAAATGCATTTCTGTTGCCATACATAAAATTATGTGTATAATTTTAATGATAGGTGCGAGGTGTTGGCGCTGGTGGCATTGTGTCAACAGCATTCTGCCTGCTCTACAAGCTGTACACACTGAGACTGACTCGCAAGCAGGTCAATGGTCTTCTGCAGCACACTGACTCGCCATACATAAGAGCTCTTGGTATGTGTTATAGACTGTTTTATAGAGAACATAACTTGATCCACATTTTCTGGTGTGAACAACAAGTATTTACTTGGTGTTGCAGGTCACCATAGACTTTGGTGAGATCTATCACATATATCTAACCAAGTCACCCATTTACTTCTGCATAAGATGTATTCAGTACTATGTGTTGTGGGACTTATATATGCCAGTGAAAACATTGATTCTTCTTCTTTTAATTTGAATGGCTTCCACCAAATGAGGTCGGTGATTTTGCCAACGTCATAGTTTGGGAAACATAGTGGTGGTGGTTTAATATATATTAATTCATTTGTCATTAATGAATATTTTGATAAACCAGTTTTGTTAAAGTACCTACATACCTAGCCAATAATGGCTTGTCATTAATTTTGTCCAAATACACTTGTTTGTAAGTAGATAATCAAATCAAAACTAATTTATTCATATAGGATATTTTAGCCGCTTATGAATGTCAAGTTTTTGTATTAATATTTTTTCCCTACTGTTCAGTTCAGTATAGAGATTCAATTGAGAAGAACTGGCAAGAAACTCAACTGAATTTCTTTTTTTTTTTAAAGCAACTATATTTACCTTAGGTACTTATATAATTATATATTAAATGAAAATCCTGTATAATATTTATTAAATGAAAATCCTGTGCATGAACAACTATTGCCAAACTAATGATAGAAACTGCAATGACATTATGCTGTTTCAGAATATTACCTAAGTGAGGTAAGGTTTGTATGATTATTATCTACAGTGCCCACTTTGTTATTAATTTCCAAAGATATGTAGCAATCAATATATGTATTATAATGTGTGTTACCATATGAAAGGTAAAAAAGCATAAGAACAAACTCTTATCAATACTGGTTTCAAAAGTGAAGTACTACAAACACATTGGCTGCCCCCTATATGAAATCTGGTTCAAAGTGCTATGATTTTACAAGGCATTTAAATCTTAGTCCTAAGGAATAACACATGTAAAGTTAACATATAATATAATATAATAAAATTTAGAAAAAACTTTCGTAATATGAAAGTTAAAAAAAAATAGTTTTTCCAAATATCATCTTATAGAAAAACCAGGCACTAGAGGCCTGAAAAATTTGGGAAAGAGTTGTCCAGAGAATATTGGTTTAATACCCCTTGAATAATACTGATATCGTAACTATCTGGTAGGTTTCATGTACATTCGGTACACGCAGCCCCCAGCAGATCTGTTCGACTGGTACTGTGAATACTTGGAAGACGACGAAGAGGTGGATCCGCGCGCCGGTGGAGGCGGCACCACCACCATCGGTACACTGGTCCGACAGATGCTGATCAAACTCGACTGGTTCAGCACTCTCTTCCCAAGAATCCCTGTACCTATTCAGAAACAGATCGAACAAAGGTAAGATATGTTTTATATTATCTTTCTAAAGTCACTTGTAGGGATATCATATATGTAGTATTATTTTTTTCTGTCTTTTAATTAAATGCTCATGTGTTTCAGTTCATTTAGCAGTGAAATTATGGTATTTATTGTAGCCTTATAATTGCATAGTATCAGGACATAAGTGGGAAATGTATTAGGGCCCTTTCCAAGTTTGTTGAGATGATAATGTTTTGAGGTTTGTTACTCACAATTAATGGATTACAGACAACCTACATCCTGTGTTAATTTTTGAGACACATTTTGGCTAATTAGTACATTAATACTAGGTGTATTAATATCAATGAATCAAAATGTTGTTTTATATTGCTTTAATTCAGTAGTTTATATATTTTTATTGTGTATCTTTTGTTACAGCTTCTAAACTTATTGGATTTTATCCTTCTGTCTGGGTGTCACAACGCTACGGTTTAATATAATCACTGAAGGAGTGAATATTACACACTTTTATAGCATTTTTTTGTATTTACTACTTTTGTCACCCTTATGTGCCATACAAGTAGAAAGTAATACAATAAAAGTTATCTCCAATAACTTCCTGTAACGGCCCCAAAATTTTTAACATGTCATATCTGTCATTATTACTACATACTACTGGAAGCTCTTTTATTATTTAAATGTGACGAAAAGTATTTTCAATGTGAAACTACTATCTCACATAATCTGACAGAAATAAATAGATACATACATGGAAACTCTGACATCCAAACAACTAACAAATAAACGTGAAAATATATGGCATGAACTTGACATATATGGATGTTTCTAATCATCAAATAATCATATGTTCTAAACATATTTTCTGACATTAGATTAGCTGAGCACACGAGACAAACTGCGGCGTCGAAGCCACCACCGAACTTCCGCGGCGGCGGAGGCGGCGGCAGCGGCGGATTAAGCAGTGGCGGATACAATCCTGGCAGGATGGACACTGACCGCCGCGAACACGATGACAGGGATAGACGTGACTACGGCGAGGTGGATAGGTGAGTAGTACTTACATTATCTTTATCAAATTCTACTATCGTGCTTACCTTACTTACTTGCTTATCTTCTTTTACCTGGCCTTTGTCGTATTTATTTGGGCCCGCCTGTCCCGCCTGGTCGATTTTCGCCAGTACACACTCTCCTGATTCCTCTATAGTGTGTGCTTGTTTTAAAAAAATAATTGCATTCGGTGGGCAGTTATTTTTGAAAAATGTTTATTAGTTAATATATGAATTTTTTTTCGCTCTTGTAATTTTCTTTTATTTAACATGAAATTTGCACACTGCATCATAACCATGGTGCATACTTTTTTTAATTTGACATAGATACCTAGTTTATGAAATATCTGATTGCACAAAAAAATCATGTGTAGCAGTTTCTATGTTGATTATCGCATGCCTCCTACTTACTCTGTATTTATGTATATATTGAAGTTATTTTAATGAATGTTATTAATAACATTCATTAAAATAACATCAAAAGAGTAACACGCAAGTTTCTTGCTCGTTTTTCTTTTGATGATTCTGCTTTCCGAATGAGTGGTAGAATAAAAATATGAATATTCAAGTGTTTATATTGGCTTTATTTGAATAAAGATTATTTATATTTCTATAAATGTTTTTCAGATACTCAAAAGACAAATCAAAACGAGACGATAGGGAGAGAGACAGAGAACGAGATCGCGACAGAGATAGAGACCGCGAGCGCGACAGACGCGAACGCGACAGAGATCGCGATCGAGACCGTGAACGCCGTGACCGCTACAGAGATCGCTCCCGGTCAAAAGAACGTCATCGCCGATCGCCGAAGGACCGCCGCTATAGATAATGAAACGCTATTTTGTAACTGTTGAAACAATGATTATTATTTGCCTGACAATTGCAATAAATAAGTAATGACTAATGTTAATGTTTAGTTTATTTTTTATCAACAATGACTGTCTATGTGGGTTCCTATTTCAGCCATAAAGTAGCGTAAAAAGGCATCGCTAGTAATGAAGTTTGGGGGCATTATTGGAAACAATAGTGGTTAATTCCATATTAATTTCGATATCATGATCGATGGGCTATATGACAGTATGTATCCTGGTAAAATAATCCATATTTTAGCCAGATAGGAAGCTATCATGTCATCCCTAATTGGTCCAGGTTCACCAATTGGGGACGCTGGACGATTGGACGGTTTACCATACTAATATAATTACCTAGAATGATTTATTATCACATACTATATCAAGTGGGCCGTCCATTTGTTTTGATTACATTACAAACAACAAAAACGCCGTAAAATGTTGAAATACATAAATATGTGGAACTACCAGTCGCACTTACAGTTTATTTACATTTGTAATATTGAAGTAAACATCATGCTACAGCTATTAATAAATAGGCGCGAAATTAAATTAATCGGCAGGTAAAACCACAGCACAGCTAGTTAATGATAAAGAATTATTGCAAAATAATACTGTTCTTATAACCTAGGACACATCATACTGTGGCAGTTAAACAGAGCTTAGCTTATTAGAGTAAACAACTGATAGAAATACTGATATACATTTTTTGTAAACACGTAATATTGGTATGTATATAGAAAACACCCAGACCAATTTAAACTCATACTCATGATCATTCATACAAATATTTGTGCCGTACGAGGAATCGAACCGCGACTCGTCAGTAAGGCGCTGTGCTAAATTGGTAGACCACCAAGACTCAAATAAAAAATAGTAATAAAATTATATCAGCAATTTAATAAGTATCTGCAAAACTAGTTTGAACCAGATATTCTTAATAACAAAACTAAAGCTTACAGATTACAACAATAAATAAAGAATTTTCATTGAACTTAAAACAATACAAGATCATTAAATACAGCTGTGCAAATGGCAATGTTTGCGTCATATTCTACGCCGCTGCACCTTTGACGTTCTCTTGTTGTTCAAATTTTGGGTATTTCTGTTCTACACTACTCCATGATATTTTACTGTTAGCAAGGTCCCTCACAACAATAGGAACATCCTCTATAGGAAGCCTCACCTGCCCCATATTGTCTCGTTCTCTCAATGTTACTGTGTGAGGCTCTTTGACAGTATCAAAATCTACTGTAATAGCATATGGTACCCCTAATTCGTCAGTTCGCGCGTAACGCCGCCCAATAGAACCTGATGAATCATCAACCTTATGTGAGACATCAACATTTGTTAGAAGTTGGTTGAGTTCTCTCACAAATGGCTGGAATTCAGCATTGCCACTAAGTGGTAATACTGCACACTTCATAGGTGCCACAGTAGCTGGTAATGAGAAGTAGGTTCTCTGTTCATCACCTTCTCTCATCTTGAAGTTGTGTTCCAATATACAATAAAGAATTCTTCCAATGCCAAATGAGGGTTCAATAACACTTGGTATAATTTCTTCGACATGGACTGTTTTCTGACTTTTCTTGACACTTACCAAATTTGGTGTCAATTTGAATTCTCCTACTGAAGTGCTAAGTATGTATTCACCATTTGAGTCTAATTTGCTCTGCAAGTCATCAAGAGCAGCAGAATCCATGGAGCCTAATGTATCATTAATTACTTTTGCATCTTTCTTGAATTCTTTACCAATTGCAGCCTTATTAGCTACAGCTTCTACTACTTCAATCTGTTTGGGTGCTGGTAATTTCTTTTCAGCTGCAAGTCTGATACCTGTAGCTTTTGTATGCTGAGTAAGATCATATGCAGACCTGTCAGCACAACCTACACATTCTACCCAACCATAACTGGACAGACATTCAGCATCCCAGCAATCACATGCATAATGAGCCATCTCATTGCCCATATGTTGTCTGAACCGCAGCTTCTTGGGGTCTATGCCCACAGCTAAAAGATAAAGGTGAATTCTTGCCATAAAGTAACCCAAAGTTTCGTTATTGACAATGCCTTTTGAGACTGCTTCTCCAATAGTAGTAATTTCAGCTGGTTTCCCTTGCTCTTGATTATCAGCTGAGTATAGTAACATTTTGGTATCTTTCACAGTGTCAAATTTAGGGTGGCTTTTAGAATCACAGAAATGTTCAATTTCACACATTGTAAATTCTCTAACTCTCAGTAGACCAGATCGAGGAGAGATCTCATTCCTGAATGAGTTGCCAATTTGGGCAGCAGCAAATGGCAGGCGACCCTGGTTGAATTCTAAAAGACGCTTAAAATTTACAAATATCCCTTGAGCAGTCTCAGGCCTCAGGAAGCCCTTGACTAGTCCAGAAGGACCAATCTGAGTGTTGAACATCAAATTAAATTCAATAGGTGGTGTAAGCTCATTGCCACTCACTGGGGACTTCATCTGGAACCTTTGCATCAGTGCTGACATATCATCGGCTGTCATACCATCAAGTTTAACCAGAATATCTTCAATTTCAGCTTTCAGTTCTGCTTTTGTATTTTTTTCACTTTTAATTTTTTCCAGGTGTGCTTTGATTAGGTGGTCTAACCGAAAACACTCTCCAGTCTTGATATCTTTTGTCATGAGATCAGCAAACCTCTCCACATGGCCTGAAGCTTTTAGAACAGGTTCTGGTGTTAAAATTGAACAGTCCACTTCCAACATTTGTTCCTGAAGAATAAAGTACTTCCTCCACAGTTGGATCATGTTGCTTTTGAGGGCACAACCCATAGGCCCAAAGTCAAATTGACCTGTTATGCCTCCGTAAATCGCGAATGACTGGTCATAAAAGAATCGCCTTTTTATAAGATCCTCCATTTTTGCGCGGTCGAACATTTCTTCTGAAGGTGTAAGAGCCAATTCTTTATCTTCCAACAATTTCTTCCTTGCCTTCAATTCAGCTACAGCCTTCTTTACATCGATTTCTGGTGCTTTGTCTTCCTTTAATTTTCTCACTAAATCACCCTGTTCTTTGACACTAGCTCTGAAGGGAGCCAAAATTTCTTCAATTTTAGGATCAGCCATTATAATATCTTTGTAAGGATTTGGAATTTTAATTTTTCTGTGTACTTTATTGCTTCCCCACTCAAGATTGTGCGAAAGTCTGAATGGAACAAGTGAATAAGATCTACTAAACACACTACACTTATATATAAAATTGAGAACTTGTCTCATTTATATTTGATATATGTATATTGGTTCAAATATAATTAGATATGGAGAAAGGAACATCGAAAATTAATTTTAATTTGCCGATTGCTCGCGTGGTGCTGACGAAACTTCTTGCAATGCAATCTGACAATTCTGACAACAATTTTGACAGTTTGCCACTGAGATGTCACAATCATTTGACACTGAAAATAGTTATAATTCTTCCTTTGGCGGGTTAACACACAAATTTATTTTTATATAAGAAAATCATGAATAACAAAGTGATAACTTGCTCAATGTATATCGCCTTTTGCTATCAGCGCCATATAAACATCTTCGCAGAATAAAAAGCAATATCAGCTATAGCAAAAATCTTTTAACTTAAAGTTGAAAAATATTAGATATTAGAGGGTTAGGATTAGATAAGAGGGTTGTAATTGGTAATCTTGGCTCAATTGTTTCATTTTATAATGGCAACTTTATCTTTATATCTCTTTCTCGTGCATGTAATTTACATATATACAAAAAAGAGATAGAACTATCGTAATAAGTCGTAAACTTTGATTATTTGTTTTCTTTTTCATTAGTTGACAGCACAAAGAAAGAAGTCGGTCGGCCATTTTATTTGTGGCTCAAAGAAGCTGTACTTCTTCATCCATTAAATTTTGTTTAGTTTTATTACAAAGGTTTTTCTAAATACCTATTTTAACTTCGTACAAATTTGTATACGTACTTACAATAAGTTTTAGGCATATGTATTGATTGCATTCGTTAGAAATGGACGATCCGAATCGGATGATGGCGCACAGCGGTGGATTGATGGGACCGCAGAGCTATGGACTCCCTGGTGGTGAAGGCACCCCAGCCGCGGGTGAGGGCGAAGCCCGAAAGCAAGACATAGGTGAAATCTTACAGCAGATCATGAACATCACGGACCAAAGCTTGGACGAAGCACAAGCTAGAAAGCATACATTGAACTGTCATAGAATGAAGCCTGCCCTATTTTCTGTACTGTGTGAAATCAAAGAGAAAACCGGTATGTGTATGTGCTATAGTTATTTCTGCTCTATTATGGTCATTGTAATTAGAATATTAATATTTTGTAACAATTTATATACATTATTTTTATATATAATCTATCTATCTTCACGCCAGATATCGTACGGGTTTATCCTCTATTAATAAAAATATACTCTGTAAGGTTGTCTGGAAGAGATTGCATTAGCGATAAGACCACCTCTTGTGCTTAGTTATATTTTTATGTTTTTAATTTTGTTCATGTCCTTTATATGTTGGTGCAATAAAGTGTTATAACTCATAATTAATTTTAGATACATATTTTCACAACCAACTTCCATAGGCCTAGGCAGAGACTTATGGGTACTATATTATAAATAGATGAATATTCTAAGTTACACACAAGTGAGTGTATTACTGATGTCTTTACATTGTGCTGTTCTGAAGCCTGTTTCCCAAGGAAATTGTATAACAGCATCAAATGGGTGGAGCAACAATAATCAGCTAGCATGGTGTACTAAAGGGGGATGTTTTAATTATTACAATACTTTTATATTGTTTTTGTTATGCTCTGTCATTATCAATTCTAATATCTGTTTTACTTATCCATTATTAATCCATAGTTATGGCATGACCATCATATCATGATCCTCCGCTGGTACCTCACTAGCATATAATACTCTTAGTGCAAAATTTCATTAACATTTATATAAAAAAAGTTTAATTTCAAGGTCCTGAAAGTTTTCTAAGTTCTTCATTTAATTGCTATAAATAAAAAAAAGTATTTGTTTATTCAGTTCTGTCTCTGCGCAACACTCAAGAGGAGGAGCCTCCAGATCCTCAGTTGATGCGTTTGGACAACATGCTCATTGCTGAGGGTGTTGCTGGCCCTGAGAAGGGTGGGGGCGCTGGGGCCGCTGCCTCTGCTTCGGCTGCTGCTGGAGAATGGGGTAATTATTTTTTATGATTTTTATATTTCAATGTTATTATTTTTCAAAGAGAGATATCACTTAAAGGCATTTAGTTTCCATGTACGTAGTATGCACAAATTTGAAACACAGGCATTAAAAAACAAACTTCCTGCTTCTATTTAAATATTTTTTATATTTCAACTTCTACCTCAGCAGTAAATTGTAAGCAGGTTATTAATGGTCTACATTTTCAAATAAAACTAATAAATATAGTATTATTTATTCAGTTGAAGTAAACATTGGAGATAGTTGGTTCATATCAATAATATTGCAGCTGGGTGTTTGGATCCTATGCTTTTATGACTAACACTGTACTTGTATTCATTGTTATCTCTGTGTGCTGTACCAAAGACATTATAAATTTCACATTGCATGTTGTGATACAATAAAAATCTTAAAGTATGTGTGTGTGTGATGGCCACTTTAAAGAATGTTGGATAACATTCAATATCAGCAATCATAAATTTATTTAAATATTTTTTTGATAAAAAAACAAAGTACAAGAAGCATACATAATAGTAGAAACATTCTCTACCAGGTAGCCTTTGGGATTATCGGTATTTGTATATCCTCTCATCTGCAAAGGAGTCAATTATTGGACTCGAGCACTATAGCTCCATCTGTGAAGTATTCAATAATTTTTAAAACCTAAATTTAATAAATTATTGGACGCTCTACATATAACAGCTAACAGTTGAAAGAATATACTTGTCACAAGTATAAAAAAAAGTAATAATAATAAATAATAAATAGTCACTGATTGAGGTTTACACAAAAATAATTTTGCATGTAGCTGATTATGTCAGCTGTTTTATGTTTGATGCTTTTTGCTTTAGACTGCTTTGTTGTACATTGGTATGGTATTATATAGGTCACTTCTTGAATTGTCAGTTCAGTATTATTTCAACAATTGATAAGCTTGGTCATTTTATTTATACAATTTTATTGTAATATTCTGGTTCATGTGTGTCATAAATAACACTGACCAATCATAGAAGTGATCTTACCTGACTCTTACACACTAATTTGTCTGTGACCTGAACCCGTTAAGACTTTTATAGATAATATCACCATATATGAAATGGAAAGAGATAAATAAGCAATTTTTTTTATCAAAGGAAAAGCAGATTCTCCAGCTAGGAGTTTCTAATCAATTATTAAACTTTGCCACTAACCCTATAATATATTGAATACTAAGATATTTAAAAATGTATGTTAACAATTTTAACAGACAGTATTATTCAGTGTATTACTATTAAAATCAAATGTTTTAGATAATTAAATATCACTGTTACTCATACAATACAAAATTATTGCATTAATTGCACTAAAAATGCATTAATGTTTTGAAATTATTACATTATGCAAAATATAGAAAGAGAAGATGCCTAAATTTGCAGATTTCATTTAAATACACCTCTAATTCTATAACCACTCATTAATTTGCCATTACTTTAGCATTGTTTTCTCCTTATAAGAGTAGTAATACATACTTTTAGTATAGAGTTTATAAATTAGAAATGAAGCCTAAATTTTGAATAATAAGTGGTCATTTGTTATACAAATTTTAGGATTATGTTGCCATAGTTTACTAAATAAAGCCTAAACAACAAACTCTATAGTCTGTTTTAAATTGCATAATAATTAAATAGAAGGTTCTGGATCTTCACTGCTGCAATTCCTACTGAATGTAGTATAAAATTGTGAAAACCAGAATGTATATGATGTAACTATATGTATATAGGATATAATATATATATATATATATATATGTAGTTCAAGTGTTAAAAAAACAAATCTGTCCTCTTTATAATATTAGTATATGTAGATATATAGTATTATAGAACATTATGGGTAGACTTCCACGGCGGCTACTAACAGGCGCATTGGGACGGAGGTTGCATGTTGTCTTTCTTTCCCCCGTGTGCTGCAAACTAAGGCACTGTGGCTCAAGCAGATAACGCCATCGAGCACTCGGACTACCGCGCGAAGCTCGCCCAGATCCGGCAGATCTACCATCAGGAGCTGGACAAGTATGAGAACGCGTGCAACGAGTTCACCACCCACGTCATGAACCTGCTGAGGGAGCAGAGCCGCACCAGACCCATCACGCCCAAGGTGAGCCAGTCAAAATTATAACAAATATTACTATCTTAGTCATTCTACAATAATTTATATATAGATTTATAGACCTAATTTATAGGGCACAGACAATGGAAATCCATGTCTATTAATGTTTTGAAAAACCAAGGTAGATTTTGTAAAGTGGTCTGCGTAGTTATCTCAGTCTCACCAATTTGGCTAAGCAGCTTTATAAGCTGTGTTTCGAATGTATGAAAGGTACGACATCTTAGTTCTCCGAAATAGCAACACATAAGTGAATAGAATAGAATAGAAAATCATTTATTCAAATAAACTTAATTTAAGCACTTTTGAATAGTCATAAAATGTTAGTCTCATCACAAGAAGAACGAGCAAGAAACTTGTGTGTTGCTCTTTTAAATAATCCTTGTGGTATCATCAAATGTTAGCATGATGTCCATGGTGCTGTTTAAGTATATAGTTGACGGGTACTACTTACCATCTGATGGGTTTTTGTTTTTTATATCATTTACATAAATCTAGTTCTGATGAAATAGCGTAACTTGCACACAAAAAACAATGTTGTATTGAGAAACTCCTTCTTCTGCAAATACAATTACAATTATGACGCGCTATATTTGCGATATCCAATAAAGTAAATATAATTCGCCTTTCATTTTGCAGTGTGGTTATATTGTAATAATTCCCTATATTTTTTATTATATGATGACAGGAAATTGAACGTATGGTGCAAATCATACATAAGAAGTTCAGCTCCATTCAGATGCAATTGAAGCAGTCCACCTGTGAAGCCGTTATGATCCTACGGTCTCGGTAAGTTCAAATACAACATAAAGGCTACGTATATACCTCTATGTTGACAATTAGTTTTATATATAAAATGCTGCACAAACGCAGTGGAAACAACTGAATATCCAAAGTATCTGTTTATCTACTTATAGATTTGAAGTAATTGTAAAAAAAAGTAATTAATTCGCTACTTCTTAACTAGTCGCCGGGTGGGATGTTGTACTGTTTCGAGGTAAACCAGTGCTCTGCTAAACTAGTCTAATTTAGCACTCAAACAGTCATGGAAAACAAGCCCAAATCCATTACGACAAAACTACAGTATCTGTATTCGAACACCTTAGTGAGATCGTTTTGTAATATGTAACTATCCCGTATGGGGTACTTGCATGCCAACATCTCATGGCCTCGCAAAATCTAGCAACACCAACAATTACCGCTTGCAGTTTCCTGGACGCACGCCGTAAGCGGCGCAACTTCAGCAAGCAGGCGTCGGAGATCCTGAACGAGTACTTCTACTCGCATCTCTCCAACCCGTACCCGAGCGAGGAGGCCAAGGAGGAGCTGGCACGCAAGTGCGGCATCACAGTCTCGCAGGTAACCGGTCATTGACCCGCTGTTTGGTGCTTCCAGTTTCCTGGACGCGAGGCGTAAGCGGCGCAACTTCACGAAGCAAGCGCTCGAGTTGCTCAACGAGTACTTTTACTCGCACCTCGCTAATCCGTACCCGAGCGAGGAGGTGAAGCAGGAGCTGTCCAGGAAGTGTGGTATTACTGTATCACAGGTACTCGTCCTGACGAGCTGCCACCGCGTTCAATGTTACATGTAACAATAGTAACGTACATTATTTGAGGTATAATGCTGATATGATTCGTCTACCATTATCATACATATAATAAAGCCTTAAGAGAGCCCTGTCTGGGATATTGATTTAAGTTGTAGAGGCTAAAATAATGTTTTTGTATTTTGTTTGTTTGCCTGTGCTTTTGCATGCTAATCTCTTAAGGTCTCTAAATGACAATAGACTCCAATAATAATAATCCGAAATCGCGGGGACTATTTGATAATTATCTAATATATTCCACAAAAACAAAATTAGTATACAGTTAACACGGGAGTAAATAATCTAATAATTAAAAAAATATATACGAGGTACAAAAGTCATGGTTAACACGTTTCTTCTCTTGACTGGAGTATTCACAGTGTCTTTCAGCGGAAATTATTATAATTATTCTGGTAAAAAAAAGCTATGATCCAATTAAGCTCGCCGGCACATCCTGTTCCTCGGATTCCGCACCTCTTCCTCGTTATCATTGTCCACATATTTTATAAGATAATAATCCAGATATGTTTTACAGGTGTCTAATTGGTTCGGCAACAAGCGTATCCGCTACAAGAAAAACATTGGCAAGGCGCAGGAGGAGGCCAACCTGTACGCCGCCAAGAAAGCAGCCGGTAAACAAAATTAATACTGTTTATTATTTTATTATACCGGCCATGCACTCTCAATATTGTTATATCAATTTGCGTGAACACAGGCTCATTTGATCATTTCCAATATCATATATATAATATATCATATATATAACATCGTGATTTCATATTTTACAGATTATAATGTTTAAAGTATATATTTATAAGCTCTGTAGCTAACACAGTTGTCACGACTTCTGTTTGCTAATTGACTAGAGGATATATTAATTTCTAATAAGCTTATATATATATATCACTTATTTTTCCACAAATAGTACCAGAACTCTAAAATGCTAATATTCATGTTTTGAGTGGGTACATCCATCGAATAGTGTAACCGAAATATAAGAAATTTTACAGGAAACTATACATACTAAATACTAAAATGATTAGGACGTTTTTATTCTACTCACATGTTTGAATAGAATAAAACTCATTCACAAGTTAATTTTTATATTACGTTTAACCACACCGCAACGATCATGCAAATTGATGGATATATTATTCTAGTCCATGCGCAGCTGGCTTTAGCTAACTTCTAGCATTACACCTGCACCTTTTAATATAGAAAAATAAGTATTCTCGCGAATTATATACCCAACTTTTATGATTTATAGTTCATAACATAATTATAATTAATACTATCATATATATTTTTATGGAAATAAATATACAACCGGCGAACGGTTCTAGTACTAGCGGCGCCACTTCCCGCGTACTATACTCTCGTTTTCGCACACAGACCTGCCTTGGATGGGCGCGTGCAGGCGCGATGCTAGCTCCCCTCCCGCCAGAGCCACTCCACACCACAGTAAACAATTTAATAGTCCTTATGCAGGCCATATGCGCTTTATATACTGGCCATAGAGCCAAAGTTATGTAATAAATAGATGGAACATTAATAATTATTATATGGACAGGCGTTAATCAAGTGTTGTCGTTCTGACAATTTTAAACTATTGATACTAGGATTGGTTGCATGCTTTATTTTGGAATACATGTAGTTATTCCACTGTATGGATGGTAACTATGTACGCACAGACATGGACTTGCATCTACGAATTAAGCGTGTCAATTTTTTTTTGCCCTAAGTTAACTTGATTTATTCGGATTATGTTGAAATATATATATACGATTGAGTAAAACTAACTAAGAATAGAGATGTAAAAAATATACTAAATGACGTAACTTGACTTGTATAGGAATAGGTATAGATATTTATACGAATAGAAATATCTTTATTCAAATAAATTTAATGCAATAACTTTTGAAATAAATGTTGTTCAGAATTATATTTTTAAGAATTTTGTGTCAATACATACTGCCAAATAGCAAAGTTGACAAAAATAAATAAATAGTTGTTGAGTAACACCAAAATAGTCATATCAGTCAACATCAGAGCAGACCAGTGTAAAGAACGAGCAACACCCGTTCACGGGTATAAAAATCTATTTGACTGATTATTATGTTTAGTCAGTAAAGGGTTTATTATGTAAGTAAAACAATATGGCACGCTTAGATATGATAGACGTAGTGGTAGTTGCGTGTTCGGTCCGTGTCGGTGCGTGCGTGCGTGCGCGCGTGCACGTGACAAGCGTGAGTTGTGTCGCAGCAGCGGGCGCGTCGCCGTACTCTATGGGCGCGGCGTCGGGCACGGCCACGCCCATGATGTCGCCGGCGCCCACGCAGGACTCCATGGGGTACTCGCTGCCGGCGCCCGGCTACGACCAGCCGCAGCCCAGCTACGACGGCTCCATGGGCTACGACCACATGCACCAGGACCTCTCGCCGTAGGCGCCGCGCACGCACACCCGGGACTCAGGTATTAGACATATATTTTGTCAATGGTACTCATCTATTTGGTCATTCTTTGTGTTGGATGAGAATGGAATGCACTCATTTGCGCTAATAGTTTACGCTGGCGGAACACCAATGGATGATAAGATAAACATGAGGGTCACCTCATCGGTGAACTGATGACCCCATTGCTAGACCATAGCTAGAACTCAGTTTAGCTATGGTCTAGCAATGGGATCATCAGTTCACATTACTATCAATGACATTTTATAATGAATGATAAAGGAACGGTGCACCCGCCTTCGCTGACGGTACCCGTTGGCTGGGAGTGGAGGATGAGGTCAAGTCAGTTAGCACATCGTGATGTAATCACTTGGTTTACAGGGGAACCGCATGGATACATGGTATATTGCTAGTGGTTGTGATCACATTGTCTTAAAGTTAGTGGGTAATTTTCTTAGCAATAAACAATATGTACCTATTTTATCACATTTAGATATACTCCTACACATGCAGTATGAGTATTAAGATATTATTGAATTTAAAGTGGACTATTTAAACTCTTCTCTGATAAAAGGTACTTGCTAAATCTAATTCTATGAAGAAAATCTTTAGCAAAGTAAAGCGTAGTTTCATAAATATTGTTTAAGATGTTTCCACTCCGTTGTTGGATAACAATAATCTGCTAAGTTATTCTTTTGATTGTTTCAGGTTACGGGCGTGACACTTGATTGTGCAGCTTCCACTGAATTGCCATTTACATTACTACATAAATACTATATATAAGTAGCCGGTGTACGAACCGTTGTGCGCGCGGCCGGCCGTCTCTCGCGCCCGGTCGCACATCTCATATTGCCTTAGGACATAGGACATTGTATACTATTACATACACATATTTCTAGCAATCGTATTTTTGGAGGGACATGTAATTGAAATGTATTTAATTTGTATTATTATTCAACTATACGACTGGTACCCAGTATTTGTTTCAAATTATATTATTATTTTTTATATAGGTGTAACGTTTTACGAATGAATTCTCGCGCGGCAACTATTTATGTACTGTATACAAGTATTATTGTTTTTAAATCGGTTTTACGTTTTGGACTGTTGTATTATTTTGTACGGATTATTTGGACAGTATTAATTAATGTTATGTAAAAGCACCACATCGTTCGGCGGGATCTCGTGTTTCTAAGCGTTCACTACTTATTCGTCTTTACTACTACGGTGGATATAAATAAATATACGATAGTTGTAAGCTAACCTAGTGTAATATTAACTATAAGTATTCAGATATTTTGTGCTAATTAGTGTCCTATGCAGTGCGTCTTAAATGGAGTGCCGCTAGCCGCGTAATGGCGGTCTCTCCTAGTATTAAATAAATCAAACTATATTATGCTAGGTACATTTTAATGTATTATAGTTTATTTATTATACAATTATCAACGACAATCTCAATTTGCAATACTATATTATAATTTTATTAGTATGTTAAAGTATACGTAATTATATATTCAATTGGATGTGTACAATGAGAATGGTGATGAAATATGAGTACTTATTCAATATGAATTGATTATATTTACAAAATTTATATTGTAACAATGAAATCTTATATTATTTACAACTAAGTTTACAATTATATATATATATAGACGCATGAATAATGAAATCACTACTTGGAGATACCGCAGTTGTGTGGCGCGCAGCTCTGCGCAGACATGGTGACTTGCGTGCAATTTTAAAACTTTATTAGACATGGTTGTGTTAGTTTCACGCGCATGAATTTTCGGCCCCCGGGGCACTACTTTATCAGTGACCTCGACATTTTTTAAAATAATTATATTCCTTTTACAAATGTTCGGGAGTTGTGAATATCAGGACAGAATATTATATTTTCTCGGTGCTATGTTGTTGATGGCACAAATATTATTTTTGCATTATAGGCGATAAGTTGAATGTTAATCAGTTTACTATGACGCCGAGTGTGTGCGCTGTTACGTAGGTGCCACAGACGGACTTGCATTCAGTATAACGTGTGATTAGTTCCACTTAGTGATAGTTTGGATACGATGAAATTTTGCTAGTGTTAAGTTGATGTGTTCTAAAACAAAATATCTGAAACAGTATACGAGAAAAAATAACGAGAAATTTAATTGAATATGTTAAAAAGATGCTGTGCAACATTGAAATTGTATCACGTCGCTGTCGAAATATTAAGCTTTTAACACAATAATTATACAACACAGAATATTTATAATAAACTGATTTTAAATAAATTTAATATAGATTTAAATTGGTATGTGTCAGCGGCGTGAACACCATGTATACGACGACGAGTTCAATGTTATTGCGACCATCGAGATTGAAATAAATACATTTTTGTGTAGTTAAATAGTTCACGTGTTTTATTCATGAGACTTCCTGTTATTTTTTTTTATTAATATACTTAAATGTAATCTCTACAACATTTAATGGATTATAATGGAATTGTGCCCCGCCTGCGCTAAACGGTTTAGGCTGGCGGGGCATCATTAGAGTATGATAAGCTGAACATGAGGTCAGGTCAGTTGGATCATCGTGGTAAATTAAACAAGAATTTATCAAAAAGGTTTCTATAGGAAACTGCGTGGAGGTCAACCTGAGATGGTACAATGCTAGTAATGGGGTTATCCACATTGCTTACAATCCCCTTCCCACTTGACAAGAATATAGTTCGTCGAGTAGGATTATACATATGTTTAATTGTTTGTGGAAGGAATAATTTTGTTGATTATGTTCGTTGGGTATTTGTATGGGCAGTTCTTGCGTACCATTTTTATTATCTCATGAACAAAAAACGGTGAGTATTCATCCTCGTATTTCAACCTTATAGTAAAATTCAGATTTAAACACGAGTAAACAGGATGTTTTAATGTCATGTTACAGTTATAGATATTTATCTTTAGATCTTTATCGTTCCGTTCTTGACAATCTAAAATCGATTTAACACCAAGAATCATATTCAAGTCATATCAGCTTTAATTATTTCCTCATCTCAAATATAACCGAGGTATAATGAGATATATGTAATACCTAAACATTTTTTGTATTTATGATCAGATAACATTATTTGAATTGCGTCGTATCGCACATTTTATACTTTTTTAATGGAGTGGAGTACCGCTTGTCATAACGGTTTACGCTGACGAGGCACCAGTGGAGGATGATAAGATGACGTTAGATCAGTTTGCAATTTGACCAGGAATTTATCACGATATAGAGAAATTTAATTTATCAGATTCAACATGCCATCTCTACGTAAATTTGATTTGTTAACGATGTTCTACATTAAAGAGAGTTAGTTTAAATCCTAAATTTGAATACACGACCTGATTTAGGAGGAGAGTTATTCACACTCATTTATATACCGCTGTAGCTAAAAGTAGCAATTATCTATATCTTTAGTTATGACGTCACCCCATGTATGGGAAGTGTAGACCTAATAGCTTAATAATCTCCTAATGCATATACGTTACAGTTTTTAATGGACTTTGATGGGCCACTAATATTGATGACAGCGAATTAGCCGGTTCCACTTGATCAAATCATTATGATAAGTAATATTTACGTTTTATCGCCTCTGTGACCTTGGATGAATCAGGTGGCAAATGACAAACGCAAGGCTGCCAGCATAAGTCTCAGTTTGACGTTTGTATTCGTTTGAGAAGCTAGTCTTTTTATTCGAGTGTTTTGTTATGATAAAATCGATTGTAGCCCTAACCAATTCTGTGATATTAAAAAATTGTAAGTACCGTAATTATTAATATGTAAAATAAATACAATATCTTGGCTTGAAGGCCTTTATTGATTTGTGTGTCATTTATCAGTTATATAGATACCTATATGTGCAATTCTGAAGTGATGGTTAGGTGAAGAACGGTAAAGTTTTTGTTGAAAGTTTTTCCTGTTCTATATGAATATTTTATTAAAAAATATCCTTACGAGGAAAATGTGAAATTTATGTTTATTAGTGCTTAATAAAATATTGCACCTGGGTAGTTTGAAATATCAAACTTGTTATGCTTAATAAAGCAGCTCTGAAAATAATTAATTGTCAGTAAAATATAAGAATTCCTTACACAAATAAAATCTTACATATCGTCTCGTCTTAAAAATTTAACAATAAGGACAATATCTACTCTTTTTGATTGCAAAACAATTACCGAACCAAAATCAGTACAGTGCTATTGATATCTAATAATACTCTGACTGCGACATTAATTATTTAATAATCTTAATTGATAGAATTAGTGTTAATTTCAAATTGCCTATTTTCAAACTACCACCACCGATGTCAACGTGCGAAGACGTTGGCGTTGGATTTTGTAATGTTAAGGCTCTACAAAAATTAGTAGTAAATAGATCTAGGCGGTTATCAACGATTTTATCATTTATAGGTAATCCTTCGAGTCACGATCCGTGCATATTTGGAAATTCTTTCGGTAATTTATAAACACAGACTATATTATCATATAAAATAATTATAATAATATAAGTTGTATTGCTTGTTTAGCGATGTATACTGTTCTGTACATGGAAAATATATTTTATCTTGTTTAGCGACGTATACCTACTGTAGCTGCCATAGTTAACAGTGTTAAGATATGACTAGATACATAAGTTTTGTATGGGTGTTACTTGTGTGCTCAGCGGCCAGGATGACAAGCATACACAGCGCGTACAAGGACGAGATACACGATGTTCCGATGTCGGTGATCCTGAGGCCTTTCGAACCAGAACTCAGCGAGGACAAGGTGCAATCGCTAATGGAAACCATACAGGTCAGTACTCAGAACAATCTTTCTTTAGAATATATATGTATATATATATTTTATTGGGGGTTTTGGGCTACTGTCACGTGCTAAGACCACTAACACTATGAACTACATAAATCTATTGTGCTCGTCCTTTTTAAAACAAACATTGAAGGACATTCTTAGGAGCATAGGTTTTTATCTCCTCAGGATCACAGATAATTATTTTAACCACTGTGGTTATTTAGAAGTATCATATCGATAGTCTAGCAGTTTCGCACACCGCTCTACTTCCGATGATCGTAGATTCAGTTTCTAGCAGAGTACTAACATGTGTATTCATGCATGTGATTGTTTGTATAGCGTAGTTTGTTTTCTAGGTATACTATATAAAATAAAAAATATAAGTATTTCTGTCAGTTGTCTAGTACACAGCTGCTTATCTTGGAACTAGATGGCGCCGCACAGTGGGAACTCGCCTAAGAAAGCCATCTCATAAATACTTTTTCTAAAACTCAGTGGATGTGCATATATAATACCTCAACTTGTAGCCAAAGAGTTACTCTATCATTATAAATATGATTCAAATCTCTGACTATTCATACTTCATAGAATAGAGCCTCTAAAGTCAAGGAATGAAAAAAATACAAAAATAATTTTGTAACTTAAATTTGTTTGGTACAAGTTTATAGTATCAAAACAATATCAAGTTATATAGTGTGATACCATTTTAGAATGCTTAGAATGTGTACTTTACTATAAAATAAAAATATATTTAGTTTAGTCGAATATTATTTAACTAAAAATCCATATATCGTTATATGTACTATTTTCTTTTCTCAGACTTTCACTTGGAGATTTGACAGTTGCCGAAGCTTGCCGAAGTTCTAAATTTGATTTTATTTATTAGGAAATATAATTTAATTTGATGGCATAACATTTTTTTTTGCAGTTTCACTGCGTAAAATATTTAAATCGAGTATAATATCATGGTGAGATTTGTTTTTTCTAAGTACGTATATTAAGATTTTCTTCTTTATTTGAGATTCTCTGTCTGAATACTCAAAAAAATACTTTTTGCTCAATTATTACTTTATATTTTATCTTTTGCCTTACTTTTATCAACTATTTCACTCAGTATATAGTTCCCATTCCCATACAGACCTATTCTATACCGCAAATGATGAAAATATTTTTTATCAAGTAATTTTGCACACGTATATGATCATTATCAAGTATAAAATAGTGTATGTATTTGCATATGAAATATTACAGTTCTTCATAAGCATTTGTCATTACTAAACAATTGTTAATTACTCATCTCGCCCCAATGAGTGAATTCTCGTGTACCAGATGCGACTTAAGTCTCTTATTGATTTAAAGTGATACAAATTATGTTGATTCTATCTCAAACTATATACGAAATAATTTTACCGAATCTTCAGATGCCAATATAGCAAAAATTATCGCAAGTATTTAGAAGTCCTTCATAACTCAGTTTCGTCAACGCTATACGAAATGTGGTCGAAAGAAAGAACAGTTTTTAAATAAAATAGCAATTGATAGGATGGTATTTTCACTGTAAACCTAGAAAAAACTACATGCGAACCTGAACCTCCTACTTCGACAGAGAAAAGAGGCAGACCTTCTAAAACGTACGAAGACAGTTCGGACAAAGAAACGGAAAAACAAGGGATTGCTTGATACCTGTGTACTTCATACTGAACTCATATATACAGGGTTTAAGGGTTTCATCGTTGATATTTTACGAGCATTGCCGGCAGAAAACTAGAATGAAATGAGCAATCTTAATGAGTAATCTTATTAATGAACCGGCACATATAACAGCATATTCAAAACATTAAGCTCTTAGCATTTTCATAAAATTGGATCTGAACAAGGCACAGTATAAAAATATGAGGAGTTGTTAGATAGCAACACTAATGACGGCAATACAGCCAGAAGATTTTTCCAAAATTATCATTGTACATTAAAAATCACTGGTATAGATGAGGAATTAATAAAACTGTTTTATGTTATGAAATGAAATGTGAACGTGTGACACGTCACTTTTCTGTCTTGCCTCTCGGGCAACTTTCAGAAGATGCTCAAGAGTCACGGAACAAAGACTATAAACAGTTCAGGCTTCATCATGCAAGACAATGTTCGAGGGTAGCCTACAATTTCTAACAAAGATGTTCTACACGCATTTTTATATACCTCTGACCCATACATAACAGTTTAAGAAAACCTTCCAATTAAAAATATTTAGTACTTTTTGATGAAGCAAAGGAGCTCTTGAGTGACTTGTAAGCCATCTTTATAAGAATTTTTGTTTTTTACGTAGATACTTTTACTTATTTCTGTATAAACTTCTTAGGACATAAATGTAAGTCTACAAATTCTATATTTCTTGTATTCCTACATTTTCTATAACTATTAGAAATATTTTTTTACTCACAAAGCATACATTATTTAAAAGTATATATATTTAAGATTATCAGGAAAAAAAATCATGTATATATCTTTATTAATACAGATGTTATAGATTTATGAGATGAAAATGAGTCAAAGTTCCCACTGTGCGCCGTGTGAATAGTGCTGGGTTGTTATTATTATTATGTGCATCGTCAGTCGTCACGCTTGTTTCTCATTAAGGTAGGCAGAAACAATAAAATTCCAAATAATTTAATACCTGCCGTCCATCGTTTGCGATGAAGACCGTATGCATAGGTGTTTAAATTGGTACTTTGTCACAACATCTATTCGACAATCTGCCATTCGTTTAAGGGTTATTACTGCTGTAATTTACATACAATATTATTTATTGCAGAACGAAGAGAAGATAGGTAATGTGCCACCTATAGACGTCCTATGGATTGTAGGCACAGAAGGTGGTAATTACTTTTACAGTTTCGGAGGTTGTCACCGTTACACCGCGTACAAACGTCTCAACAGAGAAACCATACCCGCTAAGTTAATCAAATCCACTGTCTCGGATCTCAGAACCTATTTGGGGAGCAGTACACCGGATCTAAAATAACATTATGTATGTAGATGTATATATGTCATGTAATAATAGTAATAATATAACTTTTTATTGCACACAGAAAAATATTTAAATAATGTGCTAAAAAAGGCGGGTTTACCGCTTAAAGCAATCTCTTACGGACAACCTGGGTTATCGAAGCTTTGAGTTAGGAAAAGATTTGTGGTTTCTATAGAAATAGACAATATACCGACATAAAATACATATATACATAATTTAGTAAATTATTAAAATAAAAAAACAAAATTTACTATTAACAACTGTTTACATAATTATATGGACTTGAGCGACCGAGCTATATTCGGCGTCCTTTTCATAATCATGTTTTTTGAAAGCCACCTTATAGACTTTAATATAAAATGTACGCATTTGTGTATCATGTGCTTATTTTATATTATTAAATTTTAGTTTATAACAGTTACCATAAATGGCACAGTAAAATTATATCTAATATTAGATATAAAGCATTTGTACACTAAATTTAAAGTTTACAACTTTTTCTTTATATAGAAAACTTAGCAGTATTGTAATATTTATATCTATTGTTTATATTGTCAATATTATATAGTTTACTTTGAGTTGGAAGTCGAGAAGGATTATTACAGGAGTGAAATTTTTGCTCTCCTGATTAATACCTCAAATCTAGACGAATAATAAGAGAGAATGCTAGAGACACTATGACTGTAGGTAAGCGAGGAATATATCCAGGACATTCCTTATACCAAGTAGTGGGATATATCTATATAAGATATGTATTATCATGTATATTATTTTTGTTATTGTTCAGGGTAAAGGCAGGATGAGCTAATAAGATTTTGGAAAAATGAGAATAAGGTCTTAATGTTTGGTACTACCATAGATAAAATTACAAAAATCTTTATTTAGATATACCTACTATTAATTAAGAATACATGTACTTAAAATAAATAAATATACAATTATTAATAATTAATAATAATAATAATACAGATCTATTAAAGGAACTTTGTTATTAGTGGAAGTTCATCTGTAACATAAAAAATATATGGTTATTAAAAAGTATTCTATGCATTTCTATATCGATCCCTATTTTTCTTAAGCCTGGATATAAAACTACATAGAAACACGCCTGGGCTAATAGAATGAATACTTACTCTGACATAACAATGAAAAAAATACATAAACTATTGTTTTTTTATCGACTAATAAATGAAACAATTCAAGTTGTTTTTGCAGATTCTTTACAACAAGAATACGTCATTCAATCGTAACTCGCACTTAACGAAATAATTACAGTTATATAAACAAAAAATAGACTATTAATAAGTAAAACGCACCAATCAAAAGTTTGCGTTTCACTTATTAAACAAGTTTAATGTTAGAAAAAAACTTACCTTCACGACTTTTGTCCACAATGATCCTGCATTGTGTCAAAGTCGTGAGTAGACGCACCTAATTACACAAACACATGTGGGTACATTTAAAACCAACGTAGCAATGAACGAGCCTGCCACTATACTCCATATTAATGAAAAAAACCGACAACTAATCAAGTTCGGTCTTTCTCCACTGGGTAGTCAGTCAATACTATAAACTATCACGAAGTTATTTTCAATGTCAGACTTGAGCTGACATTTTTGCGAAGTAGAAATTATTATTACCACGACAGTCTAAAAGTGAGTACGAAATAAAACAAGTTCAAATCTCCAACCGCGTATTTATTGTGGAGTTGTATCTTACGTATCTACCGAACAATGAGATATGCCATTTCTGTATAATATTTACAAACGTGAACATAAATAATATCAAAATACATTTTGCTAAGTTTGCCTCACTCGAGAAAGCACTTCCCGTCAAATTAATGAACACAAAATAAATTGGCAGCACCAACAGTAACCATAGAGAATACATAGAACATTTAAAAACATAGAAGGAGGCATCGATATATCGCCTCAGTTTAGATAATACAGAAATCAATTATAGATACATACAACATAGTTTGCATTGATACGATTTGTCCAACTTCGTAATGAGATTAATATTATTATCGAAGTTTTAAGTACCTATCTACTTGTGACGTGTTTGTCTGTTCTCTTGATTGTGAGTGATAGGACACATTGTTAAATAGAAATAAAGACATTAGGTACGGATACACTTCTATATTTAAATTAATCAACTGAATGTCCATTCGGTGCATAGCCCAACTATTAAAAAGAGGACGAGATGTATGTATATCAGAAATAGGGTGTAATCTTAGATATTAAAATAGTACAACTCCAGCTATTTGCATATACTCATATACACAGGTATAAATTTAAAAAAGGATTTTAATGCTACAATTTTGAGCCACAAAATATTAATTATACGAATCACATATCGCTTACATGCTGTTGATATAGAAATACCTTTTGTATATAACCAAATATAAATGTATATGTACGCAAGTATATAATACATTGCGCCCTGCTTTCTTTTATAATTTGGCTTGGCAATGCAAATTTAAAACGTATATATTACCATAATCAAGAGATCAAGACGTTTCAATCACTTTTGGCACCATACATCAATCAATACGTCATAGACAAATTGTATACAGTAAATAATATAATATTTATAATATATCCATCATTATATATGTTGGTACACTCTCTTATGCATATATTATGAATGCACATTACTACTACTATTTGCAGTGAGACCAAATTGATCAAACCAACTGATTCCGCCATTATATAGAATCCTTTGTGCGTTGTTACGTATACTACATATACATAATCGGAGATAATGTAGTTTTATAATCGTCCGATCAACTTGTAAAGGCCAACTGCGGCCAACATCATTATATTAGTCAAAAAAAAAAATGTAGTTGTAATTATTTATATTAATAAACATTAAATGCAGTAGACTGTACCAACATGTCGTTCCCCATCGTATTGTCACGTACCGTGCTCGGCCGTCCAACTTAATAGAAAAAATATATTCTATTATGTTACAACAACCATGTTTACAATCCTATTGTAATGTTCAACATATATTTCTCGTACAATATAACAACGACGCCCGTGACGGGACCCTGTCATCACGGACAACTATTACTACACATTTAATATTGTTTTTATTTTAAAAGACTGTTTTAAAACTGCATTAGACTTAGTTAATTTTAAACTTTCATATATTTTTAATTTATTTAAATATTCATTAGAATTATTATGTTCACAACGTCATATAAAGCGGTGGGTACACACATAACCGTGTCCTAACCAATGTCACATTTAAGCAATTTATTTAAAGTGGCACTATATTTTTATATATTATAGTTTATTTATGTAATACATGTAATTTATTACTATACGTTGAGTAGAAGTGGCCGAAATATTTAAGCTGTAACAAGTAAGGTAGATCAACCAAATCAGTAGTACAATACTGTTTCTCTGTACAAATGTTACATAGAGAATATAGTATATCTGAATTAATCTATATGAAGACAATCATAGACAATAATACTCCGCAAATTATTGTACAGTGCAAGCTGTCCTAATTATATTCTTGACGAAACTGCAAACTACCCTATTTATCAGAGTAAAAAAAAACGCGTTGAACTTCAGATATACAAATTACCATTGCGATGTATAGGGTCATTTAATTATAAAATTCTCGAACATATATATTTTAAAATCGGCCACTCCACGTTACATTTATATATCACCTATATTATATAGTTATATACATTTATGACTTATAATATGTTTTAATAATAAATAAATACATCTGCCACTTAACATGAATCCACATTTATCTATTAAGTGGAAGGATAACTTTCATTGTGCTCGTAATATATTTGTAAATAAGAAAATTCTGTCTAATAAGTGTTGGTGGACACTTCTATGATTTACAGTACGACATCGTACAATAGATATCCACAATTTACATAATTATGGGAGAAGTTATGAATTTAACGTAACAGATACAACTTATTATCGTCACTCGAATTATGGAAACGTCTTATATTTATTACTGTGCTAGTTTCATGAATAGACAAATCCTACAATTTCATAAACTGGTAGCTGATATAATAAGTCGGAAAAAATATCTTGCTTCAAGAGTCGTAAGCTACTAAATTCTAAAACAATAATTATATTTTTAGTCGAATGACCTCATAATGTTTATTTGCGACATGTATTTAAGTGGATGAAACTTGTGGCAATTAGAATTAGAAAAAATGTTTCTGAACTCGTATTTATGCTCTGAATATAATATGTATAATATAAAATAAATTATAGTCGCAAGGTAATTTAGTAGGTATATATTATTTTAGATATACGATAGAAGAAAAGCTTGACAACGGGCGGACCATATGGCAGTTTTTCACCTTCGTTGTATGAAGCTCAAGCACTTAAAATGGCGCTAGAAATGTAGCAGTTTTCCAAGTTAAAATTATACAATTAATTACTACACCGATTTAGTTTAAAATTGTAATAATCCGCGCGTTATAACATAGTGCACATGACAGCTGATATTTTGGTACATTTTGCAGTACAAAAAACGCTATTGAATGTGATTTTTGATACTAAAATCTATACAAATAAATAAAATAGAAGTGTCTATTTGTAATTTCAAATTAACAGTATTCCACTATATGCATATGTAATTGAATACGTTACTAAGATAAAAACCAAATATTTTGTGTCCGACTGTCTGTTTATTCTTTTCTGTTAATCTCTGAACGGCCTGTTCTTTTGGGATTTTCAATCACAGATAGCAAAAATTTTAAGGAGTAACTTAGGCTACTTTTATTATGGATTTTTTATATTATTTTAATAAAAGAAAACTTAATTTCTTCACTATGTCGCGTCTAACAGCTATTATTATTCAGTATTAAAGTTATAAAGATATTTTCAAGATATAATATTTTATAGAATATAAATAACGGTCACAAATGACGTATAATTTAATGATTTGTCATACTGCTCTCGCATCATGCTATAACGCGTAATATACAGTATGGTGTAGTCAGAAGAAATGTAACGAGTTTATACGTTGTCTTACTCTAGTACAGGAATAAATTAGCAGTAATTTAAATATACTACAGATTCAATACTGAATATATAACTATTGAATAGAACATTATCTTATACTATAAAATGAAAACCTCATTTACTCGTACAAAGGGGTTGTTATATTTCAATTAACGTTTGTCCAAACCACATTTTCGAGGGATGGGTATTGTTAGTAATGTGAACTAATAACCCCATTGTTTACTATTTACATGTCATGTTGATGTCCACGTGATTCGCTTGAAAACCGTACTGAGATATTTCTGGTGAATTTGTCACGATGGGCTAACTGATCTGACCTAATGCTCATTCTATCCTCCACGGGTGCCCCGCCACTGTAAACTGTTAGCGCAGGCGGGAGCACCATTCCATTATCAACAATTAAAAAAAATAGAGATTTTCACTATGGTGAAGACAAAATGATAAGTTGCTTTAAATATTTACTTATTAGAATTATGTGTAGAGTTAGAGATTATTAACAAGAATTGTTTGGAATAATTGAAGAACACTAGATTGTCACAAATTTGTATATGAAAAGAGAGTCAGTGGAAATAGACCGACGTAGGCCGATTGCGACAGTGAAATAGTTATGGCCATAGTTCAACTATAATAAACTAGTATATAATATACACTCATTACATAAATAAATATTAATATGAAAATACTAAATTATCTTATATACAACATGTAATAGAATTAACGTAAATAGTTAATTTCAAAGATTTTACATAAATATAATTTTACATTTCTTTATTTCATTCACTTTCATTTAAGGTGGGCTTAGCTATATCAAAAAAAAAAACTAATTAGATTTAACAAATTCCACACTGTTTGAAAATAGAATCTTCTCCATATAGTACATATTTTCAATAGATAATATTTGTGCTTTTAAACAAACAACAGCAATTAAAAACCATTAGCAGCCTTTACGCGACAAATCCTTTCACCCGATTAGGAGAGTGCGCGGGAAAGCCAGCTCGCGTATAGTGAGAGATTTTTTGTGTTCACTCTTTCCCATGTGATTAGGCGGGTTTCAAGTCACTTCACTTTCTTTTAAAATCTTCTTTTCCAAAGACATGTTTAACTTTAATAAATTATCAATAACTCTATAAATATGTATTTTCCCCATAGTCAGATGTCCGCCATATTGAAATGATAATTAATTATTTAAAATAGGCGTTCAATCACTCCCGATTGTACAACGTAGAATCCGCTCACTGGCGCGCGCGATTTTTCTCGTTCTTTGTCTACATTTACATGCACATTCTTTCCTGCGTAAAATCCTATTCGTGCGCGAAAGAGCGTACGAGTAAAGGCAGCAATTGTATTTATTAGTATCTTTTTTGGCAAATAAAGGAGGTGGTAACAACAGCACTAAGTAATATATAAGATGATCCCTTAATGCTTATCAATTGAGACTATCACGTGACAATCGATTCCATTGCACTACTGTTTAACATTTACGTCCCATAGACGTCCTAACATGTCGCTCGCTTACTCCATACACTGGGCGTGGGTAAACTCTCTGTGCAGCTACGACTTTGACAAACCATATTACAAAGAATTGTATCATCGTTAAATACTACAGTATTGGCACCGACGCGTTATCCACCTACTTTATCAAACAAGGAGTAAGAAATAAGTGTAACAGTGAATTAATACGCTACACAAGGCCCACGCATTGGAATGTAGAGAATTGAAATTGAGGTATTTAGATTGATAACGCTTACACATTTTTTAGTTTTTAAACTGCACAATAATGCACTCTTTCTTAACAAATTTAAATATCATTTTCCATCAATATATTTTGGTATCCACAAAATTTCTAATAATATATATTGTTTTCAAAATAAGTATAAAGTGGAGAGTTGTAGAGATATATTGGATTCCATTAGTTGATATAATAAAATTTGAAACATACATTCAATATAAAATATGTGTGAGATAACGACACAAATCTTTTAAATTGTAAATAAGAATCCACAAAGATCTGTCATGGTACAAATCATTTGGCACTTTATCTCACTATTGTTTAGGTATACATTAAAATGACTAAAAATTTACACACACAATCGAAACTTTTCTAAATAAACGAACACTGATGTTGTAAAGACAGTGAATATTAAGAGCTGAATGTCATGTAATTAAACATTTGAGCACATATTTTTAATATACGAATTACAAGCTGGGTGAAATGTAATTTGTAATTCTACCTACCTGTACAATTATTACACAAACATTTTAAAGTAAGAATAATTTAAACAACCCTACTTTGATAGATGCTTTAATCACATAACATTGTTTTTTTTTATTAGGGTGTTGGGCTATTGTCAGGTGCTAAGATCTGTAACACTGCGACTTGTATAGATCTATTGTCTCGTACTTTATCAAAGTTCGCTACCGAGACTCGTCAAGGACAAAAATTGAAGGATGTTCTTAGGAGCAATGGTTTTTATTTCTTCAGGATAGAGTGTATACTTTCCAAAGGAGATATTATGTTTATGCATGAGTGGGCTACAACCACATAGGATGTGTGTGGTGTTTGCTCCTCTGCTTGGCAAAAAACATTGGCCCAATCTATACCTAAATGTAGTTACAATATTATTATAGCTCATGTGAGAAGTCATCTTTGAAAATTATGGGTATTATTAACTTTCTTATTATATTGTGAAATATAAATATTATTCTACTGTCATAGAGATAATTTTAAATTATTTATACTTTAAATCCATACAATTTCAATACATTGTGCCATTAGTGGAAATTAATAATAATAATTACTTGATGTAATTGTTGTCGGTCACAACAAACTATAGCCGTGTATGAAACTGTATGGTCTAATATGTTACTCCTTCCGATAAATACAATCTTTTTTTTTATTTTTAATACACAAACAGGACAATACATTATCACTTTCCATTTAATATCATTATTCTAAATTTAAAGCATTTTTACGCACCATAATAACAAACCAGAGTGCTGCGAGAAGAGAGCAATATACAACCTTTATTAAGTAAGATAGGAAACCATAGACAAGTATTTGAGACAGCAATAGTGTGCTGACGTCAGCACGAAGACTAATCTATGTATTTTATATATATACTAAGAAACTAGTTAAAATTTGTATAGATATACATTTCTCGTTTTATTATATATTTCATACATTAAGCTACATTAACAACAATCAATTAAAATTGAGATTGCATTGATTATTTAATTCTGTACAATTCACATTTACCTAATAAACTAATTGGTGGTCAGAGTTAAAAAAATATAACTTCAATGAATGTTTTGATATATTATTCATGAACAACTTAGATATAAACTCTATGTCGTCCACTCCTACTTAAATATTCAATAAAACTGTAAACATTTTGAATGCGATTATCGCGAATTTGATTTCACTCACTGCCTACAATAACAAGTGACACATCTCTTATTTAATAATGACTATACAGCGTGTTACAAAATAAAATTATATACAATGTCACGGAACTGATAATATCAATACACTTATAACGCAGTCTATAATTAAAACAACTGTTTAATTTTATTGACTACAAGAAGCAACTGTGCGCCTTTTTTTACATCGTAGGATCGACGTTACATTCGTCTTAACTAATAACTGGAATACTTAACTTAAAAACCATTCCCGTTCAGATCCTGTCGACTCCGACGCAACCGTTCAAGGATGGGACGTGCACTGTTCATGATTGCGCATGCGTTAGTTTCAAAGTAAAACCACCGTACTGTTGAAATTATTGACTTCGTTGCAACCAATGATGTTCAACAAAAGGAATACTTAGTATGAACATCACACGTGTACTAATTAGGGTTGCGCGGACGTCGGATTCAAACGAAAGCTCAGTATTGTCAGCGGTTTCAAATGAAACTCAATAAAATCACCGTACCGTTGAAATCGTCGACTGCGTAGCGACCGTTCAAGAATAGGATTTCTTCGAGTAAATCACTCGTGCACTTACGTTGCACAGCCGAAAACTCAGTATTGTCAGTGTTAGACGAGATCGCCGGGCGAGTGGTCGTCTTGTGGCGCTGCGGGCACTGCGGACGGTGCGGGCGGCAGCTGCAGCGGCAACTGCGGCGGCGTGGCGAAGTGTAGCTCGCGCTCGGCGAGGCACAGCTGACATCAGTCCAGCGCGCCGATACACTCCGGCTCCTCTCGCACGCACTCCTTCGGGAAGTATCCCGAACGATTGTCTCCCTATAAGTAGCGTAATTTGTATTACTTATGGTCCCAAATCTAATAATCAAGTCAACTTTGAAACTTATATATTGAACATTTTATAGTCTATTAGAAAATCATATTTAATTACCTAACCAATTGGTTGTGTATTTATTTTTTTATTTTAATCACTTAGTACTAGTTGGTAGTATTTATTCACACATTTCAATTAAAAAG
Organism: Achroia grisella; assembly: GCF_030625045.1. Taxonomy (NCBI): domain Eukaryota; kingdom Metazoa; phylum Arthropoda; class Insecta; order Lepidoptera; family Pyralidae; genus Achroia; species Achroia grisella. Next base: position 553,249 of record NW_026713011.1, read on the forward strand.
ATACAACAATTATTGAAATGAGCAACACCCAAGTTTTTTGCTAGTTCTTCTTACGAAGAGAAAGTGTTCCAAATACTATTAAAATACATCATTGTACTAGGTTAACATTTAAAATATTATGATTAAATTGTTGACTGTGTTAAGACTGCTTTTGGTTTGCTTTGGGAGAAGCTGAATTTTATGTTTAATTTTAAATATAACGTTTTCTCTCTATGCTTGTGTTGTGGCAACTGATTCATATGTACATAAAAGGTGACCGGCCAGCAGATACTTACGTTCCCGTATAGATCAACCATGAATTTAAAATAATTTCTATCAATGAACATAATGCCAATGCGTAACATACAAGTACTGGGTTTTTGTGGTCTTATCGATGTAACTTCAACACAGTTCCTTTCGATATAACCATATCAGTTATCTACTACCATAACACAAGTACTGTTTACCTAGGGACTAGATGGCGCTGTGTGAATTGTCCAGGGGTATTATTATTATAATTATCATGTGCGAAAATAGGAGTCAAGTGCGTGCTAACCTTGTCGAGGGTTCTGCCCTTCCACCAGCCGCGGCTGTCGCCCTCCTTGCTGAGTACGAGCACCTTGGCGCCGGGTCGCAGCGCCAGCTGGGACGACTCCAGTGGTCGGAAATCGTGGATTACGGTCGCCACCACGCGCCGGAACGGCCAGCGCAGGTTCGAGTTTAGCCTGATTACCCACATTAATAAACATGTTAAAAATGTATTATATAAAAAATTTCAACATAATAAGAAAAGTATATAGTTTTCCTATTATTTTACGACTTTAGACTACTATATATCATATACGTCGATGTCTCTCTCATATGAGATGAATTTTAACAAACATTGAATATCATATTTATTTATAGCCTAAAAATAGGATTCAAGCTTTAGGTTCAGTAGTTTGAGTGTGAAAGCGCGACAGACAGACAGAGTTACTTTTGCATTTACAATATTACTAAGGATGTAGAATATGTAGTGACATATAATTTTTATGATGTATATTTTTTAGTTTAACTATACATTAGAATTATGTATTTAGATCACTATCATTCTTTGAACATTTTATGAGATACTAGTAATCTTATTTATTTCAATTGTAAAACAAGTACTTTTACAATTTAAATAAATAAGATTACATTGCTCTCTGAATTAGTCAGAGAAATTGTAATGAATATATTGTATACATACCCGATGAAGTTCTCTGAGAGGCTTGTCTTCTCATAATAGGAGACGAGCTCGACGATGCTGCGGAAGAACCGTGACTCCGAGAGGTAATAGTGCGGCACCTGGTCGATAGGTTTGCGGCACACGCGCATGTGTTTAACGGTGTTGTCCGTTCTATAATAATTATGTTGGATGCTATTAAATTTACAAGACATAACAAGTATAGTTACAAGCAAAAAGCACTGTGATATACGTAATTCACATATTATTATTTGTATGTATCTCGTATGTTCGTATGTATATATAGAAACAAATTAGAATTAAATATTATATCATTCGTCCACTCCACGAGTGTACCAGAATGGTAGCTGGTAGTAGTTTTCCATGATATGTAGTATGTTTAAAAAAAACTATGAATTCATATCAGTTATCTAGTACTCATAACTATAATGAGTAGACGGTGGCTCGGGGCTAGATGGTGCTGTGTGAATTGTCCTGAGATATTATTTTCAATATCAGCTATCCTAAATGCATACCAACTAAGAGTGAAATTAGTAATAGCAAAAGGGTGATTGAAAGCAAGAAATAATGATTCTCACTTGAGCGAGAGCGCGTAGTGCGTGTCGGTGTCGGGGTGGTGGGCGTGGTGAGCGTGGTGAGCGAGTGACGGCCGCACACGTAGAAGAAACGTGCCGTCCAGCCGGCGCTCGAGGCGGGCGGCCGCCGTCTCTCGTCCCATCTCGCCCACGTACCACATGTAGTAGTGCAGCGCCTGGTCGGGGGCTGCGGCCGTCGCCACGGTGGCCACGCTGCCCACGCTGCCCACCACGCCCACGCTACCCAAACTACCCGCGCCGCCCGCGCCCCCGCACCGCCCAGATAACGCTATGCAGTCCTTGTGCGCGCACGCGTTACACACCGTACACAAGTAGCCCTACAATTAACATACATTCAAGGTGAGATTATTAGTAATAGCAAGTTTTAACCCCATTGTTAGCAATTTACGTTTTCAGCAACATATAATACTTTTTTTTCCTTTTGAATACAGCTAATTGGCAACCTGCTTTTTATATACAATAGTCCAACCTGATGACTCTTTTTAAGATGGAAACCATGATTAATACCTGGTGAATATCCCACGACGAGCTACGCAACTAACAAACCTAACTTCATCATTCCATTATACCATTTAAAAAACCAGAAGATAATTACCAGATTTTTATTAGGAACTAACTTAAGAAAATAAAAATAATATTATTATATCTAGTTATCTAACAAGTACAATAGATATCCATGTACATTACCTGAAATATTCTACCCTTCAGAAACTTTGAACAATGATGACACGTAGCCGGCTTTTCAAACGTGTGTAACACGAATTTGTGATTGGTACTACGACATCCGGATGGTTCTAAATTGTCTCTGTAAAAAAAATAGTTATTATAATACCAATATGCTGCTACATCAAAAACTCTTCTATTAATTGTTTTATCAGCGAAGTGAAGCTAATTGAGAACAGACAAATGTATTACATAAACCATAAGAAATAGTGCAGTGTGGCACCCCAGGAGGAAAGAACTAAGTAGGAGTGCAGTATTCACTCGCGTTGCAGATGGCCTTGAGCCACTTGCACTTGCAGTCGTCGGAGCGCGCGTAGAGCGTGAAGGTGGCGTCCTTAGTACGGCGCAAGAGTTAGAATTCCACAAAAAGCAGTACTCACATGGCATCGCGGATGGCCTTGACCCACTTGCGCTTGCAGTCATCGGAGCGCGCGTAGAGCGTGAAGGTGGCGTCTTTGGTGCGGCGGACGAGATAGAAGTGTGCAGCCCATCGGCCGTCAGCGCGTGCTCCGCTTCGTCGTCCGCAAGCTTCCTCCACGCGGTACTCCGCTAGTCGCACACCCACGCGGTATGAGTACTGGTTATCCTGTACCAACACACGCCATTCTTACAGATTTTTACTTGACTTATATATGTCAACAAGTTTATACTTTATAGAAGTAGGTACTCTATTTTAAGGAGGAGGAGATTGTTACTAACAATCTCCTATATAGTCTTAGACTTAGACAATATAGTCTTAGGATTCCATTGCTAGCAAATGGTACATTGCTCATGTCAGTTAGAACACGAGGTCCTGGAAACCATCACGATAAATTCTAAGTGAATTTTCCAGGATGGGCTAACTGACCTGACCACATACTCATATTATTCTTCATTAACAGCACGCCAATATACTGCTGGCACAGGCGCCATCATCCATCAAAAAATAACTACTCTATTCTGGAGATATTCTAAAACCATTACTACCGTTATAGTTACGTAGCTTATATATTTTGACAGACTCTAGTGCTTGTTTCTACATATATACGATAGCTATGCGTAGAAGGCTATTATTGGCTAACAGTCACTGATCAACATATGTTAACTTTAATTGTAGCTGTTGCCTCTCCCAATAAATAAATAAATTTTCAGTAGTGTCAGTAAATTGCCGGGAACTCTAACTGAACCCAAACTACTTTTGTTTGTATTTATACAAATTAGATGATTTATTAACAAGATTGATTCAGTACTTTTCCTGTACTAACCTTGACCGGCTTGCAAAGTAACATCAACTTGTCGAAGACAAACACGTATCTGGAGCGTAGCTTCTGATCCTCGTGGGCCTTCACCTTGAGCTCTCCATCAAGCAGCAACCGACCGTAGGCCGCTAGTCCGGCGCCACCCGCACCCAGAGCTCCACCCTCCCAATCAATTATACTCTCCTGGTAACGAACATTGGGTATTTATATTCACATACTATTTGTTTATAAGTAAAATAATACGAAAACCATATATTATAATTTTATATAAAATCTTAAAACATATATGTACAGTGGTAATAATAATAACTCTAGACAATTTATGCAGCGCCATCTAGTCCCAAGCTAAATAGACCTTGTGTTATGGGTACTTGACGACTGATACAAATATTTAAATACTTTTTATTTGTAAAAATTACATATTATAATATACATAGAAAACACCCAGACCAATATAAACAATTATACTCATGAATACATATGTTTGTATTCTGCGAGAAATCAGACCCGGGACTATCGAAAATAAGGCGGTATACCAGATCATTAGACCACCAAGGCTGTTAATAAACCATTCCATATTATTTATTTTGATTTGCATACCATAAAACAAATACATATGTCAGCCCAATGTACAATTTTTTTTATAGGTACTTAATGTTTCCTCTGGGTCACGTATGCAGATTTCGTACAAGAGATTAAAGATATTATCAGTCAAGTTACAACCTGTCTGTATAAGACGATCAGATAAGTCAATTTTTGTTAAACACGTACTCACGTATTTCTGAGATACAATACATTATGTGTGATTATGTAATAAAACGAAATTACGAATATCTATAGATTCTTAAAATAGTTATATTTTCTACAGTGTTGTTATATGTATTTTTTGAGACATTCATATACAATATTTGTAGCCACTTATTAGCCACACATTGTTTTAATACTAATTTTATTTCTAATGTCAATATCAACTGGCTGCTTACATTCTGAAGAGGTGACAAGTATTTTATTCTATTGAGGGGTTTGTGGTATTGTCAGGTGCTTGGACCTGTAGCTCTGCAACCTATATAGATTTATTTTGCTCGCCATTTTTCAGAGTTCGCTACCTAGACCCATCAAGGACAAGAATTGAAGGATGTTCTTAATAGCGATGGTTTTTATCTCCCCAGGATTCAGTGTAAACTTTCCAAAGGAGATATTTCGTTTATGCATGAGTGGGCTACAACCACATAGAATGTTATTGGTGTTTCCTCTTCAGCTTGGCGAAATCTGAGCTGGCAAGTAACTAGACAGGTCTCTTAACATATTTCTATACGACGGCCTGGGTGGTCTAGCAGGTTAGTACACCGCCTTACTTTCAATGTAGGCTAGTTCGATTCCTTGCACAGTACAAACATTTGTATTCATTGAATATGGTTGTTTGTATCGGTCTGGGTGTTTCCTATGTATATCATGTGCGTATTCACCAAAAAAATATTTATGTTTTTATTTCTATTACCTGACACAGGCATTGCAATCCTTACTAGGTCATTGTTACTAGGTCACTGGTCACTCTTTTATTGTAATCGAATTGTTTTTTAAAGAAATAAACATTTTTTCAACAGTCGCTATATCTTATATATAGTACCCATAGCTTGGGACTGCATGTATACTTGCGCTGTGTGCTAAGTCATTTATCCGAAAAAATATTTTTTTGTATTATGGACAATTTTTTATTTATATATTACGAATATATGTCTTTCACCAAACCCTATTTCTAATGCGATATTCTTACAAATATTATAAATGCTAAAGTAACTCAGTCTGTCTGTTTGTCTCGCTTTCACGCCAAAACTACTGAACTGATTTAATTATATATTATCTTGTAAGATTAGTGAACAGGGTCGGTCTAGGTTTTTCATTATTAGAAATGTGTAACGGGGTAACACGTTCATTAGTGCGAAATTGTGTATATTACAATAAAATTTAACGAGAAAATATTATAATGATACATTGCCTTACTACAATATCGTCCGTTAGTCGCGAACTTTCTGGAAACTGAGTAGATGAGGTACTTAGACGAGTCTTACTATACATACGTAGTATACATATGGGTATTACAAATGTTTTTATTACTAGTAATATTACTCTGTTATCTAAGCAAGTAATGTGTGCTTATTAAGAGTTTGATAATATTCTGAATTACGTATATCTTTCAATACTTTAGCGGTCTCTCTGATGAACAAAAATAAAACAATATTCGTATTAAAAATATATTCATCTAATATTTTTAGCATTATTTTTAAGTTTCTTCCAAATATAAGGGGTCTGACATGGGGTGTTATGTACCTACATTAAAAAATACTTTTTGAAATGTATCTGTGTGAAATATGCACCTACATTAAAAGATAATTTTTGAAATGTATGAAAGAAATGTATTGTGCCACGTCCACCATTGCCTCCTTAGCGCGCTCCAGACCCCGGAATTCCTCATGATTCTATACGACGTTATTAAATAATTTAATTTGTAAATCAATAAAACTTCCAAGTGATTGATTCATTAATAATACAAATATTGATTAATACAGATATTCTGGGGTTGCATATTTGACAAAAAATATTTCAAAGCTTATTCACTACCTGAGCACCGCAATATAAACAATTTTCTTTATTTTAAAACGAATAATTATGTATAAGAAAAATGTATTCATATAAACATTTTCCTTACATATATCTCATCTTGACATAGTATAAAATCGCTTCCGCTGTCTATTCGCTTAGACCCTTTAAACCACGCAATAATAATAATGGATGAATATAGACATTTAATTAGGCCGATACAAATGACAACAATGCCATCTATGAAAGCATTTTGAAAACAAGCCCCGTATTAGCACTGATTAAAGTGAATTAAGTACTGGAAAATAACAAAATGAGCAAATATATGAACGCATTATTTCATTTTAACATGTATATATAATTTTTTAAAAATGGATTAAACTATTTTGAAAACACAGTTTTGTTTTTTAAAACGTTTGCAAAACTATGAAGAATTCCATCGATACCAATCACGCCATACTTTTAGCAATAATAATGGCTATTTCCTCATTAGTGCCACTGCCCGTGGGAAGCCGGGGCGAGTACTTAGTATGTTACATATTATCGTTTTTCTTTAGTAGTTTCCAAATGCCTAATTGTTACACCAAATCCGATAACGTAGAAACTTAATAAAAGGTTTGGAACTGACCGGCTGTGTTTCGTGCACTAATTTGTCGAGAAGGAGATGGTACTTGAGCACTCGCTGCATCGGCACTGATAATATATCGCGTAACTGTATCCGCCCGTCGCTGTGTTCCTTTTGACATTTCTGAAACAAATATAATTATGTTAGACTGATATGAGACCAAACTTTTGGCATTTCTGAAATATAAATATCATTCTGTAATATATAAACCTTAGACTGATATAAGACCAAAATTCAATTAATTGGTAGGCAATGGGAAAGAGAAATTAAATGTATCAAATACACTAGTTCATTTCATTCATTCATAATTTAAGAACCGCGCTCTTGTCGCTAGAGCTTTGACATTTCTTACGATTTTCCATCAATCTCTTTATTTCTTGATGCGATACGACTCCAACTTTTTCCTTAATCTGCTTGATATAGCATAACTATGTCATTCACTTCCGCTCTCTTCTATTTTTCCTTCAATAATAACATTCATAAGTTCAGCGTATCGCATCAAGTGTTCTAACAATTTTCCCCGAATATTTTATTATTCTTTTCTTTGATCCTTTTGCAGTATTTCTTATTTTATCTTTCAATAATAGCATAAAATATAACATTTTGTAATTGACTAATCTCAACTTTTACCGCCTATTTTCAATAATATTTATGATCTGCCTCTTTTATTTAATCCTTAGCAGTATTTCTTCTTTTCTTATTTGACGACCTCGGTTGTCTAGGGGTTTAGCACATTGCCTTACTTTCGATGGTCACGGGTTCGATTCTTCGCATGGTACAAATATTCGTATTCATGAGTGTGATTGTTTGTATTGGTCTGTGTGTTTTCTATGTATAATATGTATTTACGAAAAATAAATATATCTATGTATTTGCATCAGTTAACTAGTAACCATAACACAAACTATAGCTAACTTAATTTGGGTCTAGATGGGGCTGTGTGAATTGTCTTGAGATTATTATTACTATCTTTCTGTGGAAGCGGAAAACATAACATTTTTATAATTGACAAATCACTTACTTCCAATTGCTTGCTGAACGTATTGTCTCTCGCGTCGAGTGTCTTGAGCGTATCTTGCGCCTGCGTGAGATTTGAGCAGTAGTCGCCATAGAGCAGCAACCGTTCACGCCACGCCAGAAAAACGTCGGCCAGCCGCGGGGCGCCACTGCCGGGGACACACGCCTCCGTCGCCAACTTCAGCTGACGTAACAGCCCGGAGTGGATATCGTGTAGATCCTATAAATGGACACGCAAACTTAAGCTTTATATTATTAGAAATTTATCCTCAAACAGTTTAAGACTTCACAAAAGTAACGTAATGTCCTGCCAGTTAGTATAAAAACAAAGCTAGTATAAATTAAAAGAGAATCATCAATATTGGTTTAGTATTCTATATTGCGTATCAATACAGATATAATTATAAACTAACAGTATAGAAATACAAACTTAATGGAAACGTTCTTTGACTTTGTGTCGATTGGTCGGAAAATTCGATTGGCACCTGGAGTGCTTTCATGAGCTACAATTATCCTTTATCAACAAGCGTACAGTATGCTTTAGTATAAAATTCCTTACCTTTATGCCGAAGAATATATATTGCAAGTCCTGTGGTTTCAAATACGGTGTGAGCGGTCTTAAGAAGTGCTTTATAATTTTGCTCAGTACATCCACATAGTTGCATTCCGTGTCCACTAATTCCCTTATAACATAATCCCTTTTCTCTAGACTATGCGACGAGGTCGCGAGCTGGAAGAGACACGACTTTTAGTGAAAGTGTAATAACAGACGTCTCATTGCAGAGGTTCTATCGACAAGGGCAATTGAGTCTTATATCAAGCGTGCAAAAACTAGATTTACTTTTCTCAGCAGCTTGCACATCGAACCGTCACTTTCTAATATTGCAATTCGATATCACCGATAAAACCTCAAAATTACGCAAAGCAAATAAATAAAAAGCATAGCGTTCTAACACAAAACTCTTACTAAACACATGTAAACTAAAGTGTGTAGAGTGATTCTAACTACGGGTAATATTTGACGCGAGATACAACAGCGATCCGTATGAATAATGCAGACTATCTGCGGAAAGCCGACTCTTACTTATTTACTCGGGTACGACGGCTAATAACGATTTGTTCCGGTATTTTTTGCAAAACTTACCAACAGATTACTATGATAATTGAGAAATATGTTTTCAAAGGCGCGTGCCGGTTTTATATATATTTTAGGGTTCTATACAAACTACTAGAACACGATCCCTTTCCAACAGTTCAAAATATGCTGGGGCTTTTTGTATATTCGTATATAATAACATATTATTTTTGCAATCATTTTGACACTTGTATCCTCTCTTATATTTACAAAGAGAATTATGTAATTGCTGTATTATATATAAGAACAATGAGTAGGTACTATTTTTAGTTAGCAGCAGTGATTACGAACATATTATTTATATTACACATTTGTTTTTTCAATAAACATAACACAGGCAAAGATTGTACTAATGTAAGAATTCTACCATTACTTAGAAATTCGGTACAAAAACAGAGTCGCCTTTGATACTCGGTTATCTCTGACTAAAACGTTTATAATAAAATGTGATATCATACCCTCATATGAATATTTAACTAAAATACAATAATCAAAATATCTTTATTCTATGATATGTCAAATCTACTCTCAGTTCAGAGTTCTAATTAGCTTAATTAGAGTTCTAATTAAAAAGAACTGGCAAGAAACTCAGCTCTAATTCTTTTCAAATAAGCTTGCACGTGATCAGTAGTAAGATTATTTTTTTAATTCCTTTAGGGAGAATGTAGAATGTATTGACTACCAGTATATGCTATATAAACTTTAATAATCAACGGTAATACTTATTAACATATTAAGAGGCAAACCTTTTAATATAGCTGTATATTGTTGTATCTCGCGCCATGTAGCAAAATAAAAAAAGAAACCAAAAGCGTACTGTGTTGAAAGCGGGCGGATGGTGTGAGACGGGCGGTTCTCTTGCTGACTTGACAGCACACAGGTCGTGGTAGATCTCCTCGTCGTGGATGCGCGCGCAGTAGCTCGCGTACTCACCCACGTCGGCTGCGCCGTTGCCGCCGCTGTTTAACCCCGACATACTCATGCATTGCTGTGCTACGGTGCTCGCTCTCTTTTTTTTTACACATATCCAAGGCACAGACAAAAACAGGCTAGTGTTCAGCCTTCATATTCACATTGAACAGTCGTATGTCATATAGTCGCCTAACTTGTACAAGGAAAATGCAACAATATACAACACTACAGTTGTATATATTTTTAAGCTTTTAGTAATATTTGGTTCCGTATTGTATTTTTGAGGAAAATTAATAATTATAATTTAATTTCACCATTAAAATACAATTATTAATATTACTAACTGTAAGTACTTTTAGTTAGTTTAAATGTTGCAGACATATTTACAAATAAATCAAAATAATAATAATAATTTCAATAAACAAGAAGTTAAGAAGTTTTTATTTTTCTAAATTGGTTCGACCGAGATCGAACCCGTGAACGGTCAACGTATATCTGTGCTATTGTAAACCAGTCAAAAATTTTAATGACACGTATCACTTAAAGTTTTTATTTTTCTAAATATTCTTTGTCCAAAAGTCAGGAGATCGATCTCAGTCAAACGAGATCGATCTCCTGACTTTTGGACAAAGCCCACTTCCCTTATATTGACAAACGACATCAATACGTAAATACAATGTCGTAAAATTGCACCTTTTGCATTATTTAATTGAATTGAATTTTAAAAAACAACAGATCAGAATTTATGGAGCGAGAACCGGCGCACACGCACGCATGCACACACGCATGCAGCGTACGCGAACATACACGCTATATAACTACAGAAGTATGTTACAATGCATTTTATTTCTAATAAAGCATTTTTATTTATATACATTTAATTAAAGTAATAAAGTTCGTATAATTTTCATTGTATTGAACTGTTATTCAATCAGATTCCACTGTGATGTTATGCTTCTGATGATAATTCTGTAAGCATTACATTTAACAATAAAACGTGACGAACATATCAGTGTAATCCTTTTGATGCTTCTATGTTTAAATAATAATAAAATGAAGAATATAATTGCTTGATTTTAACTGAATTATCATCAATATAATTTCTTCAAAAAAAAAAAACTGGTAAAAAGATTTTCTTCTTCTAAATTATTTGATTAAATTTTGTATATTTTTCTTTATAAAATACAATAATTAATTTAAAACAATAAAATGTACATCTTTTTTTTAATGCTGAACTTATAATTATGAAAACTAACTTAGGTATTGAAGTAGAAAAAAATATACATATTTACAATACAAAACAAGATGTATAAAATACTAAAGACATAATAATACGTCAAATAATCGTTAATGTATTATCTGACGGAGTCAATGCCGCATATAAATGTATTTAAAAAGCATTGCACTCTCTATAAAAAAAACACATTTTGCAGTTTTTCATTATAATTATTTTACGTAAGACTAGATTTTGTATGACAGTCATGTGCAAAATTAGCTTAATGAAATTAGGTTCAGGTAATATGAATTTCTAAAATTGTCTGGAAGAACTTGCATAGCGAGATGACCGCCTTTTGTAAATGTATTATTTTCATTTTATTCTGTATCTGTTCCAATAAAGAGTATCCATAAAATATAAAACTTTAAAGTGCAGGTTGGTCTGTAGCGTTAAAATAAGAAATGAATAATTACCATAAACGTAGATGTTGTTTAAGTATAATATTTAACATAAAATAATGAAAAACTACAAAATTTGTTGCAAAATTGACGCTATAATTGTTAAAATATCTTAATTATAAAAATAGATATCAAAATTTATTAATTCCACAGAAATCAATGCAAACTAGTATTAAGAAAAATAAAATCCTGAGCCACATGAAACCTAAAGTCTGGTGTGGTAAGCATATCACCATGCCCATATCGCTGAAGCATTCTAGTCAATCTACACGGTCCAATCTATTTTGTTGGTTAAACAAAACATTTGGCAAACACTGGTACATATCTGAGCAATGCTGTCCTTCACAGTTGATCACTAATTACAATTATTAGCAACCGACGGGTGTGTGAAAGTTTACATACGTGTGCTTATGTGGAGCATGTACCTAATATTATCTCCTACTAATATTTTAAACGTGGATGTTTGGAAGTGTGGATGGATGAATGTGAATGGATGGATATTTGTTATTCTTTCACACAAAAACTACTGATGTTTACAGAACGTTATAAAATACAGTTACTTCCAATTTGTGATGATGAAGTCAGAATACAACGCGTGATATCAGTACTTTTAATGTCTAGGATTTAGAAAATACCAGAGCATACGTACATATTTGTAAAAGAAAAAATAATTGAATTTAAATCATATACCAAGCCACCTCTAAATAAATGCTGCTTAAAACCAACTATTCCATATCTATACAAATAAAAAAAAGTATATGTTTGTAATTTCAAATTAAGAACTTTTCAGTAAATAGCATTATGTTTATGAAAGTCTGTCTGTCTGTTTTTTTTCTAATCTCTGAAACAGCTGGATCAATTTTGACGAAATTTCCACACGCAGATAGCTAATGTTCTAAGGAGTAATTTAGGCTACATTTCTTTTAGAAATTTTCTTTCTTACAAAAAAAATCAATTCACCACGGACAAAGTCGAGGGTAACAGGTAGTTGCATCATAAACGTGACACGTCCCTGAACTTGAAAGTGTAAGTAAATTTATGTGGTGTTTGTGTAACGTTTACAACACGTTATCTAAATCATTATCAAGGTGAGGCGAGTCGACTTACAAATTCAAAACCGTGTTTACAATTTATCCGGGTGGGTGCGTTCGTTAGTCAAAACTTATAAGTATTCATTACGGTACGATAAGCTTTTTCCATACACTTCTGTGTTTTTCAACTCAAACGATATTTTTTTATCGATGATAATGGAATGGTACATCCGCTTGCGCTTGGTTTACGCTGGCGGGGCACCAGTGGAGTATGATAAGATGAGCATGAGGTCAGGTCAGTTAGCCCATCGTGACAAATTCACCAGGAATTTATGACGATGGTTTCTGGGGGGAACCGCGTGGAAGTCAAACTGACATGGTATTCCTTTAATCTATTTTATGCGATTACAACGTATATTGGGAGGAGGAGATTGTAAACAATGGAGACGCATAGCAAAGAACTATAGACCCCCATTAGTGGACTGAACTTGATGTTAATTGTTTTTAAGAAATAGAAAGAAAGGTCGAAAGAAAACAATACATAATTAATTATTTTAAAAAATACAGCTGCGACCAAGTTGTTTTCCACTCAGCTTTGTGTCTAGGCTGTAATGCCCAAATGCTTATTTTCAGTGTAAGCTTTTATTAATTAATTTAAAACTTGTATTATATCTACCTACACAGTATAGAAACTTAGTTAAGCCAGTCTTGTAACTATTTTTTCACAATAAACTTATTATCATTACTTCAATGCGGTTCCCCTGGAAACCATCGTGGTTCATTCCAGGTAACTTCATCACGATCGGTTAACTGACCTGAGCTCATTCTCATCCTCATCCACCTTTTCATTATATCCATTAAAAAGTATAATATTGTTTCTATGGAAAACTGTTGAGATATGGTTACTTGGTTATTTGTATATATGTATATTATAGTAGTATATATTATATTATTTTCTATGTTCGACGTATGTAATATAAAAATACTTGTCCTGACTGAATAACTGACAATCTTACTAATACAATTTCCTATGATTTCGATAGAGAGCTTAGACCAAAGAGTAGACCAATTAACTGAAATTTAAAATATGCATTTCATTTTATAACGTGACGTTAATATTGACTAGAAATGAAATGATCACGAGAAGGGGAGATAACGGTATCTAATAGTTAAACTAAAATCCTACAGTTATATGGAGTTATAATATGATTGCTGTTTAAAATAACAAAGAATATTACAAAAATAATACTTATATAATTAATAACCAATAAACGTGCAAGGATTGAATTTTACATTTTTTTTTTCTGAAGAAATGGAAATGAGTTTTTAAATTTGATGTTATCTGCGTGATAACTAATCAATATAAGAAGAAAAAATGCCGTACTGCGAATTACTGAATTCTAAAAAGTTGTATTGGCTATATTATATTGTATTTGTTTTACGTTAAACTTCTATTTAGTCATCTAGTTAGTTTATGAGTTAAATATGTTTAATTTAATTTTGCTCTCATTTGAATTGATATTAGCATTATAATCAGCAGAGTTTAAGCTACGAACTCAAATAAGAAATAGCAATATTTATGAATTTTATAAGTATTATGTACGAGCGTAGACCGTTTTCTGTACAATTCCCCCATCGATGTGCACAATTACATTAACCCACCATCGACATCAATTCTAAGAAGTATTTACAGAGGCGTTATCATATCTCTTATCCTCGGTGCATTTTAAACGATAAAATTTGCAAGATGATATCATCCATTTAAACAGAATTTCTTGTAAAAAAGTACGTTCCTTACATTGTTACGACTATTAAATATACAAACAACTGTTGAATAAATCTCAACCAGTCGGTTGTTTATATAGTATTTTCTCTATTTGAGTATTTAATTGAACTAGTGCCAGTTGATAATTTGTATTCACACACTTCAACTTAAAAATGTAAAGTAACAACTAAATTATTTAAAAGAGCAACAAGCAAGTTTCTTTCTCATTCTTCTTGTGGTGAGACAACTTTCTGAATGAGCGGTGGATTGAAAAAAATGTGATAACTATTCAAAAGTGCTTCAATGTAAATTTATTTGAAGAAATGTTTTTCTATTCTATTATAAAACGATTTTTTTATTGAAGTGTAAAAACTGTGAAGAAAAGCAGAGCCCAGGTACCAGGACACCATAAAGTCAAAGCACCTCTGGCATGGCGGATGTGAACTTGACATAGCAGAGGTCCTCGTATATCTCCTCAACTCGGTCCTCGCAGGTGGCACTCGGTATTGTAAACTGCACCCAGGGGACCTCGGCCGGGGCCGGGTGCTCCGGACTTTCGTTCATGTTGTAAGCCGGCGTTTCGAGGGATACTCCAGCGCTACTATAAGTTGGGTGTTATGTTCAAACTAATTGTAGAGAAGGACAGGTCATACGATATAGATCTTCTATCCTTATCTTTCAATAGATTTAACTACAACAGTTTAGACTATAGCAACGAAATACTGTTACACAAGAAGAATTATACTTTTTTTCTCGTTCTAATACTACGTTTTTGAATGTTGTAACATCTAAATATGTGCTACATATATAACTTTAATGTACTTACACAGACTGTAAATCTTTATAGATGTCTTCTTCTGACTGTGTCCTCTGTGCCGAGAACGGCCTGCAAAAAAGCGATTACTATTAATTAAAGTCTATTACATATGTTATACATAATGACTTCTAAACGGTTATACTAATTTGTACACTTTGCTTAAATTCAATTTTAATTAAAGGTCGTCATATAGAACTACTTTCTATATAACTAGCTACCCCACCCGGCTGTACATGTATTATACAAATAAACCTTCCTCTTAAACCACTCTATGTATTGCTGACAACTGCATTATATCCTTTTGCATAGTTTAAAGTATCTAAGCGATTAGTCAGCGGAAGCGACTTCATTTTATACTATGTAAAGATAATTTATACACAACTACTTTATTGTAATTAGAAATCAACGTCTATTACTCTAGATAAGTGCATATCAATATCCGGGTGAAATAGAATACCATTTCAATGCATTCATATAATAACGCAAAGAGATAGGAATAAGTTCAGAGCGAATTTTAAAAAGTTGTTTAGTAATAAACTCTCACGGTCCGCGTTGCCGTAAACCAGAGCGCACGGAAACAGTGTCATTGGATATCTATATGAACAATCTCTTTCAAAATTCATTTTGAAACTATATTGTTGTATAATTTTATAATTACAAAAACCAACTTGATCACATCGATAGATTTTATTCTCCATAGAAATATTGTGGATTCAACATCCAGCATTCCGAACCGATACAATATTGAAACCTTCAGGAAAAGAGCTTATTCCTTAAAAGGCCAGCAAGACACTTGCAGAGTGCAGAAGGCACTTCAAACCCGCAGAAACGACCAACTGAAGACTTCAGTCCGAGGGTATCGCTAGTGATTCGTATCTCGGCTCAGGTCGTCATGATCAAAAACAGTTTCAAAGTCTGTTATCTGATTTAGAAAATCAGTCAGTGGATAAAATATAAACAAAATCAGAAACTTTGCTTTATATGATCACTTGTATCCATTTATTTATTCAGTAGGCACAACCGAATGCACCGGAACATCTTTATGTGGCCACATATTATACAAACATAGTGAAAGGAGTCTAGTGTAGAGGCATCTTAAAATTGAAGATCACTTAACGAATAAATATCAGCATCGTGATTTTGCATAAACAGAAACATCGTTATGTACCAGACTACGACTACTAAATTATAATTATTTTATGTTTTTTATATTGAATTAAATCAAGCAACATACAAATGTTATCACATCTATACATATTGATCTAGAAAAACCCTAGCTGTGTCAGTTCGAGATTTTAAAAGTACTTCAGATGGTTGAAATGGCTGGACCGATTTTGACGGGACTTTTATTGGCATGTAGCTGATGTAATAAGGAGTAACTTAGGCTACTTTTATTTTAGAAAATGAAAGTTAAATTCCACGCGGACGATGTCGCGGGGAACAGCTAGTCAATATATATTTCTGAGGAATATTTAGACGAATAATTAATAAGGTTTTGTTTCAAATCAATGTAAATATCCGTGCGAAGACGGAGCTGTAGTTAGTTTATAATATAACAAAAGGATGGTTCACTAGTTTATAATAAAGTTATCAAAACTACTAAAACTAAAAAATAAAAAAAATACTAAAACTAAAATAAACTTAACAAAATGAAAACTAACTACAATTACAATAATAGTACTTACTTGATATTTCTATTGAGTGCTTTATGACACTGGCTTAGTTTGGCCAGTGTGCACAACACTCTGTGGAAGTTGGAGAGATCAAACAGCATGGATGGATCAAATAGATCAGTCTCGCGAAGCTCAAACACCTCATGACATGTTCGCAGGAACACTTTAATGTTGCGCATACACAGGAACTGCAGATACAAATGCATATTCAAACACAAATAACATATATGAATCGAAAAATTATAATAGTGTTACACTATATGTAAATTAAGGAGTTCACTTAGTAGCAAAAAGAAATAGAAGAAGTTAGAATAAAATAACTACATAACAATGTATAAATTATTCGCCTTGTAATTTATAAAAACATTAAACCTATTTTTTTGTGCGACTATATAACCACCAAAATCAACTGGCTGCTCAATTACTACAAATACTTTACCCCAAGCGACTAAATAGAAGCGACATTGTGTAATGTTTGCAGTAGGAGTAGATCCTCCCATTGGGGTGGACACTCCATTCTTATATCCCACATCCAAAAAATCTGCTCATAGTTCTGGGACTGATTGCAAATAGGAAGATAAAAAAAAAATTTTTTTGTGAATGTGAACGAGACTTATTTAAATAAGGATTATTATCTTTATTATTAATTACAAAGAGAAATAACACAACAATTTACTTATTCAATGAGTACTTTAGTCCTCAAGAATGGTATAGCATAAGTGTAACAGTAAACTAGTAATGACTAATGGTATAGTATGTATATATATTTATATTTCTAAATACATAGGAAACACTTAGGTGTATACAACAATTTATTTATGTATGTTTGCATCATAGGATGAATTGAATCTGCAACCTTCAGTAAGTAGTGTGTTAAACTACTAAACAACAAATATCATCTAAATTCTACATTAACATGATGTAATATATGTGTCAACTAATCAGAAACTGGTATGACTTGTACTGTCCATTATATTATCATTACACTGAGATAAATACATATTGTATGAAATATAACAAGAAATAATGTCACCCTATTTTTTTTTATAATAAACATACAGCAGGAAGAGAAAGATAATGAATATGGGTGAAACTAGGGCTGTAACAAAGGTACTCTCAAACAGATAGGCATTTGAAATAATATTACATTAGCAATTATTATAGATGAGGCCCTATATGAGTACTCTGTGGTAAAAATATATATTTAGTAGTGGCTTATTACATAGACTTAGATCAATCATCAATATATGTATAACATCTCTTTGTGTTATTAAACACATGTTTTACAAATATAGAATGATGAAATGTTAAAGAATTTTGTGTAAATTTATTTGACACTCTCCAGTGATAGAAATGAAGCTAATCCAAGAAACTAGGCTCACCTAGGATCAGATATGATTATACTTTTTTTAATTTATGACAATGGTATAGTGCAACTGCCTGCACTGACAGTATATGCTAATACTTGCTACTAGCAATCTAACAAAGGCATTTCATTGAAATAGATAAGTAATTACTAAGACATAATTAATTTATATCTATTGTTTTGTATACAATTATATATTAATATATATATAATTCTATTCAAAACAATGAACAACTATAATAATTTATCTGTAGCCCATGTGAAATGCTTGCTGCTTATACAACATAACAGATGCACAGCCCAGTAGGTATACCTTACATATTATATTTATTAATAAATTCAAATTAAATTTGTATTCTGATATTTATAAAAATATACATAATTTTTAGTAAACAATCTCTGCATATCTTTATAATGCAATTTATCATTTAAGAATGATAATGATACAAAAATAAATCCAGTTATTCATTTATTTTATGCACTTGCTTACTATTTCATAAAAATATAAGATTTAGTATCAATTCTAAATAATCTTTAGTAAATAAGAAATATATAGTACACAGCAAAATAATAGGATGAATAAATACATTATATGAAATCACATTACTCCTATCCATTCAGTCATTTGTGTCATAGATAAAAACCAAACATATTAATAAGTACTACAGTTGTATTCAACACAGGGACATCAATGAAAGCATAATGCCATTCATCACTGCATGCATAATTAACAACCAATGACCATACATCCATTTAAACACACTGACATGTTACAATTGGAAATAATTCAGACAAATATACATGTTAAAAAAAACGCTTAGAACTGCATTTTTAAAATACATATATGACCTACATAGAACTTAAGTGTATAATAGTTTCACATAAATTCACACAGCAAAATGAGGAACTATCTGAATAGCCTCCAAAATAATAGATTTAAGGCAATTACTACGAAGGTCGTGTCAACTAAGTCCCAATTACCTGTGCCATTTGAGGTCGTTGGTTCACGTCCTTCATGTCAATGCAGCCAGGATCAAGCACGTTCAGCAAGTTGCATAGTAACACTCCATCCCTTAGGGTATATGCCAAATCATGGATAGTACTCTTCTCCCAATTTGCCTTATGGTCAGGATGCAGCAAGCCACATCTCGTCAACCAAGAAGCGCACTCGCGCCATAGATCTTCGCCGCCCGTAGCCATGTTTTAAACGCTCTCCACAGTGCACATCGATAGTATCAGTACTAACCACAGCTTTTTAATAATCAACAAGGCATCATTAACAGGGGTTAATTGATAATTGACATACAAATTGATAGCTAGGGAAAACAGATATACAGAAAGATATTATTATCTCATGACAAGTGATTGACTGGACTAGTCGTTTTTTTTTTGTTTTGGCAATGGGTTTGTTCTCAGAGTTGCCAACCTAACCGATCTCTGTAATCAAATATATTTTAATTCTATCAACTTTTGATCAATATTTACTGTATTTGTTTATAGAACTTTTACATCGTGTAGCCTTACCGTAAGGCTACACGACGTAAAAGTTAAATTTTTTTTAAGAACTTATGTAATTTTTTCATTCATTTATAATTTAAGAGCTACGCTATTGTCGGTGGAGCTCTTGCCACTTTCCGCGATCTTCCATGTAATTTTTTATCTCTTTTAAATACAGCATTTAATTTAAAATTCATCAGTTTGCATAATATCTCGCAAAGGGAGTACAAATAAAGAAATAATTAAATTTATCGAATTTAATCGATCGTATTGAGTTAACTCAGTAAATCAAATGTAATTATAAATGAACTCGAACATTTTCATCTATGATAACAATAACAATAAAAACCAACAAGAAATAATTATTTAACAAATTATTGTAACGAAAAATATGTTAGTAATCATAGTATTAAATACTTTCTCTTTGATCTTTTGACACTCTTAGATTTTCTGTCAACGTACACGATTGTCTAATCTGTGATGAAAACATCAAGGTCTAAGTAGTCTATGTTATAGGTAGTCTGTGTCACTCTGTGGATTTGTCGCTATATGTCCATCAATTTATCGAACGAAAAAATCAATTATAGAAAATAAAGTATATAGTTTGCAATTTAATCGTGTATTTTCAGGTAAGTGTTTAAGTATTCTTTATATTACTTTATTTCAATTCTTTTTTGATATAAAAAGCCATTCAAAATGTTGGTGTAGGACACGCCCAACATTGTAATTAATTTTTTTTTCTAGTTACTGTTCCACTTTATTATCAATAACTTGTAATAGTTATAATAATAGTTTACTTTTGCAATATCAATGGTTTATTGAATAACACTGTCTATTTATATTCTATTTTTTTTATTTTGTTCTAAAATAGATTTGCACCGTTAACCATATTTAGGTTTATTTTGGAGCATTACGTCATAGTTCAGTACACAAGACGGGAAGTGGAGAGGTCGGTCGGTGTGTCATTTTGTTACGCCGGATAGCCGGTAGTTATTTTGTATTATTAGTGCACTGTAGACACTATAACTAGATAATGCTTGTTGGGGCGTAAAATTAGAGCAACTGAAGTCATGTAGCCTCCATAATGTTTTGCGAGTCTGCATATCTCGCCTCACTTACTTACTTTAGTTCTACTTTCTACGATAGCATCTAGATAGTACATAAGTATGTACTGATAATACTGTGTAAATGTTTTATTGATAAGTTGATTACTTAACAGCTTCAGAGTGACATCACTTTATCAACTGTTTTTATTGCATTAACTAAACCTGTAATCAGTTGAATTTTTTTGATTAATTATTATATTATTAACTGATGCAGATAAAAATAATTCATTAATTAAGTAGTTCTTTTCTTGTACATACTTTTTAGATAAAGATTTGATTGCCTTTTTTCTTGTGTGAAATATAAAATTGTAGGCAAATTTTAGAAGTTTCCTCCTATGTCTTTAGATTTAGGTCATCAACTGCCCCACCTAACAAGTTGAGAACACTATTTATTTAAATCTTGATGTGTATCATTATTTTTGAATATATCTATGAAGAGTTTTTTAAGAAAATCTAAGTATAAAAAAATTGTAGTTAAAACCATTTTTAATTTTTTTATTATTGAAACCTTTGCTAGAATAATAATAAAAATGTTCATGACTCAGTTTCAACATAATTTATGGGAAGAAATTTATTAATAGAGTAACTGTATCTATACAGACCGCACCCAATTCTTATGATTGGATGAATGAAATAGCTCACATAATGTCTATCTATGTCACATCTCTAAATTGGAGATTGGTGTATATGAAGTACCTAGAATAAAAAATACATTGTATAAATTGAAATATGTGGATATTTATATCAGTTTACTAGCTGTCCTGACAAATGTTGTTTTGCCATATAAATAGGAAAAAAATAGGAGTTCATTATAGATAGATATTTAGAGGTGTATGTATTTTTTAATGCCACATTATAAAAAAAAATTGTTGAAAAAATGAGTAAACCTTTATTGGGGTGAGCCACCCTTAACACTTAGAAGTATAAAAAATATTTATAAACTTTTCTCAGACCTACTGAATATACATTTAAAATTTTATCAAAATCAGTCAAGACATTTCAGAGGAGTATACACAGGAAACCTGTGACAGGAGAATTTTATATATTAAGATAAAAAAAAATAAGAACAACACTTATAAAAATAATTTATTGTTTAGACAATCATTTTAAAGATATTGTGGACCCATGTATCATAATTAACATAATATAAAGTGAATTAGAGGTATTTCATGTCAAGGTTATGGAATGGGCTCTCTATGCTACAATGTTATTTTGGAGTTGATATTATCTATACAATAATATTGCATACTTTCATAAATGTTTGTCATGAGGCAAGCTGCAACTTTGTTCACTACATTCAATAAAAATTGCTGATTAGTTCAGAAATGTAAATTGTTCTTAATATTTATTATCATCATCACTACATGATAAGTATTATTATCCATTATGATGATATTTATTATTATATATTCACACTTACACATAAGTGTCTAGACCCATGTAATGTGTCACTATAAGATACCACTTCTTATACATATACACATTAGACACTTGTTTTTTTTTCCGGACTACTCAAATTATGGTGGCCGCAGCTGACCTTTACAGCTTCACCGGACGATAGGCGGGCGATTGCAGATGGCACTCAAAACCTGCGGAAGGACTTATGGGTCGGCTGAAAGCCAACTCCCGCCTGACGGATACGACTTAGGCTACGGCTCAGGCCGTCGTAATATCTATCCCCGTTTGAATTGAACGGGGGATCGATCGGAGGGGGTAGACGCTTGTGTAATGTGTATAAATGTTTGCGTACTTTGGAAGCAACAATTAATTGTTCCCCCTAAACCTACACCCGGGTCACAAGTTCCGGGAACTGCTCAGACTTTCCCTTCCACAAATACTGGGAGTCTATGGAATACTAAGACGGTTGTCTCTCCCAAATAAATTCCTTGCCTAATTAAAAAAGCTACATATTTATATCTAGCTAACCCCACAGACATTGTCCTGTCTTAACTGTGAATATAGAACTCGCATTAGTATAATTAATCGACCTCGGTGGTCTAGCGGTCTAGCACACCGCTTTACGACCGATGGTCGCGGGTTCGATTCCTCGCACGGCACAAACATTTTTATTCATGAGTATTATTGTTTGTATCGGCCTTCTATGTATAACATGTATGTATTTAGAAAAAAGAATCTATGTATATGTATCAGTTATCTAGTACTCATAACACAAGCTTTAGCTAGCTTAACTTGGGTCCAGATGGAGCTGTGTGAATTGTCCTTTAAAAAAATATCCAAACATACCACGCAACTTATTATTTTTTCATAAGAACATTATAAGGAACCTACTTACAGTAACAAATACAAAAAGAGAATTAGCAAAATCGATTCAGCCGTTCATTAGTGCTGGGGGAAAAGGGGATTATTTTTTATATATACAAAAAAGAATTAGCAACATCCATTGGACCGTTCGTTCGTGTTGCGGAAAAGAGATTATTTTAAAAAATACAGATTAGCTGTAATGTAACTGAAATATAACTTACTATGTACTAGAAATAGGTAGGTAGGTAGATACATGTAATGAATACAAGTAACAGTGCTGACAGCAATGCGATCAAGTTGCCTCGGTATTGATTACGTCGCCTACAATGCTGTAGCAAATGGGACGCACTAATGTACTTAACTATGCATGTATTTTATATTCACTTAGCTCCTTGATAAGCTTGTATACATAGCGTTTAATATATAACGGTAGGTAGTATTGTAGGTCTATGTACAGTTAAGTTTATATACAAAGTTATAAAATAATATTTATTTCACATCATTCCTATGTGTAAATAATTATTTCGTCACATGTATAGGTACTATAGTAATGTAGTATATATAGTATAGTGTTCCATATATTATTTTATGGTATATAAAAGCATTTATCCCTCTCTCAGGAAAGAGGTAAAGACCTTTATTTACCACACTTAACTATATTAATAGGGTTTTACAATTAAAATTATGACAACATCATTTATTAATTTATTATGTGATATATATAATTATGATGAAGGATATTTTAGTCACTTTTCTATATATATGTCATATTCATATATATAGAAAAGTGACTAAAATATCCTTTTTAACTCTTCCATCCTCTTCAGGCGACAGTTTTTGTTATATTTATGATTTGAGAATTTTAAAACGGATTTAATATGAATGACTAAATATATGTACATTGATCTTTATAGCGTACAAGGTTCACGTGAAAGGTATAACGTAAGCTAATGCTACATTGTAGACAATGATACCGCAGTTTAATTACGGAGGCCACTTCAGAGGATGGAAAAAATGCAATTTACTTAATACATTTAAGTTTAATTTATGATCATCTATACATCTAAATAAAATTGGATTGTCTGTTCGTAATATTGAAATAACCGTTTTTACTACATTTATTACATGCATATTAATATAAATACGGTACATACACCAAAGTAACATTTTTTACAATTTTTGTGTCTGTCTGTCTGTTTGTTCCGGCTAATCTCTGAAGTGGCTGGACCGATTTTGACGGAACTTTTATTGGCAGGTAGCTGATGTAGCAAGGAGTAACTTAAGCTACTTTTATTTTAGGAAAATAAGTTAAATTCCACCACGCGGACAAAGTCGCGGGTACAGCTAGTAGAAAATATAGAGATAATTAATTACAACTAAGTGACTCTTCCTCGGTGTATGAATCAGTTCTATTTCATTTTGGCGAGGTGCTCATCACGGGATCGCGTCAGCGCTTCGGTTTCAAAAACTCTCTTAGTAGCGGACCCAATACGGAACGCTGATTATGCGGTATGAGGCAACAGGACAGGGATGCCACACTGAGTAGTTTTAGGGTTGTCACAAAATGTAAAACGTCTGTTACGTTTGTAATAGTGAAGATGCTAATAACCCACCTAATAGTCTACGACATACAATAATGTAAAACCTATATAATTTATATATTGGATATTGGTACCATACAAAGTGTTTTAGCCGATCTTTCAGGTAATGCGGCTAATGCAATTTGCTCATCGGTGAAGTGATGTAGTTATTAATTGTAGGGTACAATGTGACTGGCATGTGCGAGTTTGTACGATAGTCCGCAAATATGAAAGAAATATAAAAAAAATCAGCCAATGGAAAGTATTATATATGTACTATACATGATACCTAGACTAGGCTATCAATGTAGACAAAATGCAGGGAGCACCCACTACTAATTACTATATCTATAACTAGCTATGCCCGCGGTTTCATACGCGTTAAATTTCAATAAAAAAATATAGCCTATATGTTATTCTGATGTATTAGCTACATTACTGTAATGTTTCGTCAAAATTCGTTGAGTAGTTTTTGCGTGAAAGAGTAACAAACATCCATATGTTTTCGCGTTTATAATATTATTAAGATATTCTCCCCAATTCTTTCTATTCTTATATGCTGATATAAGGCTCATCGACGAACCGTTGTAATGATTCTGTCGGTATTACAATGTTGTGTTTGTTGAGTGAGTCATGAAGGTCACGTGATGTAATCGTTAATCAGCCGAGCGGTGATGTCAAATAAACCTCGACCTTATCTGAACGTCTGCATTCCACTGATTAGGACATTTTTTGTCCTGTATGTTCTTGTTCCTGGTAGGAAACTACTGTTATGTAATTTAAAAGGATAATTCCATCACCAAGTATGTAATATGTAAAATATATGCAATACTTGTGTAATAGACTTGTAATTAAAAGATCGCAGTGATTATTATTTATTTATATACATAACTCATTACTTATCCTATCCTATAATAAATAAAATAAGAATGTTTTTGTCATTATATAATTAATTGTGAATATAGTTAAATATAATAGTTTTAAAATAAAACGTGTTGGCAATTAGCTGTAAGTTTATATTATGTTAATAGAATGAATAAATACAGGCATAGGCCCAATATAATAATGTATCACATAAAATACAATGCTATTCTTGTAAATTCACACAATCTACACACAAATAAATCCGTTGTTTTTGCTACTTGATTGAGAGTGGCCAGTGCGTGTATACTGGTATAGTTCATTTGTTTAATAAAAGATACATTTCAGTATATATTAAACTAAACTATTACGAGAAACTGCTAGTTCAGACAAGCACTATATTTAGATTTGATCAAGATTTGACTAATGGTTCTTGAGTTAGTAGTACTAGTTTTTGTGGTCTGAACACGCATATAATTTTTTGTATTTTATTTTGCAGGTGAGTTGACGCATCCATCATGGAGCAGATTCCACCACCGAAGGAGGTGAAGATCCTCGAGACAGCTGAGGATATTCAAGAGCGTCGTGAACAGGTAATAAATGTTTTAATTTTACATTTATTTAACAATATTTCCTGTGAATATATTAAACGGCATTGTTTTGCCTCTGATGTAAAACATTAGGTTTCCATTTTCGAAATTAGGTCAAGCCCTGCAGTAATAGTTTTATGTTATAATTCTTCCGAGCATAAAGTAGCGTCAAAGCAAAGTAGTATGCGGGAAGGCTGTACTAATCTATGTATACAAATAGTACACTTATTATTTCTTAATAACAAATTATAAAAATACAATTGATTTTTAGTAATGTTAATTATATTGTCTGTAAATTAGGTGCTCAACCGCTATGAAGACTTCAAACAAGAGGCGCGCGCCAAGCGAGAGAAACTAGAAGATTCTAGACGTTTCCAGTACTTTAAGCGCGACGCTGATGAACTCGAGTCCTGGATTCAAGAGAAGCTGCAAGCTGCCAGCGATGAGAGTTACAAAGATCCCACCAACCTGCAGGTGAATAAACACTTCTAAATTAACAAGTCTCTATTTTACTCTGCTATGTGTTGTAACATAGTGTAATAGTGAGCAAGGTAAAATAAGTAATATGCTAACATCTACGTACTAAATAGTTTAGTTATAGGGGTTTTGTTTCTTTTGTTTGAAAGACTGTATAGTCTATGTAATGTGTATGTTTGGGAATTCATACCCACACGCTTGAACTTAAGTGGTCAGAAAGATGTCAGAGGAACTTCCTACTGCGTACACTTAGATTGTGGAATTAAATACCTGCCGAACTTTTCTCGAGAGACTATAGCATGGGGTTTTGCCCTGATCCCTCCCTCTGATCCCTCTGGTGTTTCAGACGTCCGTATGTATACAGTAACCGTTTACAATCATGTTGCTTACTGCTTGATAGGCATAGTATAAAATAACTTAAGAACAGGGTGGCGGAATGTATTTGAACTTGACGTGATAGAGTATAATAAAATATACACCAGTATTTATATATTACCTAGTTCATTTAAAAATTTTGTTGAGCTTCATTATTTTTTATTTTTTATCTGGATTGGCAAACAGCTGATTACCTACCTGATGTCAATTGTGCCTATATATATGAAATGCACGGTCACACGTCTTTCGTGTGATGCTCATGTTATGAAGGTGTTTCCATTTCTGAGGAATAAGGTGTCATCGATACCCTGTAGTATTTTATTACAGTTCAGATAAAATATGAATAATGCTTATACAGGCCAAGATCCAGAAGCACCAAGCGTTTGAGGCGGAGGTTGCCGCCCATTCCAACGCTATCGTGGTGCTCGACAACACCGGCACTGAGATGATATCGTCCGGCCACTTCGAGTCTGATACGATCCGCCGTCGCCTGGATGAGCTGCACCGTCTCTGGGAGCTGCTGCTATCAAGGCTCGCTGAGAAGGGCATGAAGCTGCAGCAGGCGTTGGTTCTCGTTCAGTTCCTGCGGCACTGCGACGAAGTCATGTTCTGGATCCGCGACAAGGTCTGTTCTGTTTACTCTAGTTTATTTTTACACATTGCAATAACATTCCTTACACATCCATACATTAATGAGATGTATAGGACATAAACATTGAATTAGGTTTGCGGAACGTGTGTTCGAACAAGTTATATAAAAACTAGTATGTCATCTTTGCTCTTTCTAAACATTACTATTTTTAAATTAATTTTGTTTAGAACATAAATATTTTTTTACAATTTAATATGTACTCATTTCGGTGATAATACTTGAATAAATATAATTTCTGCGTAACTTCAGTGCTTATTGGCAGCAATGTACTGACTTTTACAGTTTACAATTTCATCATATTGATGGCAGTTTCAAAATTCAGTGTGATTAAAATAAAATATCATGTAAAATAAAAATATATCATTTTACCAACAGGAAACATTCGTGTGCGCGGATGAGTTTGGCTCGGATCTGGAGCACGTCGAGGTGTTGCAGCGCAAATTCGACGAGTTCCAGAAGGACATGGCGGCCCAAGAATACCGCGTCACCGAGGTCAATCAACTCGCAGAGCGCCTTGTACTCGAAGGTCACCCAGAGAGGGAGACCATTGTGAAGACCAAAGATGTGAGTCCTCTTAAATATTTAGTGTGAACCATATTTTAAACAGTCAACTCATTAGGTAATCATGTACAAACTCATTTGAAAAGGATAAGAGCTGAATTTCTTGCCTGTTATCAGCTTCAAAGCACCCTCAACTGATAGTAGATTTGATATATCATTAGAATCTGCAAAAGACCTACATAAATAAATATAAATTTGATTTTTATGCTAAGGCTAACATTAATTAACATTACAAATGAATGTTAACTGGATCTCTATTGTGTGCATTTAGTTGTTAATTTAAGTTATTGTGCCTGAAGAACAATGGTCATAGAAACAAAATCTATCAAGTTTTGTCCATTTGCAAAGAAGTTTTACTCAGGGGATACAGGACAATCTTAACTGACTAACGATTTATACATACTGCTGAGCATTTCAACATATGGGTGGACTGATTTAGTGGATAATTTTATACTAAAAGGCACCACTGGCTACATAGGTAATAGTGTTTTTATAATTTGAGCAGTCTGCGGTTAATGAAATTTATACATTTATAATGCATCTTTATTGTTCAACCAACTCATTACTGAAAAACATCTATCAAATGTTACGACTATTCTTAAAACAATCTGACAATATAAATGACAATACTGCAACCAACATTTTATAGAAACTGCCACCATGTTATGGACTAATATATTAGTAAATGCGACAAAATAATGAATCACTTGTATTATAAACTAGTTATTTATTTATGCAGGAACTGAACGAAGCCTGGCAGCGCCTGCGCCAGATGGCCTTGATGCGCCAAGAACGCTTGTTTGGCGCTCATGAAATCCAGCGTTTCAACCGCGATGCGGACGAGACCATCGCCTGGATCTCCGAAAAGGATGTAGTACTTGGCTCCGATGATTACGGACGCGACTTGGCCACTGTTCAGACATTGCAGGTTAGAATTGCTTAATGAATATAAATACAATGGAAGTGTAGTTAAATAGCTTATATAATTGATTTTAATGTCTATCCTTAAACATTATTGTAACTGTAATTAAATTTTAACAATTTATGGTGGATGGTATATATCACATATTATAACCAATTATTTTCTGACTTCTTGGTGTCTCATAAGAGTGTAGCATATTATGACTTTGAGGTGCCAGGAACAGTTGAATAGATGAAATGGAGTTGTTACGTATTTTTTAAAATAATGAAATAAGTCAAAAATAAATATTTCTTAACACACTTCACAAATTATAATATATATAAAAGGGAAGTAGAATAGATAGATTAAATATTTTTCCTTTGTGAAGGTAAGTCGTGTGTTTGAATTGTATCCAATAAATTCCGGAATATGGTCTGCTATGTTTGATTTGATTGCGGTGAAATTCGAGCATTGTGGTTGTAATGTGTGATGTGTGTGTGTACAGCGCAAGCACGAGGGCGTGGAGCGCGACCTGGCGGCGCTGGAGGACAAGGTGTCGACGCTGGGCGGAGAGGCCGCGCGGCTAGCCGCCATACACAACGACCACGCGCCTGCCATACACTCCAAGCGAGACGAAATCACGCAGGCTTGGCAGAAGCTCGTGCAGAAGGCCAAGGTCAGTTGCACCTCCGCAGTCACCAGTCTGTTGTTGTTATACTACATTTTACTAATACTCTTTGTTATAGTTATTCCAAAATTTACATAACATAAACACATTTTAATATTAATTTTTGATCCTACCGCTACATTCAGAGTGTAGTATCAATCAATAACGGACTAGAATCGGATAGGTATGTGAAAAGAGAAGAAAGCATTATGTCGACTCTAGCGCACACTGCTGACGTCATGCGTACATTGAACATTCCGCGGTAACCGGCGAGAGAGAACAGTGGTGTATGTCTGAGAGCCGATAATTAGAAAGACGATATGTGTGCTTATTTTTTCAAGATATACATATGTGTCTGATTTAGTATATAAATTATATGAATATAATCAGAAGATAGTAATAAAATTTTGATGTTGGATAATAGGAGCGTCGGTCGGAGTTGGAGTCGTCGCACGCGTTGCACCGCTTCCTGGCCGATTACCGCGACCTCATCTCCTGGATTAGCGACATCCGCACCCTCATTGCAGCGGACGATCTCGCCAAGGATGTGCCCGGTGCTGAGGCACTGCTCGAGAGGCACCAAGAACACAAGGTTTTATTTAATTTGAACACTATCGAATATATTTAAATTTCTTAGTTACTTTATTATTTCACTAACTGCGAAATTTATGGCCTGGTTTTTCTCATGTGTAAGCTATATTATTTTAAAGTTTCATTAAAATCAATTCAGTAGTAGTTTTGCGTGAAAGAGTGTCAAACATTTGTCCATCCATACTCACAAACTTCCGCCTTTGTAATATTAGTTAGATAGTACCTATATTATTTTCAATTCAATTAATAATCTCGATAATAATCATCAACGACAATATTTAGTTCTAAAGGTGAATTATTTGTTTTAGTTACTAGATCTTTAAATAGATATCACGTTGGATAGCATCGCATATCAATTATCTAGTCCCCATAACTTAAGCTTAGCTTAGTCCGGGGCTAAATAGCGCTATGTTAATTGACCTGAGATATTATTATATGTCGCATTGTAATGTAACTAAAACAATATGTATGAATATTTAGGGTGAAATGGATGCTCGGTCGGATGTGATACGCGCGTGTGCAGCGGCCGGTCAAGCGCTGGTAGAGAGCGGGCACCGCGCCTCGTCGGAGGTGTCCGCGGCGCTGGAGACGCTGGCGCGGGAGAGCGACGCGCTGCAGCAGCTGTGGGAGCAGCGCCGCGTGCTGTACCTGCAGTGCATGGACCTGCAGCTCTTCTACCGCGACACCGAGCAGGCCGACGCCTGGATGCACAAGCAGGAGGTGAACATCACATTTATATATTAAAACACTGCAGCATTACAATCTACAAAGTGTTTCATAGTATGGAATGAACAATTTTCAGTATTCTGGGGACCTATAAGTTTAACAGTTAGAAACTTAATTTTTGAAAGTTTCTAACTGTTAAACTTATAGATCCCCAGAATACTGAAAATTGTTTATTCCATACTATACTATAACTATACTATTTAAAATTTAAGAATTGACTTTGCTATTCTTTTTTGTCCATGATCAAATTGTATCTGACAAAATTAGTAATAATAAAGTTTATTATGGCATCGATGCCCCATTTGTTAGTAATTTTTCATTCAAATCTAATGTTAGTATAGTTTCTTATCTATCTAGTAGTACATTTAAAGTGGTTATAAATTGTTAGACTTATGTCTAAAAAAATATTGTATCACTGGTAAATTAATTTTTTCATCTAAGTTTTCAGAACGATATTCAAATAAAATTATGTATTTTCGTAATGTTATCATCAAAATCATCAAACCTTCCTAACCTGTGTTCAGGCCTTCCTCGCGAACGAAGACGTAGGCGACTCTTTGGATTCCGTAGAGGCGTTGTTGAAGAAACACGAGGACTTTGAGAAGTCTCTGGCGGCGCAGGAGGAGAAAATAAAAGCTCTGGACGAGTTTGCTTCTAAATTGATCCAGGGACAGCATTATGCCGCCGACGATGTCGCACAGAGGAGAGAGATGGTGAGTAATATGTCTTGTTTAGGTAATTAATACCAAAAGTAATAACATGAAGAAGAAAGATTTTATTTTAACTTGACCTAACTTGAATAAATGCTGACCTATTAAAAATATATATAATTAAGAAATCAAATGCTATGTCTTTTAAAAAAAGTGTGAAGGGGGAGAGTCGCTAGTTAGATTAAAATTAAAAACAACTATATTCTTAATCTGATACTATTGTATAAAAAATCTTAACATATACGTTAAAATTGCTTTGAGACGAAGAAACCTTTAAATATGGGTTATGTATGTAATAATTATAGTAAAGTCTACTGAATACATATAATAAAAGAACATTATAGTCATATTTTTAATTAGACGAAGTCAACTGACGTTTACTGTGTTGTCAGTATTTGATGAAATAAAAATAGTGTTGTGACAAAGTGAATCATTGAAAAAACTCCTGAATTAATGGAATTGCCTCGATTGTCTAGTGAATAGTTAGTGTGCCGAACTGCCGATATCGGGTACGGGGTTTGAATTTTAGCCGTGCTTTATACATACCAACGAGTTTACGACGATTATGTTCCTATTGTATCTACCTATACTGAATACCGAGTATTTTAAACGTAAAGAAAAAATTGCGTGGAAACTTTTAAGACTGTCCTAATTACAATTCATAATGTAATTGAAACTATAGATGTACAAAATATAACAATATATAACATAATATAGTTAGGTAATAAAAATAAAAAACTGCGCTTATTACAAAATTTGTTTTTATTCATCATCAGATAAAAAAATCATTGTCGCTTTCAGTGACATTAATTATAAATCTGTCTAAAAATTGATAATAATTTATCTTTGAAACAGTGTTTCGCTCCACGTTTCTCCGGAGACTTAAATTGTTCACTTTGTATTATTTTAATACATTGTAGACTGAGGTCACACCAATTCCCAAAATGTCAGCTGTTTTCGAAATACATTTGTTTTTTTGGGAGCCTCAATAGGTAATAGTGAAGCAGCTTTCTCAAATACGTATTTGTAGACGTTTTGTATCATAAGTTTTTCGGTAACGTCTTTCTTGGAGACAAGCTTTGGCTTGACGTGCTTGGTTGAGGATCCATATTGTTTGTATGAAACAATATAGTAAATATACAATATACCCAACAATTACCCCAAACACAACATGAGGAAAAACTTAACAAAACAGCGTGAGCGCAAAAAAAAACATTGGTGCTCTCAGACCAGAGGTTAGAAGCCGAATTACGAACAAAATGGCGACAGACGCTCGCGACGTTGATTTGTGTTGGCACTAGTAGCCGCGCGCTTTGTAATAAGCCGTCAAAAAACTGATTGTAGTTACTAGTAACTTATATCAGAGCACTTTTATACAATTTTCTTTTGTAGTTTGTAATGATTAACTATTCACACTCATTGTTCATTCATCTAACTGAGAACTGAACGCATCACTATTACTTTAAATATGGCAACATTATTTTACAATGTGACATTAGCTACTGTCAGCTAGCTTCGTCTAATTAAAAATACGACTATAGTGCGGTAGTTTACGTCAAGTTTATAATATTGGTATGTTTCGTACAGTTACTGGAGCGTCGTGCTGCTCTCCAAGAAAAGTCGAACCAACGGCGTGCGTTACTTGAAGACGCCTACAAATACCAACAGTTCGAACGTGACTGCGACGAGACCAAGGGTGCGTGATAGATAAACTGTACAAATAAAAGTTCATAATGGTGGTCTCTATTTTTAGCATTTCTTATTCAAGTACTACTACCATAAGAGTTATATAATAATTAATCACCAAATAATAGTAGTGTTAAATAAAGAACTTAGCTCAATCATTGAAAAATCAAGATATTGTTTAGACTAAAATCGTATACGTCAAGCAGCAGTTGAGCTTCATAAGTCCTTCCGCGGGTTCGGAGTGCCATCTGCATCTGCAACGGTCAACAGCATTAGAATAGTTCGAAAAAAGTTAACATAACATTTAGTACTGCAAAATATTTGTAATGTTTAAAATATTGCCACGTTGTAAACAGGCTGGATCAACGAGAAGCTGAAGTTCGCAACAGACGAATCTTATCTCGACCCAACTAACTTGAACGGCAAAGTGCAGAAACACCAGAACTTCGAGCAGGAGCTGCAGGCGAACAAGCCGCGCGTCGACGAGATCACCACTGTCGGCAACCGACTGCTGGAACAAGAACATTTTGCCAAACGTAAGTTTATATCTTTTGTTTTTAGCAATTAGTTTTTGAG
This sequence comes from Achroia grisella, assembly GCF_030625045.1. NCBI lineage: Eukaryota > Metazoa > Arthropoda > Insecta > Lepidoptera > Pyralidae > Achroia > Achroia grisella. The sequence continues at coordinate 587,441 of NW_026713011.1, forward strand.
TATCAAATTTGTGGCCAGTATGATATATCTCTAAAAACATACATATAAATCAACAACAAATATACTTAATCTCGACAGCCTCGGTGGTCTAGTGATTTAGCACACCGCTTTACTATCCGATGGTCGTGGGTTCGATTCCTCGCACGGTACAAACATTTGTATTCATAAGTATGATTGTTTGTATCGGTCTGGGTGTTTTCTATGTATAATATGTATTTATTTACAAAAAAAAATGTATCCATGTATTTATATCAGTTGTCTAGTACCCATAACACAAGCTCTGCTTAGCTTGGAACTAGATGGCGCTGTGTCAATTGTCCTGAGACATTATTATTATTAATATTTGCATCTGTGGTTATGACAGACGATAAATATGCTATCATGACAGCAGTTCGCTATGATCACTCCCGTAGGTGGGTAGTCGTGTTTCAAGAAGGTGGATAGCATATTAATCCTAAAACCTATTTATTAACATGATACTCCTATTATTGTACCAAAATATAAGATCATTGTAATTGCTAATTTCATCAATAATTTCTAGAAAAACTATATTACATTTAACAAAGCAAGAGGTGAGCTGATAGCCTTCTCACTAAACTAGAGATTTTTTTTTCTGCTGTATCCAAGTCATGAATTTTACTGAGTAATAAATGTATAGTTTACAGCTCTTTTCAGTCTTAAAATGTGAATTTATTTGCTATCCACAAAAAAACTCGTACATAATGTTGTTTGTGTATATTTTATTGTTATATTTTAAATTTTATCTTTAGCTCAAATCGAGTCCCGTCTGGGCGAACTAGCTGGGTTATGGGAGAAGTTAGTGACTGCCTCCGAACTGAAGGGCAGTAAGCTGCAAGAGGCATCTCAACAGCAGCAGTTTAACCGTGCTGTTGAAGATATCGAACTCTGGCTCTCAGAAGTTGAGGGGCAGCTGCTCAGTGAGGACTATGGCAAAGTATGTTTATAATATATTGCTTTACTAAAATATATACTTGGTCTTCAATTATATACATCATATAAAGGAGATATTTACTTATAATTATAGTTCTTTCTATATCTTCGTAATTGTATAAAAAATTCTTGTCACATTCTTTATTCAAGATGAAATCCTAAAATACTGCAACGATTTTGATACTCTGTAGGTCTGAGATTAAGATTTTTTATACTCCTAAGTGACAAGGCCCAACCCCAAAAAAAAACTTTATTAATATTATTTTAATATTCAGTATTAAAAATTACATACAACCCTAAATTTTCACCCTTCTACTATCATCCCCTCTTTTTTTGTAGCGATATTAATTTATATAGCAAAACAACGTTCGCCGGGATAGCTAGTTGTAATATAATAATAACTATAAAATACTAGCTGTAAATTTATAGTCTACTTGTTATTCTGTTAAGTTTCATTGTATCTGTATACATATCACAAATAATAGAATTATATCAATCGGTCAATGTAAGTTTTTTCCACTTATAACCATGCATTCCATATAAGTTTGTTTCACTTGTGTCAGGACCTGACTAGTGTGCAGAACCTGCAGAAGAAGCACGCGCTGCTGGAGGCGGACGTGGGCTCGCACGCCGAGCGCATCGACGCCGTCCGCGGACAAGCCGAGCTGTTCGTGGAGCGCGGACACTTCGACGCGGACAATATACGCACCAAGCGGGTAACTACTCTGTGCATATCTATTTTTTATGGATGATAATTTTATTTATTTATTTAATACAGGGTACTAATAATAATGCTGCTACACCCACCACGGCAATGTACCAGTCCTGTCTATATTACACCACTAAGGAGCAGGACATTGTCGATTATATACGAACCAAGAGTAACCTGACATTGAGTGACGCAGTTGGGACCGAGTCATAACGCGCGTTTGTGGCCCAGGTCCCACCAACATGCTGCCCGCCTTCAGTCGGTGTGGTGTTTCGGCGCTACTGTCAGATTGCCGTCGACAGTGCCCTGACCACACAAAGAAAAAATAATAATGAAAAAAAAATATTAGTTTTATAATATTAATTAATATGTGTGTTAGTCTATAAGGTATTCTTTATAATATGACTAAGATATGTTTAGATTCTTACTGTAATGAATTATATGCAGGATGGTCTAGTGGGGCGCTACTCTGCGCTTGACAAGCCGATGGCGATACGCAAGCGCCGTCTCCTGGATTCACTGCAAGCGCAGCAGCTGTTCCGCGATCTTGATGATGAAGCCGCCTGGATCAGGGAGAAGGAACCTATCATCGCATCCACTAACAGAGGTATGTGTAAGAAATTGCATTCTTTAGAGAATTTACGAATAATATTTTTTGTAACTGAAATAAAAAAAAAAGTCCTTCTGTTGAAATGTAGCAGAGAAATAAATTAGAAGAAAGCTATTAAATATATCTGTACAAAGTACCTAGTCTTGAAACAGATATTAATTTAATTATACCCTTTTAGTGTTTTTTTTATACCATCCTCTTGTTTGGTATTTTAATAATAATAATAAGGCTTTATTTGTATATACCATCTAAATAACAATTGTTATTTAAAAAGGATTCATTTATATCATCTATATCAGACGCATACCCATTATATATAACAATTTAAATTAATTCTAAGTAACCAAATGCCAGAAAGTTGCGTAATACAATCGCTGACTTACACCTGTGATATAGGCATCAGTACTCTCTTGTAACATGTATTGTAAATTAAATTTGCTAGTTGTGTGGACATGTATATTTAAGAGTATGTGTTGTGTATGTGCCTTAATGAACTAAGGTAGAAAGTAGAATATGGATTAGTGAATGTATATGAATCAGTGGCACTCAATGAGGAAGTAGCCATTATTATTGCTAAAAGTTGCATATAGATGGCGTGATTGGTATCGATGGAATTCTTCATAGTTTTGCAAACGTTTTAAAAAACAAAACTGTGTTTTCAAAAATGATTAATCAATTTTTAAAAAGTTATATATACATGTTAAAATGAAATAATGCGTTTAGTAAAGTAATTTTCATATATTTACTCATTTTGTTATTTTCCAGTACTTAATTACACTTTAATCAGTGCTAATATGGGGCTCAATGTTTTCGAAATGCTTTCATAGATGGCATTGTCGTCATTTGTATCGGCCTAATTAAATGTCTTTTTTATATTTTCCAATAATAAGCACTTAATATATTATTATTGTAAATTAAACATATAAAAAATTTTTAAGTAAATTAAAAATAGCCGAACAAGCAAGTAATACTATTTCCAATAATACTTATGTATGAAGTGTTGTCATATTAAAAATAAATACATGTATTATCGATTTTTTTGAATAATCGATAACAGGATTTTATTACAGCGCATTATTCGATGATGCTTTTAATGAGTCGTTGTGAACAGTAAATTTTCATTATTATGTATTATAGCAGTGTTCCGTTTCAAAGAACGGAATATAGTAGTACATTATTAGTGTCGTTGGTTATTTACATTTGTACTGAATAATCGATTACATAATAATTTAAAATATCGAGTACGAATCGTAGCTGTCTTCGAATACTGGCAACTGGTAAGATTAAAATAGTATTTAAAAAAAAGAGAGAAATCGACCCTAACTCGAATACCATAAAGTTGATTTTCCTTTCTCATTAATATATCATAGCAGTTTGTTTTTAACTTGCGTATGACTCTGTAGTATGATGTTTAACGTGTATTGTTATTGTACGGTGCATACATTTCAAAAATTATATTTTAATGTAGGTACATACATTTCATACATGTCAAAAATTATCTTTTAATGTAGGTACACACATTTCATGCATGTCAAAAATTATCTTTTAATGTAGGTACATACATTTCATACATGTCAAAAATTATCTTCTAATGTAGGTACATACATACATTTCTTTCATACATTTCATACATTTCAAAAATGAACTTGTAGGTACATATATTTCTTTCATACATCTCATACATTTCAAAAATTATATTTTAATGTAGGTACATACATTTCTTTCATACATGTCATACATGTTAAAAATTATCTTTTAATGTAGGTACATACATTTCTTTCATACATTTCATACATTTCAAAAATGAACTTTTTATGTAGGTACATACATTTCTTTCATACATCTCATACATTTAAAAAATTATATTTTAATGTAGGTACATACATTTCATACATGTCAAAAATTATCTTCTAATGTAGGTACATACATACATTTCTTTCATACATTTCATACATTTCAAAAATGAACTTTTTATGTAGGTACATACATTTCATACATGTCAAAAATTATCTTTTAATGTAGGTACATACATTACTTTCATACATTTAAAAAATTATATTTTAATGTAGGTACTACATTTTTTTCATACATTTCATACATGTCAAAAATTATCTTTTAATGTAGGTACACACATTTCTTTCATACATTTCATACATGTCAAAAATTATCTTTTAATGTAGGTACATACATTTCTTTCATACATTTCATACATTCCAAAAATTTCATACATTTCAAAAAGTATCTTTTAATGTAGGTACATAACACCCCATGTCAGACCCCTTGTATTTGGAAGAAACTTAAAAATAATGCCAAAAATATTAGATGAATATATTTTTAATACGAATATTGTTTTATTTTTGTTCATCAACTTTATCCCTCACTAACAATACTAGTAGTAGTACATAACCTGGTTTATACCGCTAAAGATATTGAAAGATATACGAGTAATTCAGAATGTTATCAAGTTCAAAATAAGCACACATTACTTGCTTAGATAACAGAGTAATATTACTCGTAATAAAAACATTTGTAACACCCATATGTATACTACGTATGTATAGTAAGTACTTACGCTGCGGCGCCGTGAGACTCGTCTACCTCATCTACTAACCAATAGGAGCGCGCCTCTCGTGTTTCCAGAAAGTTCGCGACTAACGGACGATATAGTAGTAAGGCAATGAGTGTCCCAGTGACATCATTATAATATTTTCTCGTTAAATTTTATTGTAATATACACAATTTCGCACTAAATAACGTGTTACCCCGTTACACATTTCTAATAATGAAAAACCTAGACCAACCCTGTTCACTTAATCTTACAAGATCTGACTTTAAAAATTACGATATCCTCATACAGCCTTTCATTTCCCCTTTCAATACTTTTTCGCATTAAAAAGTAGCCTTTCTCAGGGTCTACATTATCTGTCTACCAAATTTCAATTAAATCAGTTCAGTAGTTTTGGCGTGAAAGCGAGACAAACAGACAGACTGAGTTACTTTAGCATTTATAATATTTGTAAGAATATCGCTATTAAAAATAGTGGTTGGTGAAAGACGGGTGAAAATTTAGGCGTGTATGTATTTTCAATGTAATATTATAAATAAATAAAAAATTGTCCATAATACAAAAAAATATTTTTTTGGGGTAGGCCACCCCTATGACTTAGGGGTATAAAAAATAGATAACAACCCTACCTCAGACCTGGCAAGTATACATATCAAATTTCATCAAAATGTGGGAGAAGTATGGCAACTAACACTGTGATACAAAATTTATATATAAGATATAGCGGAATTCTCATTAGGGAAAAGAGGGGTACATCGTAGAATACATGAAGTATATACCAGTAAATTAATTGTAGCTAAAACCTTACACATAACGATTGAAATAAATAATCATATAGCCCGATTTTGATACGTACGAGTATAAAAGTATCAAAATCGGGCTATACGTATAGCGCAGACGCGTTACAACATATCAAAAAAATAGGCATGGAATGTAAAATAAACCATAACATAATAGGTATATACATTGGCACATAAGCCATATCTGCAGAGTGTCGGCTAACGATATTATACCTACACATTTACATTGAATCCTGAATCGTCCCTAATGAGGTACACGATACAGTTACCTACATATCTATTATATACATATCTTTGCAAAACAGATGTCATGTAGACTGAATTGACTGCCATCTATTTTCATGCTTTGTTACTAAGCACCCACTAGTAATCCGAACTGCTTCAGATCTAGCGACATCTAGCGGCTACGGTGGCGAAATAAAATAGCCCGAAGAATAGCCCGAGTTAGGAAGGAACCATTTTCTAGTATGGGATGGGGTATCTGTATGTAATATTATGTTATCTGTGATATGAATATTGTTTTGAACGATAAGTGCTATGTTAACGTGCGTGGTCGCGTGGTGGTAGGTCGCGACCTGATCGGCGTGCAGAACCTGATGAAGAAGCACCAGGCGGTGATGGGCGAGATGGCGCAGCACGAGGCGCGCGTGGAGGCGGTCCGCGCGGCCGGCACTGCGCTGCGGGACGCCGGACACTTCGCGGCAGACGACATCGCCGCCCGCCTCCACCAGCTGCAGAACCAGTGGGCGCAGCTGCAGGAGAAGGCGCTGCAGGTACACCACCCTATACACCAGTGTACCTCGCCCACTCCGTATAAAATACAAAAAGATCTTAATCACCCATAATTTAGGTATATGTTTCGTACAATAAACGAAAGAGTATTATATGCGTGTGTGTGTAATGTATACATAATTTAAAAAATATTTAACCATTCTGCACTCCTGTGCGAAATTAACATTTACAGCAATTTAAGAATTACTATTATCATACTCCTTTGGCCACGCAGTTTTTGTGAAAAGGGGTACAAAGTTTTTACTCCACATATTAATATAGATAGCATATAGAATGGCAAACAGACCGATGGCTCACCGGACGGTATCAATTATATCAGCCACAATTATTGTGTTTTCCATTATATTGCCTAAATATTTTTGACAACTGTTTCCCCAAAATTAAAATGTGTATTATAAGTTCAGATATTTATCTGATGATTTTTTATGTATTTACATAAAAACAATTTTAACACTGGATGTGGTATCTCTACTATAGCGCAAACAAGACCTGGAAGACTCGCTCCAAGCTCAACAATACTTTGCCGATGCCAACGAAGCTGAGTCGTGGATGCGCGAGAAGGAGCCCATGGCGAACACCCAGGACTACGGCAAGGATGAAGACTCATCAGAGGCTTTGCTCAAGAAACATGAAGCACTGCTCTCGGACTTGGAGGCATTTGGGAACACTATCAAATCACTGAGGGATCAAGCTAACGCCTGCCGGGTAATAATTCTTGGTTTTTATTTTAATAATCTGTCATACTCGTAAATATTGCTGCTAGTAGGGACTAGCCTGCTCTAATTATTACAAATAATTTACTCTATTTTAGTTACCCGACCATAAATAAATCTATCCTGCTAATAAATATATACAGTTAATTAATATTATTTCAATGTTGTACACCACAACTCAGAGTACCAATTGTAACATATTTTGTACATTTTTGCATATTTCATCATATCATCATCACTATTAGTAATTTTGGTGATTTCTTGAATGAATTTGGTTTCATTCCAATTCTATACATAAAACTAAACAAAATAATACAAATCAGTTAACAAAGTAATGAAATGGACTTCCGCTACTCTAATGCAGTTGGCCGCAGCTAGCCTGTACAACTACATCGAATGATTGGGGGACAAATGCAGCTGGCACTCCCACGGAAGGACTTATGGAGCGACTGAAGGCTAGCTCCTTGACGGTTACGACTTTAGTCTGACGTCACCACTAGGGGTGTTTTCACTATCTACAGTATTAATGTTTGGTACAGCAACAAGAGTCACCGGTGGTCGACGTGTCGGGCAAGGAGTGCGTGGTGGCGCTGTACGACTACGCGGAGAAGTCCCCGCGCGAGGTCTCCATGAAGCGCGGCGATGTACTCACTCTCCTCAACTCCAACAACAAGGTAACTTTTTTTTTTATAGCAAAGCGGGAAACGAGCTTTGACTCACCTGATTGTAAGTGATTACCGCTGCTTATGAGTCCCCGCGTAAAGTGCTTTGACGGCCTTTTAAGAACGAATAAGCTCTTTTCTTGAAGGTTTCTATATCGTATCGATTAGGATCGGAAATATTTTTTCAACGTATTTACTCCACTATTCAAGGGTTGATGGTATCATGAATAGAGTAGAAAATTCTTAATACAAATAAACTTAAATATAATTACTTTTGAATAGACATACATATTTTTTTAATCTACAGCTCATTCGGAAAGGTGTCTCAACACAAGATGAATGAGGAAGAAACTTGCGTGTTGCTCTATAAATGTTGTACCTTTATATTTTTAAGTTTAAATGTGTGAATACAAACTACCAAATAGCACTACTTCATTAGATATAATACTCAAGCAATTGTTTAATGGTAAAATATAACATGCATTGCAGCAGAAGTTGAGTACATTTTCTTTATGAAACTTTTAGAACACTTTTTGTTAGGTAAAAACCACTAATAATGTACTAGTATTTATTCAGTTTGTGACTTATACATGAAGAACGAAATAGCTCTACCAAAGGCACGCAAGCGATCAATACTATTTCACGTTTTTTTTTATATATCTGAATATCGTTTGTTTCAATGAAACTGAGTTTCAGTTTATGTTAAAAACGGTATAATTATTTACATAGATAAACCTCTAATAGATAAGTGCCGAAGTTGTTACTAGCAATTGACACTATATGTATATTCAATAAGCAATGTCAATGATAACGATAAACTACGCAGCAGGATCTAGTCGTAAAGCGCAGACCATACAAGCGTAACGAAGAACTAATGTTTTAATCACACAATATTAAAAAATTATATAAGAAAAGTATTTGTCTATGCACATGATAAAAACAGACAACGAAAAGTTAGTGGGTTATTTATAATTTTTATAAATAAAACAAAAGCTAACTATGTGTCTCATAAGCTCTCGCTAAGTATATGGGGGAAATTAATGTTAGTAATACGCATATATGGTATCAGGTATGGCCATGTGCCCACCTAGCATATACTGTGAGCGCAGGCGGGTACATCATGCCTTATCATATATAAAAAAATAGGTCACTAGTTCAAAGATCCTTATCGTACATGTTATATGTATATACCATTTTTGTTTTAATGTGTATATGAAAACTAATTTAAAACATTCTATATATTCCTGTCTGAATTGTACTTCATTTGCGTACGTCATTCTTTTATTGCATATCCGCCTCAAACCAAACATGCTTATATAATCACGTGACGTATTACAACATTATTCGACCACCGCTTGATGCGGCCGCTCGTCAGCAACGACCGATGAGAAATCAATTGAAAATGTAGTCTCCTAATATACATTTTAGCCAATGTAGAATGTTCTAAAGAATTTGTATAATTAGTTGAAAAGTTCTGTGATACAAAAGTGATACTAGTCAGTAAAATGATAGTGTTAAGTTGGCTGGTGATAGTGATAACGGAAAATGTATATAATTACTGTAGGAATGATAAGAGGCAAACATTGGCACATGTGAGTTTATTCGGCTTGTAATAAAAAATACATAATTATTGCTTGTATTAAAAATTATTATTTAAACAAATAGCCTTATTTTTCTATGATAATAAAAAATGTGTGAAATACAATACATGTCATACCAATGTTATAAATGCGAATGTTTGTAGTTTGTGACTAAATCACACTCAATTGATTAGAGGGTTTTGGATACGAATGAATTTTTGTACACAAATAGATCACTACTTTGATTAACAGAAAGAAAATATTTTTTACTTGAATTCATATACGTGTAAATTTTGTAGAAGAACATTCTATTGTGTATGATGTATTGAATAACATGTGGAGTATATTAATATGAGTAATAACTACTTCCAATTATTTCTTTTGAATCTTAGACGGCCTCAGTGGTTTAGCTCACCGCTTTACTTCCAATGGTCGCGGGTTAGATTCCTCGCATGGTATAAAAATTTTTAGTCATGAGTATGATATGATTGTTTGTATCTGTCTGGGTCTTTATATATAAATATATTATATATGAATTTAAAAAAAATTGAAGTATTTTTATATGTTGTCTAGAACCCATAACACAAGTTTTGCTTATCGTGGAACTAAACGGCGCTGTGTTAATTGTCCAGGGTTTTTTTTTTATCTTAATTACTCTCATAGAAGTAAATCTTTAACTGACTTAGGCTTTGTATAAAGTAGTATGCGTGGGTAACACTGTCTTAGTTATTGTTACTAGCTATTGTCTGTGTTTTTTATTTGTTATTGTTATAGACATAGTTTGTTTTATGACGGTATACATACTATGGCAATGAATTTTTGTTTTCTCTCAAGTTTACCAATTACAGATAACGCTAGGACATTACATGGCTTAAACCAGTTTATTAAACATGAAAGCTCGATTTCATATGTATATGTACATTTACTAATTATTATTACAGCAACTGAATAATTATTTACCGATATCTTCAATAAGATTCAGAGTAAGGTCTGAGATAAGTGGAATCCCTTTATTACGAATAGATATGAACGATTTAAAGATAAATTGAAATATTATATGTGTGTGTTCATAACAGAAGTCACATCATCTATTGTTGTTATAAAATACAGCTCTGATTGTCAATCATACTTCAGTGAATGGTATTGATTAAAATTTTATTAATTTGTTTATCAGGACTGGTGGAAGGTGGAGGTGAACGATCGTCAAGGTTTCGTGCCTGCAGCGTACGTGAAAAAGATCGATGCAGGCCTTTCGTCCTCGCAGCAGAATTTGGTTGACTCCAGCTCTATTGCTGCCAGGCAGAACCAGGTAATTTAGGGCTATAAGAATTTTGATGTACAAATTGGATTAAATCAAAATATCTTTATTCATATTACACTATTTGAAACTCTTTTTATATGTCAAATCTACCGTTAGTTCGGAGTGCTTTCGAGCTAAGAAGAACTGACAAGGAACTGAGCTCTTATTCTTGGTAAATGAGTTTGTATAATTACAAAATACAGATTTTTAAATTCTATTGCATTTTTGTCAAAACTAAATAATTTAATTAGTAGCCGTAAATAAAAATACACAAGTCACAGAATTCAGTTTTAAATACTAAGTCAAATCAGTGGGAAGTTCCCCAAGGTTTGATATTAGGACCAACACTATATTTTTTAATAAAGTGTCAGTCCAATACCTAATCTTAAAGTATTCTCCTAAATTTTACAAAATCATGCGTGACAAACTACCATTCTGACTGTGTGTACCCCTTACAGATTGAGTCCCAATATGACAACCTGTTGGGCCTGGCTCGTGAGCGCCAGAACAAACTCAATGAGACCGTGAAGGCGTACGTGCTGGTGCGCGAGGCGGCCGAGCTCGCCACCTGGATTAAAGACAAGGTACCCCCGCTTCATATCTACCTAAATATAGATATTGACTTACTTCCGATGGGCGCGGGTTCGATTCCGCGGTACAAACCTTTCTATGAGTAGTATGATTGTTTGTATGCCTGGGTGTTTTCTATGTGTATTATACATATATTTACAAAAAAAATGTATACATATGTAATTATGCCACTTGTCTAGTATCCCTAACACAAGCTCTGCTTAACTTTGGGCTAAGTGGTGTGAATTTATCCTAAAAAAATAATAAGAAGCACCATTGTTTACTTTATTATACAAACATGATGTAAAAATGACGATAAAAGTACAATCATGTTTAGCCAAGACAATGGCATGCTATTAATACCTAATGCAATACATAAACATTTCAAATACTATTATTACGACTTTAATAAACCGACTTCAAATATGAGGAACTTCTGAATCTATATATTTTTTTGTGTTATTCGGAATTTTCGTCACGTTATTTTAGGATTAGCAAAATTTGGCACTTTGCAATTATTTATTTTTTATTTATCAAATATAAATAAAAAACTAAGACTATTTACAAGCACAATAATAAACATAAATCCGAGAAATCACTTACACAGAGGGTAATAGGTTTTCACAGATGGATGCAAAGGTAGAAAAGAAATTACAGTATGAACACGAGAGGTGTGTATGTGTCTTATAATTTTAATATCAAGAATAAATGAATAAATAATAATATTGTATGATATAATATTAGAATTAGGATTTCTATTCAAATAGATATTAAAACTTTATTCTTTATCAGGAAATGCACGCGCAAGTACAAGACGTTGGTGAAGATCTGGAACAGGTGGAGGTGATGCAGAAGAAGTTCGACGACTTCCAGAACGACCTGCGCGCCAACGAGGTCCGCCTCGCAGAAATGAACGAGATCGCAGTACAACTCATGACTGTCGGTCAAACCGAGGCTGCGTTGAAGATCAAAACTCAGATGCAGGTAATATTACTGGCAAATAATTATTAATTCTTATAGTAGTGACATTGTTTTATTACATTATCATTGAAATGGTACACTAACAGGGAACTTATAGTAATTAGATAGATAGATAAAAATTTTATTTACTTTAAGGGCACACCACACAAAGCTCATTTTTTTTTATACTACGATGGTGGCAATCAAGCATACGGCCCATCTGATGATAAATGGTTACTGTAACTTAATGACGCCCGAGATACTAGGGGTGTCACGTACGCGTCGCCTACCTTTAAGAAACCTTAATATATCCATCTCGAAAAATATGAATAACTAAGAATTTGTTG